>NW_005871250.1:2238623-2304091 GCF_000147115.1 Myotis lucifugus
GCTGATGGACACCGATGTGTGCCTATGAGCCTAGAATTGCCAAGTTTCTCATTTTTAAAGAAATCCAAATTTGAGTGCAAAATGTATGCATTTTAAAATATTGGCTAAATAAAGATGTCGCATTAGGTAGATGTTCATTTAATAGCAGCCTCACGGTTACAGGTAGGGTTTCCTGGGAAGCAGATTCTGAGAGGGAGAGTGGGATGCAGGAAGTTTCTTAGGGAGTGTCCCTAGAATCAACAATTGTGAAAGGGGAGGGGAGGAGAGGGGAGGTTTGGGCCCCGGGTGAAGTCTACCTGTGATGTGGTCTTTAACAAAGACATAAGCTGACCTACAGCCCTGAAGTTGGGATCGCCCTTATAGTTGTTGCTCTTTTGTGGCGAGGAGGCCAGGCCTTTAAATGCTCTGGTTAACCAATGACTGGATCAGGCTGCCCTTGCAGGGGTGGGTATCTTAGACAAGGGCAGCTTCTAGGAAGGGCTTACCACTGAGTGTTGGAATGAATCCTTCAGTCCTGAACCGGGAGCTGGGTGGCGCTTCACTGTGCCTCCTGCAGACCCCTCCTTGCGCTGCTGCTACTGCTCAATTTCACTTCTTTGTGTAAGCGCTCGGTGCAACAACTCCAGGATCAGCAGGTACCTCTTCTCTTGGGGGTCTGAAGACCTCTTTTCTCATAGCTGGTCTTAAGGCCACAATAATACTCATCATGGCCTTTTACTATTCTAGATTCTCTTCATCCTTAGCTACCTCCTTCACTGGGCCAGGTGATTTACTTGGTGTTGGAACACAGACCCTCATCTCTGAGGGCTCTGAGCCCCTGGTGACCATGCCCTTCTCAGGGCACAGCTGATGTTCTTGTCCAAGACTGGGCAAGGTAGTACCTAAAAGAACCCCTGTGTCTCTCAAGGGTGCATTCATCTCCCCATCCCCATGTGTACCAGCAGCCCTGCCTCCTCCTGATCAGGGACCTACATAGATGCCAACTTGCCCTCTAGTCTTTTGAGTCCCTGGGCACAAAGAGCTCAGAGTGCCCTGTAGCAGCTGTAAGTTAGAGTTTAGTTGGACTCTTGCTATGCTCCCTGGTGGAAGCACTTCCCTTTGGGGGAAAAGACTAAACAGCCCAGAGCTGCAGGGATGTGAAGCACATATTTCCCAGTTGTGTCCCTGGGAGTAAAGGCAAAAGAGGGTCACTTCTGCTCCTTTTCCCCTTGGTTCTTGGATCCATGTATTCTTTCTTTTTGGACACAGCACCATATAGAGGGCATTGATTTAAAATGTCCAGTGCAACTTGGAGGATGGTGCTTTATCCTTGTGAAGAATCATCTCTGAATTGGTGCTTCAGTTGTGCCTTCAGTAGGCCATTCTTCCATTCTCAGGATGGCAGCTTCAGGGTTATGTGGCATTTGATATAACTGGTGGATCCCACAATCATGAGGCCATTCTTGCATCTCATTTGCTTTTAAACGGGCCTCTTGATCTGACGTGATGTTATGTGGGATCCCATTTTAGTGCATTAAACACTTCTTAAACCCTCAACTAGTAGTTTTGCCTGAGGTCCTAGCAGCAGAAAAGGCAATTACATACCTAGCATGTGTTCATTTCTGTAAAAATGAATCACTGTGCCTCCTAGTGTGAAAAAGGGTCCAAATGTAGTCAACTTTTCACCAAGTGGTCCTGTGTATCTTTGAGGGATGGTGCCATGTTGGCGAGGTAGTATTGCTCTCTGTTGCTGGAAGGATGGATGATTGACAGCACCAGTAGCTGGATCAGCATTGGTGAGTAGATGTTGGTTCACTGCATAGCCTCTTCTCTGTCACTGTGTCTACTCCATCCGTGAGCCCATTGTGCCAATATTGGGGTGGTTAATGATGGAGCCTGGCTGATGTCAACTGAATGAGTCATTTTGTCTTCCTCATTTCGTGTCTCTGCTGTGATGGATGCTCTCTGGGGAGGGCATTGATATGTAATTTCTATATCTTTAGTCTTCATGCCCACTTCCATAGGTCCATCATATGCTTCTACCCATGACCTCATTTTCCTTGATCTTTCCATCTTTCCCCTTTCTGCCTAGGAATCCTTCAACACTGATAGTATGTGAAAATGATCACTAGATGGATCCGTGAACCCAAAGAACCAAATGTAAGCCAGATCTAGACCAGGGGTCCATTTATACCTGGCCTCAACATGCCTCCTCTCTAACAGAAAAGCTATGATGATGCTTCTAGTCTCTGTGTATCAGTGTCAACTGGGAACTTGTATCCATTGGTCCTTAGGGTGTTTAGTTATTCCCTTTACCAGTTGATAGTGGCATTAGTATATGGCCCTTGAGGAGAGAGTAGAAGAATCATTATCATATACACTAGACATGGTATTGCAGGCTCCTTCCTCTTGATGACCCAGCTTCTCCTCCAGTTAACATTTTTAAGCCTGAAAACTAGGTCACATCCAGAAATTGGGCAAGGGAAATTAGTCATTCCATTAGTGGAGTGACTAATTTTAGCCCCCTGATCATGAATCCTTGATTCACTTTGATTTCTATCTATTGTGGTTTCTTATTGCTGCTGAAACAAATTACTACACACCTACAGGCTTAAAACAATACAGAGTTATTCTCTTTCAGTTCTGGAAGTGAGAAGTCTAAAATGGGTCTTATAGGGCTAAAATCAAGGGATCAGGAGGACTGCAATCCTTCCGGAAGCTCTGTTTCTTGCCTTTTTCAGATTCTAGAGGTGGACTACTTTCCCTGGCTCGTGGCCACATCATTTTGACCTTTGCTTCCAACATCACATCTCCCTTTCTTTCTCTGACCCATTGCCTCCCTCTTATAAGGACCTTTGTGACTACACTGGGCTCAACTGGATAATCCTGCCTGTAGCTTTGAAATGAGTTGCCATGAAAGCTAATGGAGAAGGCCAGGGGCTGTCAGAATCATTCTGTACTAAAGAAGTGAATGAGAAGCTCCGTCCGGGGAGAAGGAGGTGTGCACACTAGCTCTCACTGGTGGAAGTGTGATTTGGGGATAAGCCCATGAGAATACTACTCTGTGGCTATAATCTTTTTTTTCTCTCTTTTATGGCTTATGTATAACAAGGGTAGGTTTGTTTGTCAGGTAATTTCTGTGTATTTAATATGTAAACATCTAATAATAGCAGGTGAATCACCACTTTGATTTTCATTCTGTGACACTGGAATTACACAACTAAGATTTCCTTTGAATTGTAGATGAAATTAATAGACCCAAATACTTAACAGGCAGTTCTGAGATTAACTGTCTATTTATTCACACTAAAATTGCCTATATATTTCACAAAGGCCTGGTGTGTGGTTTTGCCCCTTCAAAACGCTTCTATATTTGTTTTGGGACTATTTTTTTCTCCACCCTTAAAATCAGGACTAGGGGAAATGTTTCGCATATTAACATAGGAAAACATAAATTTGTTTTTTAAAAGTAGAAAATATTTTTAAGAGTAAAAACCATGTACATGGCTAAGCACTCATTTTAGATATTGTAGCGATTGAAAGGAAGACAGAATATTCTTGACTTTCCCCTCTATTCAATTAAACACTTCCCACCCTGCATTGCTTCTACCCTATTCCAATCATCATAAAAGAGCTGGATCTATAAAGATAAATAACACGTAGTCCCTGACATAAATTACTTCGGCAAATAATAATCAGAACATTAAAAATAATGGTAGGCCCAGAAACTAATATAAAATAATATTGAATGTCCAAATAAATAAATAAATGTGAATTTAAAAAAAGATACAATTGCAACAGTTTTATTAATCTTTTCAAATTACAGACGATAACTGATATTTAGCTTTGTAGACCCTCTATATTGCCTATTTGTTTTTCTTTAATTTGATTTTGTTTCATTAATAATAACAAATAGCATTTGTTTCTATTTAAAAAAAGGTAGAAATAGCTGCCCTCTAATTAACTTACTTTGTACTAAGAGCTTTACATGAATAATTATATTTAATCTTCAAATGTTCACTGTCCTTTACTCATCTATACATCTGTGCCCTCCCTTGTCTCCTGACCGGCATAGATCCCAGCCCTCGTCCTCAATTCCCTTGAGTTTCTCTCTGCCTTGTCAGCACTCGCCTAGCAAAGCCCTTGTTAAATTGCACACCCTCCCTACCCCATGCCTGCATACTCTGCACACATACAGCTGTACACGGCTGAAGGAATATCAACAAACATGCTTATGAGTCTTTCTTCTAATTCATGGCCACTAACTGAAGGAACTCCTTAGTGCTGCCAGATAATCACACCATATTTCCTATTTCCCTAGTCCCTTTACTCTCCTGGAAAAGTAATTCATACCAACTCCTCTCCCTTCTAACTTCCATCACCTTCCCCGCAGACTGTCTTAGCTGATGACAGAGAAAATAGACACAACCACAAGAGAACTTTCATAAACTCCCTCTGTGAAATTTACCTAGCCACCTGTCTCTGTGCCAGTATGCTCTTCCCTTCAGTTACTGGGAAGAAACCATCCTTGCTCCTTGCTAAGAGACAAGCCCTCCTTTTGAACACTAGGTGTCACCTGTGTTGTCCATTCAAGATGATAGAGCATTTATTGCATTTCTTTCCTGCTCCATGAAGTTTCCTCTCCTTACTGAATTAGGCCCACTGGCACACAACCGTGATATACTTCCCTCGTATTAGATTGCACTTTCTCTGCTAGTTACTCTCCATTTCCCTGTCCCTGTTTGCAATACAATCCCTTGAAAGAGTTGCCTATCCTAGATGTCTCTAATTTCCACCCCCACAACTTCATTAAGACAGCTCTGACACAGGTACACACATAGTAGGTGCTCAGTAAATACCACTGAATAATTTCATACATGCTCACAAAAACAAACAAACAAAAAACCACTGTGATATGGGTATTTAGATACTCATTTTATAGGTGCTCTGTTTAAGGTGCTCAGTGACCTCGACAGGGCTTTCATGTACCGATTAATTCTCAGTTCTCCTCCTCCTCAATCTTTCAGGGGCCATTAGGGACGTGAACACATTCTCTTCTTTGAAATAATTTTGTTTCTTGATCTTCAGAGCACAATACTTGCATGCTGTCCCCTCTGTCTCATTGACCACTCTCGCTGCTTCTTTTCCTGGTTGCTCATTTCCATTAGAGATGCTACTTACCTCAGATTTCTTCTCTATCTGCACTCCCTTCCTTGGTCATCTCCTCCAGCATTGTTACTTTAAGTAATACCTAATGGCTGTCAACTCCCAAACTCGTATTTCTTTCTTAGCTCTTCCCTTAGATTTCTAACCTCAGATATCCACCTGCCTGCTCAGCCTGCTCAACATTTCACTTGGATGTTTAATAGGAATGTCCACAAATATATTCCTGACCTTTCTTCCCAATCCCATTCCTCCTACACTTTTTCCTATCTTACCTTCATCTTTTGAATTGCTCAGGGCAACAAATTTAGTGTAATCTTTGATTCTTCTCTCTTTCATACCTCAGTCAAATACTCAGCAACTACTGTTGGCATTACCTTGAAATAGATCCAACATCTAACCATTTCTCACTGCTTCCACTGCTACCATTTGGTCTAAGCTACCATCCTACCACCTTGCCTTCTGTGACCTCTGTGTGTAAATTTCCAGCCCATCCTCACAACTCTTGAATGACTTTCACCTTGCCATCCCTGCTTTATTTATCCTCAATACACTTGCTCCTAAAATGGAAGCTTAAAGAGGGCTTTTGTCTGTTGTGTCCAAATATTTATATCCCTAATGCCTAGGTGCCCATAGTAGGTACTCAATAAATATTAGTTGAATGGATTAGTAAATCATCACAAAACACTGTAAAGGTAGGTAATGAGATGCTCATTTTAGAGAGGATGAAACCAAGGCTCAAAAAGCTGAGGAAATCTGCTGAAGGTCATGGAAATAGGAAGTGTGTGAACTGCAATATGGAACAAGGTTCTTCTGCTCCTAAACCCAGATTCTTAGACAGTACACCATTTTGGGTTTAAGTCCATAGTTTTCCCTCTGAACTCATCAAAAAGAAATCTTTTAAAGAAATTCTTTAATTGACCACAGGCTTTTTTTTTCCACCTCCTCATACACTTTGATGGCAGTTCCCTTCAAAGCTGTAGCTTTATAATCTCTATATATAAAAGCCTAAATGACCCTTACACAGAACGACCAGAACGACCTATCGACCAGTCGCAGGAGCTGCCCCAGACACGCACTGACCCCCGGGGGAAGATGCTCAATGCAGGAGCTGCTCCCAGGTGGTCAGTGCACTCCCAGAGCCAACCTCCTGCAGCCCCTCCCCCCAGCCAGCCAGCCCTCCCGACTGGCCGACTGGCCGGCCAACCTCCCGGGTTCTCTCCCCCTCCCCTTATCGCCCCCCTCCCCCGGTCAGCTGCCCCCCCCCCCCCATAGCCCTCCATCACTGGCCAGGCTGAGGGAGCCCACCCGTGCATGAATTCGTGCACCAGGTCTCGAGTTAGTGCATAAATACCTAACCTATTCTACTGAGCCATTCTGTGACACATGTGTTGCCTTGGAATTTGTGACTGTATCATATTAGCAAAGTGATTCCTCACCATCTTGAATTTATCTGCTCTGAAATATAGAATCAGGAAACTCTAAGAAGCCCAAGAGATGCAAAAGTATTCTTAAATCTAGATTCTAACCACATGCCCTTTAATTACAGGAAAGTTCTTACTCCATCTACTTTTTCTTCAGATAGAAGTTAAAACATTCTTGCATTCACTCACCTAATTATTGAGCAATTACTTTGGGCAAGGCCCTATTTCATACACTCAGGACATAGCAGTGAATAGAACAAGACACATTCCCTGCTCTTAAGGAGCTTACATTCTAGTGATGGGAAAGAGGATAATACTCAATAATAAATTAATATGTCATGTGGGGTAAAGTACCGCCAACATAAATAAAATACAGAAGAGATCTAACAAAGGACCCTCTGTTGATAAGGAATAAAGTCAACTACCAGTATGTGAGAATTGGGACATTATTATTATTATTATTATTCGCCCCTGGAACACTGGTACCTAGAAAAATAATAGCATACCGTAAGCACAAGGTAAATATCATGTGAAATTGTGAGAATGAGTGAATGATGCTGGAGAGAGAGCCCAGTTCGGTTACCGCAGGAGTCCAGGTAACAGCAGATGGTGGCTAGACACAGACAGCAGGTTTGTCGATGGAAAGAAGAGGTTGCATTCTGGTTGTATTCAGAAGACAGAAGCAACAGCATTTCTTGACAGATTGGATAGGCAATGCAAATTGGATTGGATTGGACTGGATTGAATTGGCCTGAGTTACTAGAAAAACTTAGCCTTGATTGAAATGTGGAAGTCTATGGGTGCGGTAGTTTTGATGGCCAAAATTAAGTTTCTTTGGGACCATAAATTAAGTCCCTCTGTGTCTCCCTCCCTCTCTCATAGTTTCCTGAGATGCCTAAAGCCAAGTACTGCTGTGTATCCAAGGAAAACCATTCAGAGTCATTCTACTGTGGAAAACATCCACGCTGCTTGCACTCCTCACCCTCTTGGCCAGACACAGAGGCATCTTGTGTTGATCGCTGCCTTTCTTCTTACCCCTTGAATAAGAAAGGCAAAGCCAAAGAAGGGTTTTTCCTTCAAACTCATCTCAGACACTTGATTTTGATTTTTAAAGAGAGAGAGATGATTGAAGGGGATGAAAGAGGGATAAAATGGTGTTTGTTTTACATTTCTGATGAGGAGAACAGCTTGGATCGATTAGCTGGTGATTATGCATTCCTGTGCCTGGCTTGTCACAGCACTCCGATCCGGAGAAACACATCACAGGTCCTATTCTGCATGGCCTTTTGCAGGCAAAGCTGACCTCAAAGAGTTTAACCAAGTCTTGTAACTTGAAACAACACACACACACACACACACACACACACACACACACAGGACTAAGTAACCAAAAAATATGGTATCAATCTCATTAGTAGAGTGTTCTGGTTCATAATGACCATAACAGAGGAGATAATTAGGATGTAAGACAGGCAAAGAAACCCAGGAATTAAAAAAAAAAAGGTAGTAATATTTTTTTAGGACTATAAATGTCCCCTATATATTTTTGCTTTTTTAAAAGAAGAACTTGCAAAATCCCCTCAAAAGACTTGGTGACAGTAAACTATGGAAAAGATTCAGAGAGACCTCTGCAGGGTTTCACAGCGTGCAGTTTAATTCTTTTACTCTGTTCTAAATATAATCCTGCTTATTTGCATGTCAATCCCCAGAATGCTTTGTCATTTCACAACTCTTGGCTAGTGGTCTCAGCACTTCAGCTTTAAGAACAAAGCAGAATGTTTAGGGCGTGCCTTTGGTTTCCGTCTCTCACCTCCTCCCCCCTGTGCTTTGCAAAAGAGTTCTGGGAGGTGACCTTTGCCTGGCATTCATTGTCCTAGGCAGAGTATCTCAGTGGAGTGGACTTTTCCTGTGAAGCCTGCATTCAGTCTAGTTACGCATGAATACACTGGAAGCTTGGATTAACTCAAGAAGGGAGTGTTTCGGGGGGCCTTCGTCTCCCCTTTGATTATGTCAGGTTCATGTCAGGTTTCTGGAAAGCCCCAGCTGAAGTATTCTGTCCTCTTTCTGTAGATGTTTTTTTTTTTCATAGCATCTCCATTACAAAGTAAGCCTTCAACTTAATGAAAAGATATCCTGAAGTGTGGTCAGTGTTCTGCCTAACAGAAACGTGAATTCAAGATTCCTCACACAGACCTAGTCATGCTTCGTGAGATGTAAAGAATTTCTATTTAGTAGGGCATTAGGATCCACAGTTGAGGAGTGGGGATGTAGGAGACTTATCTTGAGAGGAATTTCTAATTTTTGCACAGCAAGCCGTAGCTGTTTCTAAATGCTATGATTGTTGTTTTTTTTCCCCAGGGGAGCTGGAAGCTCCCTAGTCAAGCACCACTCACCTTCCACCCACAGTGGCTCCTCCAAAATTTGCCTCCCTTGGCAGTTAACTCTAAGCAGGTAGTAAAGGAACAATATATTCCAGCGCTGAAGGGCATGTTTTTGCTTCTAATAACGGTGACTTTCGACTATCAGCCCTGCTGCCTAAAGTAAACTCAGGAATGTGAACAGGTTGACTCACAAAATCCCTGGCTGCCCAGCAGTAACGTGCCTTCCCTTAAAGGTGTCGTCTACTTTTTACTCAACAGAGCAACATCAATACTCTTTCTTCGATACTAAGAATCAGGTAGCGGCATTCCTTTAAAACATATTATTTTGATAATATTTTTAAATTCAGAAAAGCAGTTGGTATTAGCTGACACGGTACCTACCCCTCGCAGCCCTCTGAGAGTGAGTGGGTTGCTTAACATTTTCTGATTCCTATTCTCATGGTCTCAGGATAGCAGTGGCCCGGACAGGCTGCACCAAGTCTGGCCAGTCCTGGGATTTTTAAGGGTTTGCACCGGCTGTTTACACACCCAGCGACCAGCAGAGGCAGCGCCCAGCGCTTGGCTGTAACAAAGGCGGCGGCCACCCCCATCCAGCCCGCGAGGTGGATGGAGGGGGAGGGCAGGTTCTGGCAGGGACACCAGAGCTGTCACCTTTCAGAAATGAGGGTGGGGACGGGGAGAAATCCGACGGCGAGCTGGTGGGAGGCGCTGGCGCTTTCCCGAGCTGGGCCCTCGAGGCCAGGAGGGCGACAGCAGAGCTCTCTTCCTACCCCGGGACTGCAGCATCCCGGCCCGGAAAAGTCCCTCGCGCCCCCTGGTGGCCGTGGAGCGGCCTGGCTCCGCCGCACAAGCAAGTCACCAAAAAAAAAAAAAAAAAGGAAGAAAAAGGAAAAGTGGGTGAGGCAGATGCAAAGAGGAAAATCAATAGGGATAAGAGAGAAGAGGGAGGAGTCGCGGATCAGCCATTCCCATTCTTGTCTTACGGGGTCCCAGCTGGCACCGCAAAAGAAAAAAAAAAAAACACCCGGGCGTGAACGCGAGTGGAGGAGGTTGTGTGCGCGGGGGGGCCGAGGGTGAAAGGGGGACCAGGGAGATTTACTTTTGTCTCTGGCAGCCGCCGCGGGAGCCCGGGAGGGGGGCGGAGGCGAGGGGAGGCGGCGGCGCGGCCAGCGCACCACTCGCGCCACCTGATCTCGGGGCGCTGTGCGCGGAGGAAGGCGCGGGCGAGCCGGAGCCGAAGCAGGAGGGAGGGACGCCGCTGCTCAGCCACCGCCGCCACCATGTCCTACCAAGGCAAGAAGAACATCCCGAGGATCACGGTGAGTCCGGGTGCCGCCGCCTCCCTCCCTCTCTTGCCGGGTCCGCTGCGCTGCGGGCGGGGCGGCTGGGATCCCTGGTCCGGTCCCCGGGGAGGGACGGAGACCCGGGTCTGGGGGTGGAGAGCGGCGGTCAGTCCAGCCGGCGCGGCGGGCGCCACCCAGACGGAGCGACCCTGGGGCTTGGGGAAAACAAAACAAAGAGGAAACCCAAACACTGGCGCGGAGAATTTAGGACTATGTAGCCTCCTTTCCCACCGCTGGTAGTTCCCCCAAGAACGCTGGGCTCACGGCTCTCCCCGGACCCCCGCTCCTCCTGGGGTGTCGGTGTGCGCCGCCCCGGGCCAGGGGTGCTTTTTGTCTAAGGTTGCTTTAGGCGGGCCGGGGTGTGGGGAGATGACACCTTTCCCCAGGGCACTGGGCGGCCCGACCGCGCCCCTCTCCCCGCTCCAGCCCCGTGGCGCTGCCCGCCGTGCCGCTAGGGTGATGGGGTGTCTGGACCGTCCGTCCTCACCCTGTCCCCTTCTTGCCTGCATTCACCCGATTCATATTTCAGTGCGTCATATTCGGGACCGGACAGCTAACGTGGCTGTAGCGGGCATGACAACTGTTGTTGGTCTTTTTTTTTTATTATTTTGCCCTCGATGCATTTTACATTTTTCGTGCCATTTCTCCTCCCCAGCCCAAGAAAAGGCTGAGTTTTTAGAGCAGATTTTAGTTTGCAATCGCAGGCGCACGCTGTGTGCATGCGGTGTCCAATTGCCATTGTGTGCGAGACAGAGCCACCCTGGGCCTGCGGGTGTCAGATGCGCTGGGCGAGCCCTAGGCGGGGTGGGGAGGGGAGGTGCCATGATCAGGTACAGAAGCACACTTACACCAGCGACCAGCAAGATGCTTTCACGGCAAAATACCGAGCCCTGGGCTGGGGTGCCTCCAGAATACCCTGAAATGATGCCCCCTCCCCAATGGAAGGGACATACCACAAGCTAGGATGGGCATTAAAAAAATAAAATAAAATAAAAGCAAAACAAAAAAAGAAACCCCACTGACATTCGGTAGTTTAGCGCGGAGCAGTGCAGTTGTGCTTTGTCTGTAGTGAATGAGGTGTGTGTGTAGTGCGTGTGGTGTGTAGTAAGGGAATGGGTGGCTACTCCATCTTTGCAGGGCAAACAAAGGAAGTGATCAGCTGGCCCCTGGGAGGCTCTGCAGCTGCCCTAGGGCAGAGCTGTACCTGCTGCTGCACTTAATTGGCCTCAATTCATTAGGTTTTGCCGTGGGCATGGGTCTGTTTGCACTTGTTCCCTTATGCTTGGAACATCCTGTGCGTTTGTGATTGCCATGCAGGACCTTCCCCTCTGTCGGCAGCAGGAGGCTGTTCTTGCCTCGCGTGCACTTGGCTAGGTGCTTTATTTCTGTTGCAGCATCCTACATTTTTCATGCACTTGGGCTTCATGCCACACAAGTGTGCCCCACCCCTACCTGCTGTTTACCTGGTCCCAGGGAAGAAACACTCCCCCCAGGGAGAGCGTTGGGATAGGTAGGGATTCTTTTGTCAGGTAGAGGGGATGGGTTGAAACACATCCTTCTGTACCACTCATTACCTGATACCATGAACTTCACATTATCGAAGAAACATTGTAGGTCATTTACAATGCACAGTATTTTCTCAGTGCCAGTTGCTTTTGCAAAGAGCTGTGGAGGGTACAGTAAAAAAGAAAAGGCTGATTAGGACAAAAGCTCACTGTTTATACTTATTTCCCTCACTCAGAAGAGGTGCACCCAGCTGTCATGCTATATGCAGGAGGTATGGTGCATATATGCCACTTGCCTTACATCCAGTATGCATTTGCCAGTTCTCCTGTTTGGGATCAGCAGAGAACAGATTTTTTCCCCCCTAGTCTGAAGATTGCAATGGTTCTTATGGACTTAGCCTGTGATATGGCATCGAGGGCCACGCCCATTCTTCTAGGCATCATTTAAGCCACCCTTAAGGAAAGATGCAGAAATTGAGCCCTGATAACTTACCTGCCTTAGAAGCCACCATGGGTGTGGCTGTGTCCTAATCTCAGGGCCAGGTTTGCAAGGGGTTCCCTTTTGTTCCTGTTTGGATGCTCTTCCCTGGGGTGCATCCTTCATTTTCAGTGCGGCTTCCATCCTTTCTCTCTGCGCGTGGGGCGTGGTGCTGCATAGCAGCCTCTGGTTGAAGCTGGGGCTGTGTCTCCAGCAGCTGTGACAGGAATGTACAATGGCTGTGGATTTCTTCAACCCCGGCTGCCTGATACTCATTGTTGAAAGGGGAGGGGGGCAAGAGGGATAAGGCAGGAGTGAGGGGGATGCTGGTCTTTGGGAGCAAGAAATCCATTCGTAGATTTTTTTTAATGCTTTGTGTTGTATTTCCATGAACAAGGATTCTATTTTAGAATAAAATACTTTTCTAATTTTGCATGTCCAGAGATAATTATGGTTATCCACATATACAAGGGTTGAGATATTTATCTCCACAGTTATCATAAAAGCATGGATATATATATATATATATATATATATATATGAAATATGATTAAAGATTTAAATATAACATATATCTCCTACTGTCAATTCTAGTACTTTTTAATGGTAAGATTGTGGAATTTGAATTAAGTTTATTATCCTCTCCATATTCCTTCCTGTGAAGGCTGCCCCACCCAGTAGCTGAAATGTCACTTTAATCTGAGGATGGGTGGGGACAATCTTTCTTGGCCCCGCACCCTCTATCTTCCCAGGCACCACCCACTGCCCCAGTTTGGGGGGCCTCAGTAAGGTTTGGTTGGTTGTCTTTCCTCCCACCTATTTGTGCTGCCCTCCTGAGATCAAAGCCTTCTCCCTACCCTGTGTTTATGGGTTTCCTGGAGGGGGTGGGGGTTTCTCCGTGAGTATCTCAGGCCTCAGCTGTCATGGTGCCTTCCTAGGTCATCTGTCTACATGCATGACCTGAACAGCCTTCCTCAATACTAGACCTTGTTTCTAGATGTCAGACACTGGCATTTTGGAGCAGGGCCCTTGCATTGGCATTCACCTCTGTCTCCACTAACTAGCACAGGGCCTAACACATGGACACCCAATGATGATCTGGTAAATCAAGGAATGAATTAAAACGTGTTCCTAATGAGAATAGCTCACGCCCATTGAGTGTTTATTACATGCATTGTCTCACTTCATCCCTGAATCAACACTGAGAGGTATTACAGTTATCCTGATTGTGCAGATTTAAACAAACTACCTGAAAATCCAATGCATTTGGCCTAGGTCAGAGCTGCAATGTTAGAGGCAGGACGCACACCTACACACCTAGCTGAAATCAAAGTACATGTCTCTGCTTCTGCCATCACTCTTGCTTGGGGCTGGGGGCGCAGATGGTTTAGAAGAAAGACTCAGACAGTCTCTACTCCTGGTAGGACTTGTGAGGCATAGTTTCCTGCCATTGTCAACCAATTGTGTAACACGGTCCCTCTTACTTTTTATAGTCACTAAATATAAATGCCAATTTTAGGGATGGTAGCTACCATATCAATGCTGCAGGCAGAATATTTGGATAATCACAGTCATTGTTCTCCTCTGATATAAGCTACAACTTGAAGCTGGCCGCAGGAGTGGTTCCAGTGCTTTCCATGTATTCTCTTAGCAGAGTCTCCACAAAAAACCCCACACCATTTCACAGTTAAGGAGGTTGAAACATAGATAACTAGGCGAAGTCCCTTATCCAGTGTTACACAGTGAGACTTTGGGGCAAAGCTGGAAAGAAATCCATATCCTGTCTGACTGCGCAACCTCAGCTGCCCTGGTACAGCCACAGCCTCCCATAGGCACCTGAAAGGTGTAGCTAGAACTCCCGAATTCCCTCTGGGAGACCAATCCCAGAGAGCTGGCTTTTTGCGAGTACTAATTGGATTTCTGTAAATACATTCTGGCAGATAATTAATGCATTTCCCCTGCCTTGGAGGTTGGGCCATTCGTGTGTGATGTTTGGGAATTGCCGGATCACATCCTCAGTTGGAACGGGACCTGGAGAGTTCTGTCTAGGGCACCTAGTCTGAGCGCTGGGGGTGTTGTGAGCGCTGTGGGGGCCATGAGAATTGTTTTGGAGGGGAAGTGAGGGGGGATGCTTAGGGACTTGGGGGAATACCCAGGTCTCTGTAACAGTGGAGCAGGGGAAAGTACAGCCCCACCCCTGGATCTATGTCTTCCTCTTCCTCCCACTTCGGATTGGGAGCAGATATAAGGCGATGGAGGACTAGCATTTGGGAGACTGAAGGAAGAGAGGTCATCCAAAGTCAGCTCTGTCCATGTCAGGCATCTTGGAAGGCCAATTCCAGCATAAAAGACAGAGGAAAACTATCAAAGATGAAGGAATGGAAAGCATCTTAGCTATCTGATCATGGAAATCTCAGCCCAGGCCCTGCCTGGGGTGCTCATTGTACTTTATATTTTGAGCAGGTATGTGAGCAGGTCTGATTCTCAGCCAGGTTATTTCTCTTTCTCGAATAGCAGCAAAACACCTCAGGTGAAAAAAGAGCTATTAGTAACTGAGGGAGCCAGCTGGGCACTTGGGGAAATTCTAAGGAAATAGGTTTCCTGAGAATATTCAAGTCTCTGTAGTAGGACTGTCAGTTTATAAATAAAAGCCATCCTGCTTATCTCACTGGGCTGTTGAAAGGCTCAAATGAGGAGTGCCCATGAAAGTGGTCTGTGAGCCCCGGATGTAGTCAGGAGAGTAAACACTGATTTATTTATACAATCTCAACCACTTTGGAATGTGGAAATGAATAAAGGAAGACTTGACAACGTCTAGAGTAGAAAGAGACTACTTAGGAAACTTTTAAAAAACACAACTTTCAAGAACAGACAAAAATTTATATAAAAACCATGATTTTTTTCCTGCTCTGGTTATGTTACAATGTTCCTCAGAATTATGCTTGGCATTCATTTGTGACGATCTAAGAGAGGCCATTAGACCGCCTCTGGACTTGGAGACAGAGACTCTCCCTCAACCCAAATAAAGGGCACTTTCTTAGTGGAACTGGATTGTTTTCCGTCCTAATTAGCTTCTAGCCTGGAGCGACACAGGTTACAAATCCCCTTTCTAGCAATTTCTTCACAACTTCCTGTCCAGTGGCTTTTTCTCTGCCCTTTCTCCTCAGTTGGAAAAAAAATTAAAATTGAGTTTGAAAAAGAACAAAAATCTCCTCAGATCCTAACAGGCTCTCTGTTCTTTATGTATTGACATCTTTCATAGAACTATTTATGTCTGCTTATTGCATTTGAAAAAGTGACAATATGTTTACAGTCGTGGGACTGTCTCCCTGGGATGAAATGTGCACGTCTTTGATTAAATCAGCGCTCCTAATCATAAGGGGGCTGGAGGTTTGAATATGTCCTCACCTCCGGGGATGGACGTTAACAGGAGGCCTGGACTGCTCCCTGGCTACTCCCTCCTCAAATCAGTGCTCCTCTCTGCCTTTCCTCCCATTTTCTGTAGGCTAGTGCAGAACAAATGGGAAAGACCCCGGACAGCCCAGGCAAACAGGCTCCTCTATCTTCCAACTCCTCTGCAGTGAAATCCCTCTCTCATCAGACTCAGTATGTGTCTATCTCAGTATGTGAAATAGACCAAAAAACAGTTTAGTGGGATAGGAAGATTCTCCACCTAACCTCTTCCGTTGGCCCTAGTCTAGATTGTGGGGAACTCGGTGGTTAGAAAGACGGGACAAAGCATAGTGGAGTTATTATTAAATACCTACTGTTTATCCAGTGCCTTAGCACACACTACATGGGTTATCTCACTTAACTCATGACAACTCCTGTAGCTACAATTATTCACCATCACTTTGTGGTCTGGGTAGAGGCTCAGAGAGATGGAGTAACTTGACTCAAGGCACACAGCTGGAAAAGCAAGATCTTGGGATGGATCCCTCCAGAGGTGAGTTGGTTTCACAGGCAAGAAAGCAGTAACTCCGTACCCACAGGTGACTATCCCCACCTCCCGTCACCTCCAGCTGTCCACACCTGTGAGCTCACAAATGTCGGTCAGCGCTCATAGGATAGAAGGAGTGGGGATGGCCCTGCCAAACCTATCACATCACCATTGGAACAACAACTGAGTGCACGGCTTCCTGACAGTGGTCCATGCGTTGCTCCGCCAGCTGTCTGAGTTCGCTTCTGGCTGTTGCCCAGGAGCATGCATGAGTGGAAAATGATGGAAAAACAGATGCTGTTTTTCTCCCTTGCCTAAGTGCAGATCTGGGCCCAGAGCCCCTTTTCACTCCGTGTCCCTGTCCTCTTCCTGGACATAGACAGAGCCAGGCTCCCTCTTCCCATCCAGCCAGGCAGAGCGACAGACCCTGGACACACCCAGATCGGGGAGCTCCACTCTCCGGTGGCCCAGGAACCTAACCGGGACATCTGGAATTCAAAGACACATTTCTTATGGCTTCATCAATCTCTTTTTCTTTCCTATGGAAGCACTGGACAGTGAGATTTGAAGGATAAAATGAGATTTTTATCTTTTAAGAGAGGAGTTCCTTTGGCTAGTAGAGCAAAGGAGCCCTCTTGTTTTGGGATGCAGGGGAAGGAAGAGAACCCCGGATGGAGTGTCAGCACCTTGTGGTTCAGCCTGTCCTTGCCTCTCGTTGACCTGTGACTTTGGGCCAACCCTTATTATCCTTCTCAGATTCTGTACCAGTCAAGCGAGGGCACTGAACTAGATGATCCCTAAAGTCCCTGACAGCGCAAATGACTCCATGAGCTTTTATTTTGTCTTCTATTTTCTCATGAGATCATGGTCAGCCCCTCTCCACTTAGTTCCAGATTCACAGAGAGGAGTTCTAAGCCCTCCCCACCAGGGAAGGGAGAGCAGTGAGAAAATGGATGAGAGAACAGTTGTTGGCTTAAACTCAGCAAGACCAGCCAACATCTGTGTTGGATATAAGGGTCTTTGGTTGCTTTTTTACCCTTAAAATCCCAGCCTTTTTCTCATTCAGACAGAGGACTTGGTTAACAGACTCTGTGCCGGAGAGAAATAGAATCATGATGATTGGTAGGTTCTTTCCTTAGCAGAGTGTTAGAATTCATTCAAATGAGTGTTATAAAGTGATACCATGATCTACTTGCTGGCACATATAGTCAGTCTCTCTTGTGGATAAGGCTACCATTGATAAGGGCACAAAGCCAACAATTGCCCCAAATCTAGTTCGGTCAAACAAACAAGCATAACCAACAGAAAACAACTTCCGGTCTGTATATACTCACCAAGCTCTGTTCAGTTGCCCTTGCCAATATTTTAAATGTGATGGCTGACATCCAATAGAAAGAACCCTCCCCAAAGGCCAAGTAATGTCATGGATGCTCCATGATGGATGGTTTCTGTTTTGTTACCACTGCATCTCCAGTATTTAGTGTTTGGCACATATTAAGCCTTCTGTACATAATTGTTGAATGAATGGATACATATAACACTTACTTTGCGGGAATAATTTCAAGGGAGAAAATGATCAGAATGTGCATGCGTTTGCACTTGTACACCATCCTCCCTGTCACTGAAAACTTTTTAGAATAAGATCACTGGCCAAGAGAAGCATGACATTCCTTTAGTAGAAAACGCAGAGCTCACTGTAGCCAGGGACCTGACGGGCAAATGTGCCAGGGAGGCCATCCATCAGTGGTACTTCATTTTTCTGGCCTCCATCCATTCTTCTCCTTCCAAATTCTGCATCGGGTCTCATTCTCAGCCTGTTTCAGGGGTCTGCCTGGGTACTTCTTGCTTGCATCCTTTCTCTTACTGCAAATGATTTAAAATAATTAATAGGGACCTTTAGGTCTTTGTCCAAATGGAGAAAATTGTCACCATGACTTTTTGAAACAGGATCTGACACAGATTTTAACTTAAGCTGCTTCTGCCTTGGCGCAGAAAGCACAGTCATTAGAGTGATCGGCTGCGATTCCATAGGCCAGTCTGCATGTGTACAGCCCACTCTGCCATTCACAAAGCTCGGTCAAGGAGCGGCCCATAGTTCTTTTGTGTTTTCCTGTCAGGGCTGGCCATTTCAATGGCATGCTTGTTTGCTTGTGTGTTTGTTTTCTTAAAGATTTTTAGTCCCTCACTTTACCACATCTGTCAGCTTTCTCTGGGCTTCTATTTGGAGCTTTTCTCTTCCTGGCTTTTATTCTAACATCCATTCTTTGTTTTGAGGGAGGGGACAGTGGAATACATTTTAGCAAGCTCATCTCTGTTTGTAAACTTGTACAGTTCATGGACTCAACAACCTATGTTCACTAATAATTACTGGATCCTTTTAAAAGGAGTATCTATGATGGATGGCAAAATGAAGACTTAAAGTATATTCATGGAACCTAAACCGTTTGATCAGAAAGCATTTGAAGTACTATATGTATTAGAGTGTATCATCAATAATAATAATAATAATAATAATAATAATAATAAAAGGGTAGTATGCTAATTAGACCGGACATCTTCCAGACATCTTCTGGACATCATTCTGGACGTCCTTCTTGATGAAGCCTGGCCAGAGGGAGGGCAGCCCGGGTCCCGGGTGCCGGAAGGAAGCCGGTGCCGGCAGCTGGGGGAAGGAAGGCCTACTCTTACACGAATTTTCATGTATCGGGCCTCTAGTATATATAATCAGCTGTAATAACAATATTTTGCTATTTTTTGATTGAATGAATAGTTATTGACCATCGAATCTGGGCCTAGCCATGTAATGCTTATCACAGGAGCATCTAATCTAGAACATAACAACAATAAGAATTAGCATTTGTTGTATCCTGCAGTAAGTGCGTCTCATCCATTATCTCATGTACAACTCAATTTGGTAGATGGATTTCCAAATAGGCTTCCCATTTTATTGATGAGAAAACGTAGAGACATCAGGAAGTTTGCCTAAGATCACACAAGCCTTAACTGGTGGAACCAAAATTCCAACTGACTCAGAGCCCACATTTTTAACTCCACTATATGGTGCTACCTTAAATTCTAACTTCTCTTATCTTCTCCCACCTCCGGGGTCAGGAGATGTTGGTTCAAACAGGACTTCACTTACTGCAAGTCCAGGGTTAAGTCCTTCTCTGTCCCTATTTTCCCTGAGGCATGAGTGAGGAGTTCTGGCTATGGGAGTCACAAAGGACAGCCAGGGGGTGCCCTCCTCTGCATGGGGTTCCACACAGGAGCACTGGCTGGTGCTGGAAGCTCTTCAGCCTTCCCATGAGGAACAGCCTAGCTTCTGGGCAGCTCCACACTGTTGCATTACCCAGTCAACTTGCCAGGGATGTGCCCCCACTCTCAGCACTGAAAGCTCTTTTGCTTGAATTGGCAAAATTACCAATGAGGGATTCTTCTTAACATGGATTTGAATGCCACTTTCACATCCCACACCCCATGCTGCACTCCTCAGCTTATTTTTTAAAAATATATTCTTATTGATTTCAGAGAGGAAAAGAGGGAGGGAGAGAGGCATAGAAATATCAATGATGAGAGAGAGAGAATCACTGATAGGCTGCCTCCTGCACAGCCCTTACTGGGGATCGAGCCCGCAACCTGGGCAGGTGCCCTGACTGGGAATTGAACTGTGACTTCCTGGTTAATAGGTCGATGCTCAACCACTGAGCCACGCCAGTTGGGCCTCCCCAGCTTCTTGGTAAATCCTAAGCAAGATTCCATGGAGGTTTAGACTTAACCTGGCTCTGTGAAATTCATCGTCAGAGCCTCCCTGGCTCTGTGAAATTCATCGTCAGAGCCTCCTTAGAGATGATTTTAATTCAGCTTTCCCTTTCAGATGATTTTTCTGGTATCTGGTTTACTGTAGGGCACTGAGATTTTACAATTGAGTAGAAAAAAACTTTTTTCAATTACAAAAAAAAGTATGAGTAGTTATAGAAATATGTACAAAAAACCCCACAAGAAAACAAAATGAGGACAATAAAAATAAGCTAACGTGAAATGAATCAGAGCTAGACATTGTAAACTTTATGAACATACCCATCTAGGATTTTTTCTTATGACTATACATGTCATTTATTAAAATGGTACCATATATTATTCATGCTGTTTTACATCCTGCTTTTCATTCCACAATATGTTATGACATTTTTCTGTGTTTTAAATAGTCTCCCTTAACATAATTTTAAATACCTACATATTATCCCTGTGCTTGGGGATCTGGTTAAATTAATCCCATTTTGTTTAGTTTTTGTTGTTGTTGTTGTTGTTTTGGTGGTGGTTTCCAAGGTCTTGGCATTAACAACAACAATGAAATGCTGGATTCATTTTCAGATGCTGTTCTTTAGTTGAAGTTAAATTCAAAGCTACCCGGGGATGAGAGGTTGAATAACTTGCCCAAAGTTGCTCAGCTCATGGGTATCAGACTATAGATCTGAAGCCCAGTATCTTAGGCTTAGTCTTATCCTCTTGTTATCGCTCGATTGCTTCAGCAGTTGTGCCATTTTCCAAGGAAATCTGTGTTCCCTCTCAAATGAGCATATTTGTTTCCTCGCCACCACCCATGCTTGCCTCCCCGTCCTGTTGAGGCTGTTGATGTTGTAGAGGTACACAGCGTCTTAGGACCTGAAGCTACACAGCTGGAAGGAAAACATGCCCAGTCCTTTCCCCCGTCTCCCTAATGGCTTAACCTATACGCTGGGAAGCTGGTTTTAATTTGACATTTACTGTGTGTGTGTTTGTTTTTAACCCCACCCCTTAATTCTTTCAAGGTGACCTTTGTTTGAAATCATACACCCTTGCCCCTCAAGGCCAATCGGTGCCCCAAAGCCTGATGAGATTACTTTGTTTGGGGATATTGATAAACTCAGAGTGGGGTTTCTGGCTTATCCAACTAAATTGCTTTAAATTATGGCCTTGGAGTCAGGGCTTTAAACAACTTAGAAGGTTTGAAAGCCATTGAATAGAATCCTCTGCTTCCAGAGGCTTCATCCTGAGTTTATTCCACAAAGAAGGTATGTTTTCGTTTTGTTTAGTTTTGTTTCAATTACTTCATTGCCTGCTCTTTCTCAGACCCCTTTTTGCTGGGAAAAATTGTGGGAAACGCTTAGCCTTGCTCGGTTAAGGGCAGGAAGAGAAATAAGGAATCCGTTATTCTAAACCCTCTCATTTTAATGATTAAGAAAATATGGGCCAAAGAGGGAAAATAATTTGCCAAAGGTCACACAGCAAAATAGTTCTATTTTAAAAAAAGGGGGAAAAATGAAACAAAAAAACAACAACAAAGCTTAGGATTCATTTCTCTTGCTTTGATTCAGTGCTTTTCTTACACTCTTTTTGATGGGGATGGGGAATGTGAGAGGCTGTTGTGTGAGGGGCTGTTGTGATCTGAATTTATCCCCTCAAAATTCATGTGTTGAAGTCTTAATCCCTAGTATCTCAGAATGCGACTGCGTTGGAGATAGGGTCTTTAAAGAGGTAATTAAGTTAAATGAGGTCATCGGGGTGGGCCCTGATCCAGTAGGACTGGTGTCCTTATGAGGAGAGGTTAGCACACAGGCACACACAGGACAAGACCCTGTGAAGACGGAAAGGAGAAGAGGGCAGTTTATAAGTCAAGGAGAGAGGCCTCAGAAGAAACCAGCTGTCCACACACACCTTGATCTTGGCCTTCTAGCCTCCAGAATTGCGAGAAAAGAAATTTCTGGTGTTTACATTTAAGGCACTCAGCCTTTGATACTTCCTATGGCAGCCCTCGCAAACTAATACAGGGGGAAGTTAAGAACAAAGACATATAAAAACTCACAACTTCAGCCCAGACAGGTGGTTCAGTTGGTTGGAGCATCATCCCATACATCAAAGGGTTTGATCCCAGGTTAGGGCGAGTATGGGAGGCAACCAATCTGCCTTCCTCTCTATAAAATCCTTGGGTGAGAATAAACAAAAACAGCCTGGCCTGTGTTGCTCAGTGGTTGAGCATCGACCTATGAACCAGGAGGTCATGGTTCGATTCCCAGTTGGGGCACATGCCCAGGTTGCAGACTCGATCCCCAGTAAGGGGCATGCAGGAGGCAGCCAGTCAATGATTCTCTCTCATCATTGATGTTTCTATCTCTGTCTCCCTCTCCCTTCCTCTCTGAAAATAATAAAAATTATTAAGAAACACAAAACTAACATCAAAGGTGGGAAGTTCTCAACGAACAGGAAAGGGAAACCCAGATAATTAGTATTTATAAGGAATTATGCCATACCAGAGCCCATGCTAACTGATTTTCAGGCATGATTTTATATATGGCGTCTCATTCCATCCATATAACATGCCTGGGTTATAGTTATCAGACTCACTTTACAGATGCAGAAACTGAGGCTCAGAAAGTTACATGGTTATTAACTAACTGGTGGAATTAGCTCCAAATTCACCCCATTGACTGACTTTAAAATGTTCACTTAGAACACTCCGCTCCTTCCCAATGAGGAAGTTAATCCAAGCTGTTTAGTAAACATCGCTATTAAGTTTTTTAAAGTGAATAATTTTTTCTTATTGTTAACTTTAAAAAATGACCTGTAATCCGCTTACTTGATTGGACAGGAAATTTTGGGTCCCTGCTGTTAGAATGAAAACAGGGATTGGGGAAACTTAAAAAGATAACCAAAGTATTTGAGTTTCACAACTAAGTCTTCCCAGTGGCTTACACCTTTGCATGTTAGAACAGACAGCTACACATAATAAAGAATTAATGTTGGTAGTGATGGACCCTAGGCCCCAAAGACATCTAACCCATCAAAGGAGTATCTGTTACCAGCATTGGGTCATATTTGCTAAAGCAGGAAACCAGATCCATACATCTGTAATATGAGCAGATGTGGAAACTGTCTATGCCAGAATTTTACAGTGACATCTTTTAGAAGTCTTTTTAAGAATAAGACCTGAGAAATATGCAATTTACCAAAGAAACAAATTCCAATGAACTTGAGCTGCTGGTAAACCCAGTTATGATAGGAGAAATATGGGCTGCTTTAAATATTGAATGTAGATGGCTCTCTCACAACTGTGTCCTCCCTGGTTCAAAGTTGTGTGGTCTGTCAATGCTTAAATGTATAGGTTTAAATGCACTTGGACTTTATTAGTAAGAAGACACAATCAAGTTAAGAGTTCATTGGGCTTTGTTTTCAGCATACCCTGGGGTTAAGCCCCAGTTAAGCCAGTCTTAGACTAGCTGTGCAATTTTGTTGCCTCTACCTTTAGACTAGAATATTAATTCAACCACTTCCCACCATTTTCATCACCCTAGCTCAAGCCTTTGTCATCTGATTGCAAGGCCCCCCTAATTAAATCACCCCATGTGATCCTTTAAAAATATAAATCAGATCCAATCACACCTCTGCTAATACATCTATTGCGCTTGGAATGGCTCTCAGGGTTCCATGTGGGCTGGCTCTGACTCCATCTCCGGACTCCAATCCTGCCACTGCCCCTCAGTGACTTGGCAGCAGCTATCCTCCCCTCTCACTGCCCCTTGGACCTATATGTCCATCTCCAGCTCAGAGCTTCTGTACTGGCCGCTCCCGCTAACTGGGGAACAGTTCATTACTTGACTTCTCCTTCAGATCATTCAGAGCTCTGTCCAGTGGACAGCTTCTCAGACATGCCTTTGAAACCTCATTAGAGGCAGACCCAGATTCTCTTTCAAGCCTCCATCATCCCCTTACCCTCTTTCTGAATTTCACTTGAGACTGTTGAAATTACACTCATTTCCTAGCTTATGTGTTCTTTGCCCTTTCAACCATACAGTACAATGGCAGGGAATTTCTTTTGCTCATTGTTGTATTCCTACCCCTGTGAATAGGAGGCATTTACAATCATTAAAGGAAGGAATGAATGGATAGATAGATAGATAGATAGATAGATAGATAGATAGATAAAGGAATGAAAGGCACACTACTCCTTTATTGTAAACTAACATGGTTTCTTTGGGTTAAGTGGATTGGGGAGGATGGTGTCAAGGAAACAGTATTATCAGAAGCTACGATACTGCTCCCTGGTGATAGGGACCAGGTCTGTGTTGTTCTTCACTCTATCGCCAAGGCCTAGCTCGGGCCAACCTTGAACGAATGGAGTGATGAATGAAAGATGAAAAGACTTGGGATAACAGGGACAAAAGTGATAAAACACATGAACACCGCTGTGTCTGAGATGACTTGGAGGGACTTGCAAGAGTTGTAACTTGTTTGCTGTTTTTTAGACAGTTTAATACATGCCACATCTTGCTTTGATATGCACAGGACAACGGCAGCTGTACACTTTTTGGAACAGTTCTGAGCAGAGAAACAAAAAGAGCACACATTTTGGAACTTTTGCAAAAGGAGGTTATTCTGCTGGTGTTACAATCATACAATGTTAAATGGTGATTATTGGAAAGAGCATAGCTTCATGGCTTTGCAGGTAGGGATGAAGGCTGCAGGCCTCCGGGTGCAGGGCACATAGTCCTGTAATGTCAGTGTGATATTTGCAAATAAAAGCAGTCTTGAGTACATTCCAGGAGGTGCCCGTTGTGTACAGTCTTCGATCTTTGCTGAAGGTGAAGAAACATCTCCCTATAGGAGTAACTGCTGACTCTGATCATTTCTAAGTGGAGTCTCAGTTGTATTTATTTTAAGGGTTCATATCCTTCAAAGCTGGCCTGACCTCTTGAAGTCCTTGTTCTCAGAGCATCTGTAGTTTTCTCTGTCACTATAACTTGGAGAAGTTTGGGGCACAAGAGTAAAATAACCACCTATCTAGCAAATGAAAGTGGAGCTGTGGGTATGCAGGTTTCTAGGCAGATAGAGGGCTGTGACCAAGAGAATCAGTCATCACCATCGTCTGCTTCTTGTGTCAAGAAAGAGCCAGAAAGCCCTGGCCGGTGTTACTAAGTGGTTAGAGCATCGGCCTGTGCACGGAAAGGTCACGGGTTCAATTCCAGGTCAAGGGCACGTACTTGGGTTTTGGCTTTGCTCCCTGGCCCCAGTAGGGGTGTGTGCAGGAGACAACCAATTAATGTGTCTCCCTCACATCGATGTCCCTCTTCTCTCCCCTCCCCTCCGCTTCCCTCCCCTCCCTTCCCCTCCCCTTCTCTCCCCTCCCCTCTCCTTCCCTCTCTTCCCCTCCCCTCCCCTCACCTCCCCTCCCCTCCCCTCCTCTCCCCCCTCTCTCAATGGAAAAAATATCCTCAGATGAGGATTATCAACAACAGAAAGAGCCAGAAAAAAGAGTCATCTCCTTCATTCCCTCTCCTCCCCAAACTCCATCTTAGGAAGTGTGTCTGGGCTCTTAGAGGAAGGTAGTTAAAGCATATGTAAAAACTAAAAAGAAATGCAAAGCCAAGTTACTTTGGGGGGATGGAGGAGAGAGAGTGGGTAGGCATCCAGGTGAATCTTAGAAGATTTGGGTCCAATTTTTTTTTTTTTTTTGCATGTGAAAATTTATTACTATGTTTTTGCCACCAGAACTTAGGATCTTGGCCTTTCCTCCTCTCCTTTGTCTAAGGCCAAAAAGAGAGACATCGGCTACTTAAAGGAGTATCTATGAGATACTCCTTCCTCCCGGAAGAGAGCAAGCAGATTGTGCTTCTACTTTGACAGCCTTAAAGCAGACTCCAGGAATGTCACCAACAGCATGACCTTTGTGACCAAATTTAGCAACCAGAACTTCATCATTTGCCTCAATAAAACTCGAACAACCGTCACTGGGTACAAAGGCTGTGATTTTTGGGGGGAGGCGATTCGTGATCAGCCGGATGCTGACATACTTCCTGATGGGAGAATTTGGCTGTTTGGCTTCAACCCCCTACTTTTTCCCTTTGCATGGGAGGCGCCTCAAAAAGCGTTGGCCTTCAGGGCTGTGCCCAAATGGGCCTTTCTGTACTGTTAATCATGCCACTTCGGACCTCGTCAGTGGCTCTGGAGCTTCCTGGCAGCACAGAGACCGAGACACTTGCCCATCCGGCCGGTGTCACGGGCCTGAACAAAAGAAATGTGCAACTATTGATCACTTCCTATGCACCAGAACCTAGGCTTAATACTCACCTCAGGCCTTGGAGGCAGATCAAAGTTTTCTCATTTTGCAGCCAGGACTGTGGCTCCAAAGCCCACTGTTGTCACCATTTCATCAGGCTGCTCTGGCACTTGGGATCGTTAGCTGCAAAGTGAGTGCTGAGGCCTGGATAGACCAGCCCCGTCTCCTGTACAGACCCAGTCTCTGTGATGTCCGGACTCCAGAGCAGAGCAAACTGGGGAACAGTACCTTCCTCCCACATTGTCTCTCCAAGTGCTGTTTCCACCACAGCGTGGTGTGAGTTGCAACATTGCAGCTGTATGTTCTCTTAAATGCACCCACCACGGGACAGTTTTAGGAAGTTGCATAAGCCAGTGGTTTTTGTGCCCATAACCACAATCCCCAGGCAGCCCCCGCCAATTTTAAAAGTATAAGGTCAGACTTGGAGAAGAATCCCCATGGCCACCACAACTAGATGGGGAGTAATTGCCTGTCATTTGAAGGTGCCGCTCACACATTCCAAGCCTGGAGCCCGCGTTTCTCCTCTGGGAATTGCATTTTGGCTGGCTTTCAGATTTAGTGAAAGAGTTTCTTGTTTCTGAGAAGCAGTCGGGTGGGAATTCACTAGACTTCCCTGTCATTCTAAAGGCTCAGTCAAAGCCAGCTGCCAGTCAGAAGTGATCAAAGCGGAGAAACGCTTCTAAAAGAGGGAAGTGGGTACCATGCATTGGCCGGCAGCCCAGAAGGGCTAAGTGCCTTGCTCGGGGTCGCAGAGTTATGACCAGAAACCAGGGCTCTTGACTCCCATTCCAGAGTCCTTCCTTTCTTTCTTTCTTTTTTTTTTTTTAAGGTTTGGTAGAAAGCTTTATTTCCCTGGAATCACACCCCGGGGTTACCAAAGTCCCATTTCCCTTAGTCCAGTCATAGAAGAGGTGTAGCTGGGACTCCAGTAGAGCTAAAATCAGAGCCAGTGTCCAGAATTTCCATTCCATGTTGGAGTCGGGTCCAGTCCAGCATCAGGCTTGCTTAGCTTGTGCTTCCCCACTGCAGTCCATTAGTCCATTTCATGTGGGGTCCGCATGCCTGTGGGCCATACTGGCAAATGCAAAGAAGCAGGAGAAAAAGAGCCCCACAAGCCAAGACTCAAGTGCAACAAGAGCAACAAGAGGGAGGAGCAACAATAGAGAGAACTCCTTTGTTGAGAGATTATGTATTCCCAAATTTTCATGGGCACTTGCAGTGGCCACACCTACTCTTATCCAATTATCTTTGTCAGAGTCCTTTCTTCTACCCTTCGTTGCCTTTCAGTTGATGTAGTCATTTTCAGTGTGACATTAACTCAGGTCCGTCCATGAACACCTGACCATCCTTCCAAATCACAGGCCCCCATTCTAGCTATCTGCTGCATGGCTGTTGGGTTGGCCAGCACGTCTAAAGTAGTATTCATCTTCTCGTGCCGCCACTTTGTTACTCTCCCTCCTGTTCTCCATTTTTATTATTGGGTCCTTCCTGCTGTCCTGACTCAAAACTTCAATTTTTTTTAATGTGTGTGACGTTTTTTGTGTGTTTTTTTTTTTTTCAGAGAGAGGAAGGATGAAGGAGAGAGAGAAACATCAGTGATGAGAGAGAATCATTGATCGGCAGCCTCCTACATGTCCCCTACTGGGGATCTAGCCCACAACCCAGGTGTGTACCCTGATGGGAATCGAACCCGTGACCTCCAGGTTCATAGGTTGACCAGCCAGGCCCAGTCGATTTTGACACATCACTTTCCATTCCCTTTCAGTTGCTAAGTGGATCCCAGCTTTTTCTGCAGTATGCCATGCATTTTCTGACCCATAGTCTTGCTGTCACAGTAGACCATAGCAATCAACTTAGTCTGTTTCCTTTTTATGATTTTCTTTATTAAACCTCTTTGAAAAGTAATAAAATGTCATACACATTGTGCAACTGGTGAAATTATATAAATAAATAAATAGAGGAGAAGGGGGCGGGAATTAAGTTCCGAGTACCTCCTCCCTCTGCTTTCCTTGCTCCTTACCATACCCAGTGTTAATAACTTTTTGGACATCCTTCAAGACCTTTCTCTTGCTCACACAAAAACATAAACATATTTACCTAGAGTATTTTTTTTGTTTGCTTTTGCAAGGACAGAATCATATTTTGCACTTATTTTAGATCTCCAGTTCAAGATGGCTGTTTAACCTGTTTACAAAATAGCTGCGTAATAATCCATAGTGTGGCTGTATTGCAGTTTATGAAATCATGTTCCATGGCTGGATGCTCAGAGCCTGGGCTGGATAGTTCCTGCTTGCCTCTGGATATCCTCTGCACCTTTCTCTGCCCTGCCCCATGCCCTGGACCTGCCTTTGCCCTTGGGTGCCTGGGGGGATTCAGGTCACGTAGTACCACTGGGAGATGGAGAAAGGGTACTTCCCCTGAGTCCCTCCTGCTGGGTCACTGTGGAGCAGCTACATGCCTCCACTGAAGGGCACAGACCGCTCCGCACAACTGCCCTCTTCACTGCCCATAACCAGGCCTGCCCACACCTCCTTCAGGCCTGGGATGGCGATGACTCCCTACTGTTGGTCCTGGGATGCTGCACATCCATTTAATTTTCCTAAACCCTGTCCTCACTTAGTTAAATGATCCCTTTGCTAACCTCTCTGTAGTATTCCATATGTTTGAGTATTCCATATGTTTCCTGGCAACCTAAGTGATAAAGATTCTTTTTCTCCATTTATGCCACTTGCCATTACTTTCTAACTAGTTCCTTTCTTAATCTCCATCTTGGCCATTCTGGTAGCTTAATTTTTCCTTTTACTCTGAGATTGTATTTCACTCATATTCTCAAAATCCTTCCAGAGCTCCCCAGGATTCACAATAAAGGGCAAACTCCCAGCCAGCCATCTCTTGCATCACCTACCCCTCATTCCAGGATCTTAAACATTATGGACCCTGCACAACTCCACAGTCCCCTCCCCACCCCAGACATGCATTTCTCGCATTGGTACAGTTGGTCTCCCAGTGACTGGTTATGTGATGTTGGACCATGAGCTGAACTCCCTGACCTTCCATGTCTTCATCAATTCAATGGGGGTAATAGCAGCACAGAATTTATAGCATTTGATTGAGGGTTAATGGAACAAAATGTACACGCTTCTGAGAGTTTCTGCCACATAAGTTTTTAGTAAGTGCTAGTTAGGAATTATTGTTCCCCCACTCTGCATGTCCTGATCAGTCATTTTCCCAAGACTCAGACCTTCTTTGATATCTACCCAACCAAGGGTCTTTCTCTCAATAGACTTTGCTTTTTAGGGCAGTTTTAGGTTCACAGGAACATTGAGTAGAAGGTTCAGGGAGCTCCCATATACTCTTCCCCACTCCCCCACCCCAGAGTTTCCCGTTATTAACATATTATATTGGCGTGGTACATGTGTTATGATTGATGAACCAATATTGATGCATTATTAACAGCAGTCCATAGTTTTATATTAAAGTTCACTCTCTTTGTTGTAGAGTCCTGTGGGTTTTGACAAATCCATACTGTCATGCATCCTCTGTTAAAGTGTCTTAGGGAATATTTTCACTGCCCTGAAAATCCTCAGTGCTCCAACTGTTCCCCTCACCACCCTTCCCACCTCTCTCCTCACCTCCCCAAACCACTGATCATTTTACTGTGTCTATCGTCACACCCTTTCTCTTCTGATTTCACATTATTACTTGTGTTCATGGCTTCCTTTTCCTGCTGTTTCATCTTTGCTTCTCCGTAAACCTAACATGCAGCTTCACAGCCAGTAGTCACACCAGTGTGTGTTTCAAGGATGAATTATTAAACCTGGTTATCCCTGGGATCAAGGGTTGAAATTTCAGGCCCTCCTGCCTGACGTCGCAGGCATTTGGCTTTGGCACAGGCTCTGGGACTCATGGACATAGGATCCTGTTGGAACGAAGCTGGAGCCCAGTTTTCTCATCTGCACAGAGAGGTCTCACCCATCGCACGTGGATTGGAGGCCTAAAAAGGAGCAGTGCAAGACAAAACAAAAGAGTAATGAAACACAAAAGCATCAGATAAACCCAGACCAAAGATGGCCATGGATTCGTTCTCCAAAGCACTGACTTTTCTTTAGTCTGTGTTCTACTTTGCACTCAGGTCCTGAGCCACGCGTTTCTCAGGCAGTTTATAATAGTAATGACTCACTTCTATTTGTACTGCAATTTGGATTTGCCTTTAATTGTGCATCTATATAATAAGAGCAATAAAATAGAAATGGTAGCATGGTGGTAGGGTTATTATATTAATATTTAAAATGCTTACCACTTATGGTCCAACCCTGCAGCGTGACATTTAATTCTCACAGTAACTCCTTGAGGTCGGCATAATGATCTGTACCTTATAAATACATAAATGGGCCTTTTTGGAGAACTACACCTTCACTCAGCAGAGGAAACTGAGGCCCAGAGACAGATCAACTCACTTGCCTAAAATAATCACACAAATAAGTAGGTGGCAGATGTAGCTCTAGCGTCCACTCTCCCTAAGAGCTCTACAAAATGGTTTTCATCCTAGGCAGCCTCCTTTCTATTTTCCCTCCCAAAAGCTCAGCTAAAAATGTGCCTCTTTTCTGATAAGGCATGTTTGTTCCCACATTTGACCTTCCCCACCCTGCCTTTCCCTCTTCACCCCGACCTTATGATTCAGGCGTCCTTCATGATCCCCATAATCTCCTCCCTCCACTGCACTGCCTGGGGCCTGGCAGGTCCCTGTGATTCTGCTTTGGGCCCTGCTTTTGCTTCTGACAGGCCCAGGTCCATGTCCAACCGGTGACCTTTCGGTGTGCAGAACAACACTCAACCTACTGAGCCACTCTGGCCTTGCGGTAACCTTCCTTTGTAACAATGGTAGCAGATCTGAGCTCAGCCTTTAGAACCTTTCTGAAGGCAGCAAAATGTAGCCAAAACTTAGCAATGTTTTTATTCCTACTTTTAACGTCTATTTTTGGTAAGTGATACTGGCTTAGAATTTATGGGAGGTAGAGAGTGTTTCCTGTAATAACACATTTATTTGAGCATGATACTAAGTCAATAATAACAGCACAGTTTGTGCCAGGATATGTCAAATACCATGAAAACAGTGTATAAGAGACCAAGGTTTGGGCTTCCCAGGTCCAGGAGACCTTCCTGCTTGAGACTGGAATGGCTTGGTGGCTCCTCCTGGCAGGGCTGGGTTGCCCCTCCCCTCCCCATCCTCTCGTTCCTGGCCTGGTTACCCACTTGTGCTTATCCGTGTCTGGAAACCTGCTGAAGATGGAGAGACTGTTATCAGGGGGCTGGGATGAAGGAGCCGTCACGGCCGTCCCCTCCTGGACTCTGACCGAGGGCTGGCCACATCACTTGGCTGGCCCTTTGAGAGATGCATCTTTAGAACGGTTCACGTGACCTTCTGGGGAGGGGAGAATGCCCGTAGCTGACTTTGATGTTCTGGTCGAGAAGACTGAGCAACCTCCTGTCCTGGTTAATATTGCCCCCGGCTACTGCTTCCTCTGCTGGCTGCTTTGCCTACCCTGCAATCTGTCCCTGCAGGGCCCAGCCAAGCATGATCCCGTGCACACCGTGCTTCTCCTTTGGTATGCATTGGCTTGGTGGGCTGTGCTTTGAAGGGAGTGCCCCAGGTTAACCTCCATCTAGCACACCTTTGATGGTCATAGTGTGTTGGGATGATGAGAGGAAGGAGGAATGTTTTTGAGATTCCTCTGGAGCAGTTCAGAAGTTTGGAAGAGCCAACCCTGCCAAACTATGCCCAGTTTCAATGAAGACTCAGAGCCAGGGCACGGCATTGCTCTTCAAGACGTGTGTTTCCTCCCGATGTTTTCTGTCTCTCTGTCTCAATGGCACATTTGTCATTGGGGGGTCCTAGAAACAGACCCATGCCTGGGGCAGGGAGGGAGGGTTTGGGGGCAGGTTGAAGACCTTTCCACCCACTCTCCATTCCTCCCGGAAGAGAGCAAGCAGATTGTTATCTCCTCATGGAGGCTTATTTCCAAAGGAGGGATGACCTGGAGGGGCATGGGAACTTTCCCTTGGTGGAAGAGGGGGGTGAAGAGGGGTGACCTTGGCTGCTGGTGGCAGGAGCTCAGAACAGTTGTGAGGGCTGGCTGCGGACTGGCGTCTCTTTGTGGCAAGGTCTGTAGATTTCGATGAACACAATGTAGTTCAGTTCTGCGCGAGCATTTGTGAGAGGGGGGTTATAGTGGCCAGTTGTAACGATAAGGAATAATAATAATGGTGGTAGCTCACATGTCTGAAGCATTTGTAGCATGCTGAGCAGAGTTCGGCCCTTCACACGTGGTATCCCCATAATCCTAGCCAGCACTCTGAGAGAGAGGTATCACTGCCCCGTTTCCCAGGCGATGCGACTGAAACCCTGAGAGGTGGAGTCACTTGTCCAAACACAGGTAGTGTTAGTGTTAGAATTTAAACTCACGTCTGTGTGTCCAGTCCAAGGTGCATATTTAACAGCAGAGCCAGGATTAGAAGCTTGGTCTCCAAAGAGCCCACGAGTGCCTTGTTCTGAACACCATTTTGAGTCAACTGGACTGTCTCAAGAGCCTTTTCTCTTTCTTCTTTGAGACACATTAAGCGCCATGTCAGTCAGTGGTGACTGAAATGGGAAGGAAGACAAAACAGGCTTGGCGCTTCACATGTTAATGGGTGCTGCTTCGGGGAAGAAAAACAAGATTTCATCCATGTAGTCTGTCCGTCCTGCTGTATTCTTAGGAGCAGAAGTGTTTTTAGGGAGTCAAACCTAATTACCCAGAAGGGAATGTGTTTTACATAGCCACTGGCGCCTTCCCCTGGAATTCTAAAGGATCCCGAGTCCCACTTGAGGATGGGAGTCAGGTTCTGTGATTTGAGCAGAGGTAACACCATATGTGATTTTGGAAGACTCATCTCTATTCTGTACCCTCTTTTTCTCTTCCAAGGATTTTAGGTTTACTCTGAGCTGCTGGAATGTCCACCGCACATACAACTGAGGTGCTTTAAGTACTGTTCTCAGGCTGACTTTATTGATGCGAAAAATCCACGGGGGGGGGGGGGGGGCTTTGGGAGGCATATTCTCATGACCCCAGGTAGACGGAGGTGATAAGTTCTTGAAGTTGAAGACTAGATGAGGAAAATGAAAACGGGAACCAACATCTCCAATAGGCATGAGTTCAAGGTTCTGTTCTTTCATTCTCCATTCTCATTGGAACCCCAGCCTTTCCTGTTACAACTGTTTCCTCCTGCCTTCCCTCCACTCCACTCTTCCTCCATTCCTGCCTCCCTTGTTCTCTCTCTCTCCCCCCTCCCTCATTCTCACAAACTCCTAATTTTTAAAAAAAATATTTTTATTGATTTCAGAGTGGAAGGGAGAGGAAGAGCAAGATAGAAACATCAATGATAAGAGGCAATCATTGGTCAGCTGCCTCCTGCACACCCCCTACTGGGGATCAAGCTTGCATCTGGGGCATGTTCGAACCCGGGACCCTTCAGTCTGCAGCTCGTCGCTCTATCCACTGAGCCAAACTGGCTAGGGTGCAAACTCCTAATTTTTTGTATTGGTTTGTCTTAGTTATCTGTATATACTAGTGAAGGAAAGAAGATTTGATTTCATCACTTTCTCAGACTTCAGGGACCTGTGCTACCCTGGATTGTGAATCAGGTCCCTTTATGAACTGCAGTGACACATAAGGGACAGGTTTACTGCCCTGACTCTCTGTAAGTGGCAGCGGTGGAAAGTTACTGGATTCCTAAGGTTACCTCCCTCAGAGCACCGGTCAGCAGTTTCAGCACTGGACAGTCAGAGTCAGTATTAAACAGAGAAGAGAGCCCTGTCAGGAAGAGCCACTTGTCATACGGGTTAAGACACTTGGTACAGTGGCTTCCGGTGGAAACGGGTGTAGCGCCACGAGGTAGAGACCTGGATTTTCTTCCAACTGGAACTAATCGACTCTGTCACTCAGAGGAAGTCACTCACCTCTCTTTGATAAATGGGAAGTCACCCCTTTTCAACATACTTCTTAAGGCTTTAAAATATTAGGGTACTGTAAATAATATGAATGGAATCAATATAACTAATATTTAGAGATGTTTACTTGTGTGCTAGATAGTTTATATATGTGCGCGCACACACACACACACACACACACACACACACACTTTATTCCTGGCAGCCACCCTATGTGACAAGCTAGCTATTATATCCACTTTTAGCTAATAAAAAAAACCTGAGGTTCTGAGAGGCTAAGTCCTAACTCAAGATCACACGCCTAGTTAAATGGTCTGCCCAACTCTCCCAGTAGTGGGAGAACCCAGCTGGACCCACACTTACTAGCTGGTATGCCCGGCACTCCTATGGGTTCTCAGAGCTCCCCACACTCAGCCCTGGGTGACTGTGCAGGGTCTAAGGCAGAGAGAGTCCTGGGCTGATTGCTTCGGGCTCTGAATAGCTTCATTTTGCATTCCAGATACCCTCCACATTATCCCAGTGTGCTCTAGCAATACCCTCATCCTTTATATACCTCATCCCAGGAGAAACATTGGTAGGCTCCTAACGAGACCATTTTACCTCCTTGGGCATCACTCATGGATGCTAGACAACTTCAGCTGCCGGGAACAGAAAGCCCACAAAGCCACATTCACCCATCCTTTCTAACGTCATCCTTCTAATCCTAGAAGTCAGATGTGTTCGTCTTGTTGGTTTTTGACCCCAGCATGTGTTAGTTACTCTCTAAAGCTGATCCAGGAATTCACGAATGAGCATGTTCTGTAACAAGTGAGGTTTGGTTTTATGTGGCTTGGGAGTGGTCAGCAGGTATGTCATTCTTCAATGACAAGCCCAAGGCTGGCTTTTCAGACTTTTCTGTGTCTAGTAACAGTTTGCCTGGGCTGCCCTTTGTCGTGGATCCCATCCCACATGCATGGGAAGAGTTAACGTGAATAAAGCAGTTTTATTAACCACTTTCATAAAAGTTAGGGGGACAAGCTGAGGATGCCAGGACAGCATCTCTTGTAGTTCTGTGAATTGAGGTTTTGGTGGCTCTGTTTAGATTCCTGATTATTGAGCCAGAGGAGGTTTATTTAATTATCATGTGAAGGGTTTCCAATGGTGTTCACTCCACTTAGATCAGCTCTTACTAATCCCCCAATGTACATGGGGCCTGAGATAGCTTCTGCCCCTGGCTGACATTTGATAGGTGTTGAAGGAAGCGATGAGCAGGCCAGTGGCTCAGGGATGGATGTCCCCAGGCAGGAGGATGGTCATATTTCATAGCTGGTCTCCATTCAAGCAGTAACTGGCTCCTTTCCAAAACCCAGCTTACCTCACCTCTTTGTAGAAAGATAAAAGAATATCAGAAAAGCACTGAGCTACAAGAGGGGACTCTTACTAGTATAGTTACCAAGATTGTTATTATTACAAAGCTCCTACTGGAGGTGCTTCTGTCGCCCTCATAAGCACACAGAACCGTGCCTGGGGCAGTGGTTTCCGCTACTGGTGTGTGACTTGGTCCTGGGCTGGCTGATGACACCAGAGCTGTGTATGGCACTTATAAAGTATAGATGTGACCAGAGCAGGGCATGGGAATCTGTGTTCTCTAGTGTAGGAAGCATAGTCCTAGGACTGACTGCCTCATATAAATTTTCAGTTGCTGTTAAACCAGTAGATTAGAATTGCCTTCCAGTTTTTTTTTTCTTATAAGTCCAATTTTTTGGCCCCTTCACATAATTTTCTGACTCAGATGGCCTTTCCATCATACCGATATAATACAACTTCCTGTTTCCCACCCTTCACTCATTCATTTGGCCATGACCTAACAGCTGTCAAGGATGAGCTGCAGGAACTAAGGTAAAATGATCAAAAGACACATGGTTCCAAGACTAACAGAGTCTTTGTCTGGTCAGGAGACAGTTGAACAATAAGCCAGCTATTATAGAGCAATATAATTGTGTGAACTAAATTGCAATGGCAGCAGGTGGAATTTGCTGGAAAGTCAGGTAACGTGTCCTAAGGCAGAAACCCTTTGACTGTAGGCTGAACAAAGGAGAGGACGGTTGTTGAGTGCCAGGTAAACAAATGAGAAAGCAGAGAGAACATCTTTGCAAAGGCTCAGCCTGATATGAGATAAGAACTACACGCTTCAACAAGTTCTGCTGTTGTATAAAATATGAGGCAATACATGATATAAAGAAGGGTAGACATACTGACCACGCCCAGATCACGAGGGGCTTGTAGGTCATGGGTGCTGGGAGTTTGTATTTGACCTTATTACTGCATCTCCTCGCCACATATATAGGTTCTTTCTAAGCGCCTCATTGATCAGTATCTTTTAAAAATCCTCTCCCCTGACAATATGGCATGGTGAAATTCCTTATTCTCATGCAATACCTTGGAAGCAGGAGAAACTAAGTGGTAATTTGCTTTATTGCTCATGGATCCCTCGTTTCAATTCTCATTTTCTGGCCCTGTCCACTTTAATTTTTGAAGCCAGAGGTCAGCTCGTATGTAGGGCTTCCTTCCCCATAAAACCTATGTTCTCAGACTGAGGAATCTCAGAGGGAAGGAGGCTTCGAGAAGAGATTAACCAAAGAACATATGCATATGTACATTACCTATGGATACAAACAATAGGGTGGTGAAGGCCTGGGGTGGGGCAGGAACCAGGTGGAAGGAGGTAATGGGGGAAAAGGGACATAGGTAATACTCTCAACAATAAAGATTTAAAAATAAAATAAAACCTATGTTCTCTTTGAAAGCCAATGTCTGCCTCACCAACTTCATTTCATGCCACTTTCCTCTTTGATCCCCAAGCTCCCCCCACACTGATCTTTTTCAGGTTTTCAAAGAAACCAAACATACCCCTACCTCAGGGCTTCGCACACGCTGTTCCCTCCGCCTGTAGTTCTCCATCTCCACCCCATCTAAATTGATCTTCCCAAAAAGGCCTTTTCCAGCCTCTAGTTAAATAGACAAGCTCCACTCCCCTATATTTTGGGGGCACTTAATACATTTTTACATTTTATTTGTTTTATTGACTTTCTTTTTTCTTTATTGCCAATTGCCCCGTAAGTTCCATAAATGCTGTGACCTGCGTGACTCATTCACAAGGGCACCATCCCCACCTATTGAATAATACATATTAAATAATGATTTGCTGAATGAGTGGGTGGATGAAGTCCTTAAGTTTAAACCTTAACAAAACCCAACCTACTATTCTTTTTCATGCTCTGGTGCACTCAACCTAAGATTTCTTTTCTCCCCTATGAACCTAAGGAAGCTTCATCCATCCCTCATGCTGCAGTCTAAGCTCCATTCATTTAATGTCTCTAAAGCTGACACTGATTTGTCTATCTTTTGACTTACATGTAAAACGCATATTTGTATTTTGTGAATAATCTTGGAATCTACGTGCGTTGTTTTCAGTTGGATCACTCTCCAAACTTCATTTAAGTTGTAATTTGTAAAGACTTTTCTCATCAAGAAAAGCAATTTTTAATAATAAAAGCAATAAAGAAATGTATTTCAGATGTGAGAGAGATACTGAATATAATGAAGCAAATAGGAATCCTGCATAATTTTTTCACCTTGAGTTAAATATTATAGATGTTTTGTCTTCTTTTCCATCGAGTAGTTTTCCTATACATTCCACAACTTTGTGTGCATGTGTGCATACCTGTGTAAGTATCCTGAATTTTAAATGTGACGTGACTACCATGTCATTGTAAAGACTTTTAAAGGCTGTTTCATGGTATGTTGGATCCTAAGTGGTTTTGAGAATCACGTGGAGCATCAGCAAAAATACCAAACTGGGTGGTAGGCACCGAAGTATATGTTATACCACTCTAAATATTGAATGCTCAATGAAGCAGAAACATAATAAAAAGAGTGTCTTCCCTCAAGTAGCTACACTTCTGATTTGTTATGGTAGGTTGCAGAAGCAAGAGGTGAAACTCCAGAATAATTTGTATTAGAAGCAAAGGCGAAAGACTGGGTCCCCAGCAAATACCCCCAGTTCAAAGGCTGAGTGCATTGAGCGCGCAGATGCCATCAGTAAGTGTGTTCTCACTGGACTTCCAAAGCAAGGAGTTGGGAAAACCTTGGCAGACCACTCTTCTCTGAAGTCTTGACTGCGAGAATGACTGCTGCTCTCTTTTTCTTCTAGAGTGACCGTCTTCTTATCAAGGGAGGCAGAATCGTCAACGATGATCAGTCCTTTTATGCTGATATTTACATGGAAGATGGCCTAATCAAGTATGTATCCGGAACCCTTCTCTTTATCTCTTTGTACTTAACCCCTTCTTCAGAAAGAAGCTTTCTACTCTTTGCTTATTCAGCTAGTGGTTCTCTGTGTTTCATGTCTTCTTCTCCTTAAAAATGAATCTTTATTTTCACCCCTCAGCCTGGATGCACATCATTCTTCAAAAGTGGGAGCTAGCCTTCGTTCACTTGGATCACATGAATAAAGTGAAAAACCTGAGTTTGATCAACGCACTGAGGTGGAGGGCACTTCGGGCCAGCTGCGTTGATGGGCTTCCTATGTGTCTTGGAGAAGTGGAAGATGTGACCACTGTCCTTAAGGATACTGAAAAGTGTGCACAAATTATAGCACCCTAAAATAGGTCCCCAAGGAGCTCAGCTGAGGATAAGTCATTTAGAAGTGTCCAGAGGAAGGTTTTGGGGTGGAGAGGCCATTTAAACTGATCTTTACTTAGGTTAGAGCACAGATAGGACATATATTCCAGGCAAATTTCCAAATAGATACTTTAGGAATGTAAAATTACTTAGAAAAATGGTTTGCTATTGGATGCCTGTAAGCAGCACAGCCAGGTAACCTTTAAGTGCAGGTTCCTTACCTAGTGACCTTTAAGGAAGGGTTGGATAGACACATAGCCTTTCATCACAGAAGGCACAGTACATCCCCACAGGGATACGATATTGTGTAAAACTAGTGCATTCAACTCATCCTACTAGCCATTCCTGACTTTGCTCAGCTTTATACTTATGTTGTTCAACTTTATTGGCTAGTTTAATATTCTGGTTATGGGAGACCTCTTCCTTATCTTTGAAAACTTGGCTTAGATATACTAGTAAATTTTTGTGGGTGGACATTCCTTATCAGCCCCCCAATCTGAGCTAGCTTCCCCTTCAATATAAAACACCGTGTGTTTTTATCAATCATAGCAATCCTCACACTGTTAGGCCCCCTTGAGAGCAAGGACCATATCTTGTTCATTTTCATATTCCTTGCACTGAGCCTAGTATTTAGTACATTGAGCTCTTTTATAAGAGCTACCTTTTATTGAGTATGTAGTATGACAGGCACTGTTAAATGTTTTTATACCTTACCTCATCTGATCTGCCAGAAATCTTATGAAGTAAGTACTTTTATTGCCCTCTTCTCAGATGAGAAAAAAGAACATAGAAAGTAAATAATTTGCTAAAGATCAACATATAAATCAGATACATTGAATGAATGAATGAACAATGCAAGATTTGATATTTAGTTGCCTTGCCAATTTCCATAAATAATTTTTCATAGTAGAAGTAGGAAAAAATGGAAATAATAGGCAAGCTAACCAATATAAAACAATTTTGTCAAAATATCAGTCACAATTGATTTTATATTTTTTATTGCTAAATATTATTTTATATAGTCGGCTCTCTTTGGAGGTAACGAATTCCCTCACTTAGAGACTCAGAAATAGAAAAAAATTATTACTTAATGCTTCTTTCTTATTTCAGAGCTTATGACAGGCATCAGTAATTGATCCCAGAACTTTTCACAGTTGAATCTTAAATGCCAGTTCAATCCATCTTCACACACTTATTCAGTCATCTACTACCAGAGTTGAATATGCAAAATGAATTCCTTTTGGCATCTTTATTAGATTGGACTAGGGACCACTTAACAAGGATGTTATAGAAGGAATTTAACCATCAGATGTGTGGGTTGGTGGTGGAGACAAGGTTGGATAAACATGATCTCCATCCAATCCTGATATTTTGTGTGTCTCTAACAACATTCTTAACAGAGTATAAAAACAGAAATACAGGGGGTCCTCAAAGATGGTTTGACTTATGATTTTTTCATATTATAATGGTTTGAAAGTGATACTCCTTCAGTAGAAATCATAATTCAAGCTTTGAATTTTGATCTTTTCCTGGGCTAGTGATAGAGCGTACAATACTCTCTTATGATGCTAGGCAGCGACAGCGAGGTGATTTTGCCCAACTTTAGGCTAATCTAAATGTCCTCAGCTTGACTAAGCTATAATGTTTGGTTAAGTTAGGTATACTAAGTGCATTTTCAACTTACGATATTTTCAGTGTATGAGTGGTTTATTGGGACATATAATCCCACTGTAAGTCTGGGAGCATCTATTATTTCCTCCAACTGTTCCATAGTTGTTTGCCTGTGGATTTTTATGGAGTGCTTGCTATGTGCAAGGCAGTTGTCTTAGTCACTGGACACATGCTATGTCACATGCTATGTTAGATGCCTTTGGGATCCAAGTCATCTCTTCCCCTGGGAACCTTACATAATTTCAGGGGAACTGAATAATGTGTGTGCACATGCGTGTGTGCGCACAAATGACAGATTTAACATTACCAGATAATATCAACATCAAATATTAAATTAGTAGAATGATGAGATTCAGAGGGAGAGGGCTGGTTAATAAATGGGAGTAGGATGGTTATTAATCATAGTAGCTGATATCTATTGACTTCTTATGTACCTAACGTTGTTCTTTAAGCTTAACACAATAACATCTAATCTCCACAACAGCCCTATGGAGTAGACATTTTTATGACATTCTACAGATGAAAAAATTGAGACCTGGTGAGGTTGAGTAACTTGGCCAAGGTCATAACGCTAGTAACTGGCAAAGCCAAGATTGTGCCTCTGGATACCCCAATTCCAGAGCTGATCTACACTTACTTAATTACTAGACCTGGCTGTCAGTAGAAACTTGACCAAGGAGGGGAGATGGAAGCCCAGCCTTCAGGAATTACTATAACCTTGGTTAGTTCAGTGGAGGAAAAGAGGAAGGCACATCTGTTTGGGGCTTGGTATTGTACTAATTGTCATAGTGGTGCAGGCACACGTGCATCCACACAGAGAGACCAGACAGCTCTTCATGCCCTGGGCTCTCGTTTTCCCTCAGAGGAAAACCAGCAAGAGAGGAAAAACAGGGACACGGCTGGCCAGTATCTGGACTAGAATAGGGTTCCAATCAGAGCTGCATTTTTTCCACAGTGTGTTTTGAATTGTGGTGGCTCTGGAATGGCCCCGTGGTGATGCGGTGAAGTTGAACTCTTAGAGATGTCAGAAATACTTGACTTCAGTTGCAGAACTAAGATTCTGGCAGGCCAGTAGTGGACTTCTGGTGCCCCAAGGAGGTTCCTTCTCGGCTGGCTATGAACAAAGGGGGAACATTCATGATACTGGCAGTGGGGCTCCTGGATCCCCCAAGGTAGGAGGCATTTAATGACAATGTAGGAGCTTATAAATCAGAGTCCTACCTGCAAACCACATTGGACAGGTTGAACTGGCCATTTAAGTCAAGGGTGTGAAGTCACAAATAGTTCGAGCAACATGAGATGGTGTATGAGGTGACATTGTTCCAGGACTAGTTGTGTTTGTTCCTTGCCTGGTGGAAGGTGCCTTGGCCTACTCACCAGCTTCTTCCCCACCCAAAACCCCCTCTCGTTCTCCCTGGGAGGCTCTGAAGCTTCCTGGGGGAAGGTGTTTGGTTGAGGTTGGCATAATCATCTTCCTTGGCTGGAAGCTTCCACTGAGGTGCTGACCCCGCCAAAGCAGCTGAGAATAGGCGGCTACAGCTTTGACTTCCTCCCTTGCCTTTGTGTGTGATTGATGGGTACATCATCAAGGAAAGGTGGGCTGGGGAGCGAAGACTGGGGTGCCAAAGGACCTCTTTTGTTAGGAGCCCAGGTGAAGCCCCTTAGAGGATAGCTAAATTCACATTCCTGTTCTTTAAATGATTCATCACCCCATGCAATCTCCCTAAAAAAAATATTTATTTCACACCCTATGTGCTAGACACTCTCAAACCTCTGGGACACATGTTTTCCCCAAAAAGCACATTGGATTGTTTTGTGTCTGTAAAAATGATTTTCTGTATGTATATCTATTTTTATTTGCTTCTAGATCACTAAACTTGTGAATCTACTGTGATAAATGTGTTCCAATGTTTAAAACTGTTATAATATTACTAGGAGCCCAGCGCACGATTCGAAATCGCTCGGTTTCGCCCACCCTCGAGTCACCTGTCCGGCCCTGCCTCCCTCCCCAGCCCTTGAAGCAGCCACGGCCACGCTGATCAGGCCCTCCCCCAGTTAATTAGCATATTTCTCTATTATATATAGAGATGTCTGTCTTTGAAATCACTCTTTTAAATTGCCAGCTGTTTCACTGTCTTGCCAGGCAAATTGGAGACAATCTGATTGTCCCTGGAGGAGTGAAGACCATCGAGGCCAATGGGAAGATGGTGATCCCCGGAGGCATCGATGTCCACACTCACTTCCAGATGCCCTACAAGGGGATGACCACCGTGGATGACTTCTTCCAAGGGACCAAGGCTGCCTTAGCTGGCGGCACCACCATGATCAGTAAGTTCCCCCAAATCACACACTCCTGGTCCCCAGTGTTAGGAGTGTGTTAACCATCATGCTCTCTGATGATAACTTGTACACGTCCCTTAAGACAGTTGGTAGACTTTCTGCCTGATGGGTCCTGACAGAAGCAGGTTGGAGTGAGGACACTGGCAGCTCACCACAATGCATGAAAGAGATGCATGAGGTTCATGACAATGAGCTCAGCCATCCCTCCTGTCTTCCTTAGCATTAGGGGCGGGCGTGCAGGTGATGGAGAATCAGAAATGACCACCTCTGGGCCCGTCACTGGGAAAAGCGGACTGAAAAGGTTGTGGATAGTGGGGCAAAAAGTTATTTCAGAACTTCCCATTTGGGTCTCGGGCAGGAGGGGCAGAGAGCATAGCAGAGAGTTTGGTGTTATCTGGTCTGAGCTATTTGTTGACCAGTTCATATTTTTAAGATTGGGCAAGCTATGTCTGTGGTTTCCTCTTTTCTTTCTTTTCTGGTAACTATTACAATTCCAAGGAAACCTAGGGAGTTGCATGCCATTGGATTACTGAACAGAAAGTGATCCAGGGCAGTCCTTCCTGTCCCAAGCAAATCCCAGTGACCTGGGTCCCCTCCCAGGCCCCATTCCAAACTTGGTCAGCAAGGGCGCTGTTTATTTTAACACCTTATACATCCACCCACGAACACAGAACAGCCTAAGCCGTAGAATCACTCACTTTCGACAGGAGCCCTAGCAGGCTTCAGCTTCAGCTTCAACTTCAGCTTCAGCTAGCTGGGTGTGGAAGCCCAGGACAATTGCATCGAGGCCATAAAAGGTGCAATTCCAGCCAAAGTGGGGAAGCCAGCTGACTTCTCAGCAGCCGCCTGCCCACGGAGGCCCTGGTGTGTGTCCAGACATCAGTAATGTAGCTGCACGCATTTGCTTTCCGATAAGTGCACTTAGGCTGCTTGCGATAGAGGGCTGAGGAAATGAGGGATCTTGGCTTGGCTTTCTGCCATCTGGGCGAGGAGTTGAGCGTGTCAGCATTCTGCAGATGTGTGTTTTGCTCAGTCTTCTGCATGAGGGAAGGAGCAGGAGGAAAGCCAGAGTTCCAGGTGGCAAGGGAGAAAAGTATACAAAGAACCACACAAGTGTACGTGTCCTTCGTAGACAAAGAACCCAGATATGAAAAAGAAAATAAGGAAAGAAAACCCATAAATCCCACATCACTCTTTCAGTTTGGCTATATATATTTTTTTCCTATTTAACAAAAATAGGATCATAATAGACACACTGTGTTTTCGCCTCCCATTTTCACAAAATGAAATGGCATGATGTCATTTATTTATTTTGTCATTCCCTTCATTGATTTTTATTCTGCCACAACATGTAGAACGGATGCCAAACCCTCTGTTTTATGAAGGTATCACGATTTATGTATTTACCCAGACTTCCCTATTGTTAGATATTTCGATAGATATTTCGATTGTTTCCAGTTTTTCACTTACGTAAATATGTAATAATTTAGACTGACAGACATCTTTAGAACCTAGATTGTGCATGCAGCGTTGTTTATTCCCTTGAGTTAAGGTATGAAAAAATTGCCAAGGTTTTTGACATCTATTTTATAATTGTTTAAAGGCAAGTTGTGCCGATTCTCACTTTTCCTCTACTGCCCAGGCGAACTCTGAGGGTGTCACTTTTGCCTTATCCTCACCAACTGTAAATGTTATTATTTTTAAAAATATCGTTTAGGTTGCAGGTACTGCATGAGTAGATTTGGGCCTCAAGGAAACTGGATTCTTGATGAAGAATTTGCATAGAAATAAGATCTGTGGGCCTAGCATCAGGCTCCTTCAGCAGACAGTGACTCTCGTCTGACAGTAAGCGTGAGGGTGTCACTCTTCTGGGCCCTGATATAACTCTAAAGCCCTTCCTCCACCTTAGGAGGGAGTTGGACTTTTATCTGTTCTAATGACTCCCTACAGAACTGCTAATAATGGCACATAGTATGTACACATTGATAGCTAACATTAGTTGAGCACTTACTATGTGCCAGGGATCAGGCAAAGCACTTTGGTGCATTTTCCCTCTTCATCTTATAACAAACTTAGAAGGAAGGTACTATGACATCCTGTCTCCCACCCCACTTGGGACCCATTTCAAGGATGAGAAAAATGAGGTCTAGAGAAGCTAGTAATTTGTACAAGGTCCCATAGTTACATGACAATTAAGTCATCAGCAACACTTTCCAAAGTTAATTCCGTGCTCAGGAAATAGAAATCCTGCAGCCATGGCTGAGCAAGCAGGAGCAGGCCTGTGCAAAGGGGAACAGGGGCTGTGTCAGTGAGTCACCCATCTGGGGTCTCTGTCCTTCAGTCGACCACGTGGTGCCCGAACCCGAGTCCAGCCTGACGGAGGCCTATGAGAAGTGGCGGGAGTGGGCCGATGGGAAGAGCTGCTGTGACTATGCCTTGCACGTGGACATCACCCACTGGAACGACAGTGTGAAGCAGGAGGTGCAGAGCCTCATCAAAGACAAAGGTGAGCCCGAGCGCGCCTTCCTCCCTTCCCCCTCGCCCCTCCTCCACACAACATCCACTCATTTGAGTCCCTTCTCCCAGCTTGGAGCCTGGAACCTCAAGCATGAGTGCTGGAAGAAAGGGGCACCACTGCATTCCAGGCGCTTATTTAGTCCATCATTCTTACTCCTTGCAGGGTCCCCACGAGATGGGAATTATTATCCTCACTTGGCAGATGGAGAACCTGAGGCTAGAATGAGTAGCAAGCAGTAGATCTCCCCACAGTCTGGGCTCTTCACCTCCATGCAATGCTGCCCATTTGACAGGGGAAGAAACTGAGGCCAGGAGAGGTTAACTTCATATACAAGGTCACACACCTACTGGACATGAGATGAGGAATTTTAAAGCTTCGTTATTTTTATTCCAAAGGTCAAACTCATTACTATTATAGATCAACAGGATCCTCAGATAAGCTAAGATATTTCTGGGAGCAAAGATGTGTTTGTACTCAGGCTAGGAGCTTAGGGCATGAAACATGTCCTGGTGTGTATGGGGGGTGGGGAGGTAGGGGGTCGGGGGGTCCTCTCAGTGAGTACATGGTTTAGGTTCCTATGGTCTTCTTAGACTCCTCTATTCCTACATTTTGATGGCCAGATATTTCACACACATGCACCATCCCCCATACAGACACGCGATGTGCTCGGCATCTAAGGCTGCCTGGGGGAGGGGGACGTAGGGAAGTATAGGGAATGGCCTCTGCTGAGCCACCGAGGCAGAGGGAAGCAGGCCAGTGAAGAGCATCAGAATAGATGCCACGAGCCGGAGGGCTGGCTGGACGCACAGTTTTGATGCAAAGGCTGGGAGCGTGATGGAAGAGAGTGTGCTCTGGGATGGAAGGGTGAGGATGACCTCTCAGAAGACGAGCTTTCCTTTCCATTCCCCTCCTCACCCCGCAAGCTCTGCTCCTGTCCTTCCTGGTTCAGAATGTGAGATTAACCCTCTCCCTTTTTCCTTGTGTCTCCTTTCACACTGGACTTCGGAACGGCTTTAACACCCATTTCCTTCCAAAGGGCCCGGTCATTCCACAGATGACACAGAGGCTGTGGGCAGGGTGGTGTTGGGAAAAGCTGCCCTCAGTTGAACCACTCTGGGTAGGGAAGTTCTCAAATTGCAGCCACTTTTGGCCTGGAACACTGTGGGCTGAGGCAGCCCTGATGGTTGGAGATCAAAATTATCCTCCATTTTTCAAAACGACTCTCTGCTCCCCAGTCCCACCTATTTCTGTACATTACTATATTAGTAGTTTATTTGAGGTGAAAAACTAAATGGATCATTTCTCAGTATCCTACGACTTAGATATTTAAGCTCAAGGTGACACTTGACTTTCAGTTGGTTCTCCAGGTTCTCCAAGGACACGGTCCTCTCAGATTCAACCCTGCAGTGGTCACGTGCAGGGCAGGCACTCCTTAAGATCTGTTCATGGAGACCAAGTATGTGTCAGGGTTAGTGAGTGCTAAGAGCTCAGCATGTATCTCATTGAATGTTTCCCACATTTACAAAGCAGGGTATTGTTATTTTTCCATTTTACAGATGAGGAAACTGAGGCTCAAGAAGTTAGATATTCCAAGTGCACTGAACTAGTATGTGGTGCAACCTCCAGAGTGTGAATACAACCAGTGTGCTACAGTGATTCTCAATTTTTTATATATATATAGGCCCGATGCATGAAATTCGTGCAAGGGGCTTGGCCTTCACAGCCCTGGCTGCCTTGGCCGGCCCTCACAACCCTTCCCAGCCTCGGGTGGCCCTCGCAGCCTTGGCTTCATTCCAAAGGTCATCCAGATGGTCGTTCTGCTATTCAATCTAATTAGCATATTAGCTCTTTATTACATAGGATACTGCCTCCAGCAAAAACAAAGCTTATTGACCCTGTGAGCTGGGGAGTGCTGGTTGTAGGCAAGAAAGAGGTGCAGAAGAAGAGACCGTTCTCTATGACATTACGTAGGAATCGTTGCTTTTCCAGGGCGAGGAGGGAATAGAAAAATGTTCTTGGAGAATGGGAAGCATCACTTTGCCTTGGACCGGAGCCTGTAATGTACTCGGGCCCCATGGGCCATAGAAGTGGGAATAAAGGATGGAGAGTGGTGGTGATAATGCTGTCTTCTTCCTGTTCCCCTTCCCTCCCTCTCTTGCAGGGGTTAACTCCTTCATGGTTTACATGGCCTATAAGGACTTGTACCAGGTGTCCAACACAGAGGTAATGATCCACTGCTGTGTGGCTTGGGGTATCTGGATGGGTTTCCTATTGTTGCTGATGACCTTGACTCCTTTAACACGAGTCAGTGCGGGCGCTGTGGGAGACAGCTGGGCCAGAGTGCTTCTCGCAGTCCACGCTCCCTTTTAAATCAGGTAACGGGCAGGGTGCCGCTGGCAAGGCAGACAGGGAGCGCGAAGTTCCACTGGCAGCAGCTTTCTCAAGAGGATAAGAGGAAGGGCCTGCCTCAGTCTCCATCTACCAAGCAAACGCAAACTCCTTGTGAGCTCGGAACACGCGAGGTGCTCAGCCTTGCAGCATAAGGAGGGCCGTCTGCTGTTTGGGGGAATTGTCCCAGCTTGCCTCTGACTCTCTCCTTAAGAAATTTGCGAGATGTGTCTTAGACAAAGTTTTAATTCCCAACTTTCCTGATTAGAAGGTGAAGGGAGGTCTGTTTTGAGAGGTTGAGAGATAGGGGTTTCAGCTCTCGAGTTAGCATCTGGCTGGGCTGTGGTGGTCTTTGGGAGCACGGGTTGAGAAGGATTCTGAAGCTCAACGGGAAATAATTCCCTAAAAATGTGTGCTGAGGGCGGGTAGAGTGGCTGGTAGCATTGTTATGTGTTCACCCTGTCTGCTTAGGCAACACAGCAGGTTCTGTGTATAGACAGTTTTCTGGAATTTCTTCGGACTTGCGCCCCTCTTGGGCCGGGCGTGTTTTAGTCTGTATTTCTGCTCTAGGCACTTACTTCCTCTGGTTTATCCCCTCTGGCTCTCGTAATTGGGCCTTGTGTGAGGTTGCTGAAAGCACCGGTGGCCTGTGAAGGTGACAGACTCATTTCTGTTTCAGCTCTACGAGATCTTCACCTGCCTGGGAGAGCTGGGAGCCATTGCTCAGGTCCACGCTGAGAATGGGGACATCATTGCCCAGGTAACGGCGTGCAGCTCCCTGGAGGGCGCTTTCGGCATGGGCTTCCCTCTGCATCACCTCCGTGTCCTCTTTGCTTCCCCGTTGCTTGAGCTCTCACTGTGTGGAAGGCACCATCATCAGTGCTCCATTAAAATCCTGCCCTGAAGGACCTCATGTCTGGGAGGAGGAAAAAAGGAAATGTGGACAAGTGAGGGAGCAGGTGCCAGCTGTTGGAAAACAAAGAGAGGTCTGGCCGCTCTGGAGAATCCAGAAAGGCTTCCTGGAAGAGGAGGTTTCAAATCGGGTCATTTACTGGAAGAGTATTGCTGCTTCTCTTTTGAAAATGAGTCCAAGCTACGTGGCATTCTGTGTCCTAAAGAAAAACCCTAAGGCAGCACTTCTCAGAAGCCAGAAATCCGATCCAGGACTGCGGGACTCCTGGCCATAGATAATAAAGAATTTAAGTCTTGTGGGGCCTACACGTCCCATTGGTTTCCTAGAAATCATGCTGAAAAACCTGCAGAGTGATGAAAGTGAGGGTCCCAAGGCCCAAATGGATCACTGGTGAGGAAGCAGAAAGCACTTCTCTCCCCAGCTCCAGGGCTGCTTAATGGGCTAGATGCACAGATGTGCCTCAGCCACGGCTTTGTTTATCCCAAGATTGGCCTCTGCTAGATGGAGGCTGCCAGGAAAGCGTGTGAGCTCTCTTCGTCCATGCGATACGGTTAATAGCAAGAAGCCATTATTCATTCTTTCAGAGAGTATTTCCTGAGCGCTCTGTGCCAGGCATCAGGCTGCACAGAGGTGAGCCAAAACAGATGTCCTCCACGGCTCGGAAGTGCTTGGGCTCTGCCTTCATTTCAGAAGTTGTCCAGGACTTGGTGAATGTGATGGGCAGGGGTGTGGGAACAATGCTGCGGCCCCGTCTAGCTTAGACCTGTCGGCTCCCAATAGCCGGTACCACTTGGTGAGCACTTCCTACCGTGTGCCAGGCTCCTATAAGTCGTCTCCTAAGCCAGTGATGGTGAAGCTTTTGAGCTCGGTGTGTCAGCATTTTGAAACACCCTAACTTAACTCTGGTGCCGTGTCACATAGAGAAATTTTTTGATATTTGCAACCATAGAAAAACAAAGACTTATATTTTTGATATTTATTTTATATATTTAAATGCCATTTAACAAAGAAAAATCAACCAAAAAAAATGAGTTCGAGTGTCACCTCTGACACGCGTGTCATAGGTTCGCCATCACTGTCCTAAGTTCTCATTGAATCTTCACCCAACCCTTTAAAGTTGACTGCCATCCTCCCCATTTTGTGGATGAGAACATTGAGGCCCAGAAGGATTACGTCACTGGCCCAGAGATCACCGCAAATAACTGGGAGAACAGAATCTCAGTCCCTTAGGTGATGGGCCTCAGTGGGCATCTCACCCAGAGATGGTACATCCGGGCCCCTTGCCCCACCGGTCCAGCTGTAGGGCTCCAGCTGTCGGGGTGTTGTCTCCCTAGCGGAGGAGGTGAGCTAAGTGTGCACTTTCCTCTTGCTTAGGACCAAGAGGTTAATTAGTCAGGCCCCTGACAGCCTTCTCCTACGTCCTCCACACACCCAGAGCTAATGAAATCATTTTCTAAGGAAGGTCCAAATCCTTGCTCCCAGGGGAGGTGTCTGGTGGTATTAGAGCCATCACTCCTCCCCCTTCTCCAAGTTTTCAGTGCCGCAGCCAGAGGTCCCAGCCCTCCCTCCAGATACCCTAGAAACCAAACTCCTGGCTTCTTCATTCAGGAGCCTGAGCAGGCAAAGTCGCTCCGACTCAAAGCCCCTTTTCCCGCTTCCTCTGTGGCTCCGTGGCATGGAAGTGTCTCTGCTCCCACCCCCACCCCCGCCCCCTACCTTGGGAAGATCTGTTCTGAGTTAGGAAGAGAATAAGGGCATTCTTCCATTTGGATGAGTTTCTTGTGCGTGTTTATGAAATTCAGCTTGAGCTGAAAGATTTGATCACATTATCTAAATGAAGCAGCTGCTGTCCTCAGAGTCTCTGGCTGCACTTCATGCCAAAGTGACTAAGGAAGAAGAAATCATTCCCTACGGGTCCCAACCAGGGGTATTTTCCAAGGACAGTCTGAGAGCACAGCATCCTTAGCCACTCATCCAACAAATATTTATTGGGCACCTATTATGGTAAAGCACTGGAGAGGGAAGATGGAAAAGACAGGGTCTCTTTCCTCCTGGAGCAAACCAAACTGCCCTGACCCACACTGTGTACTTACCCCAGTGATCAGCGCCTCAAAGTGCCCCTGCTCCCCTCCCATGCCAGGCGGCACCAGTGGCTTTTCACATGCCATTCTTTTTTTTATTAATTGATTTTTTTAAAGAAAGAGAGAAGAAGAAACATTGATTTATTGTTTCACTTATTTGTGCATTGATTTGTATGTACTTGTATGTTGATTCTGGTATGTGCTCTGACCGGGGATCAAACCTGCAACCTTGGTGTATTGGGACGACGCTCTAACCACTGAGATACCCATCCAGGACCTTTACATGCCATTCTTTATATATATATTTCAGAGAGGAAGGGAGAGGGAGAGAGAGATAGAAACATCAATGATGAGACAGAATCATCGATGGGCTACTTCCTGCATACCCCCTACTAGGGATCCAGCCCACCACCCTGGCATGTACCCTGACCAGGAATCGAATTGTGCCTCCTGGTTCCTGGGCTGACGCTCCATTACTGAGCCATACTGGCCAGGCTTACATGCCATTCTTAATCTTCCAGCTGTAGGGGCAACCTGGCTTTTGGCACAGGACTTTCCAGCATGAGCAGCACTTTAGAGTCACCTCTGGAGCTTGGAGACCGATTTCTAGGATTCTCCCAGGTCTCTAGACTCAGATTCAGGAGGTCAGGAGTAGTGTTCAGACAAGCGTGTTTGAAAGAGTTCCCCTGGTGACCTTCACCTGGGCGTTGTCCCAGAACTTTTATTAAACAAGATAACAGCAAGAGTGTCCTAACAGATAGAAGATGCTTTCATTGGAGACCTTAACCCTTGTGTGAGTTCACAAGGCAATTCAAAGTGGAAACTCACCAGAATTTGGAAGAAGTTTTGTTCAGTCCCAGTTTTGACCAATTAAATAGTAAGAATGAAGTGGAGGTACATTTCTGGAACAATCAGCCTCTGACCTTTTTTCAAATACTGTCGAGCTGGGCACAGGGGCCATTTTACTTGTCATGGTTGCTTTTAGTAGCATCTTCCTTTCTACTCTTCTTTTAAAAATTATTGTTAGAAACAAACAAACATCAACAACAAGATAGTTCTTTTCCAGGTAGAAGGAACTCCTTCTTCCCAACACCTCAGGGTTTCAGTTCACTCTCTCCACATCTCTCACGTCCCCAGTGCACGGGCTCATAGGAACTGGCCTTCGTACTTGGAGAGTGAATGCCAGCAAAACTTCAGAGATGGCAGCTTAGGATTTGTGCCAGTGCCAGCTAGCCATGCGTGTGCTCACTGCCCAGCCACCTGCTTCTTCCAGAGAGCTGGCCAGAAGTCCGAGGAATTTAGCCATTAGCCACCACGGGTAGGCAGTTCTGCCTCATCCAAGATCTAATTAATTAGAGTTTGACCAATAGATGAACTCAGGTAATGGTGGTTAGAGGTAGTATTTTGTCTGGTTAAATTCTAATCCACTCATTGAAGTCATAAAAGTAAAGCATTAAAGAGCCTGATGGACTTACTAAAACGCAGGTTCCTAGAATTTAACCTCAGGTATTCAGATCTGGTAGACCTGAATAGGGCCAGACTTCCGCATCTCCACAAACAACCCAGATGTTTCCGATGTAGGTGGTGGGTTGACTAGACTCTGGGAAATGGGAGGACCACACTGTAAGTCTTATCAAGTCAGGGGCCTCGTTGCCTTAATTCAAGAAAGTACCTAACCTAGAGCCTAGCATAAAGCAGATACTCAATACTTTTGTTGAATGAATAGGTTTTAAATGCATGAATAAATTAAAAAATGAGTTAAGGGAGTGTGCTTACAGAGGTTTGCATCTGAAAGAAATGAAGTATAAGTGATTGTGTGAGTTTTGAAGCACAATGTAGAAAAAAATGGTACTTTTTAACAGACTATCTTTTAATAAAAGCAGGCCACTCTCAAATGTTTTTTTTCTCCTTTTAATTCCGCCTTTATCCTATTTTGCAATTCCTCTAGAGAGTTGATGAATTTGTTCAACATACATGTTTTATTCTTTCCCCCCTTGAACACGTCTTCAGCATAACTTCTCCAAATCTCAGTGGAGCCCATCTAAAAACTGCCCTCTATGTCTTAGGAAATAGAGTTAGGAGTTAGTTTATAGCGTCTTATGAGCTTTAAAGTTTTAGTGTAAGTATGGATGCATTACAAGAAATTGCAGTAGTACCATTTTTTGGTTGGTCTGAATGATTTCAGGCTTTGAAATAAATCTTGACTAAGTGATGGCATAAGTTTTAAAAAATAAAAACTGTCCTCTATTTTTTTCTCATTCTAGGAGCAAGCCCGGATGTTGGAAATGGGGATAACTGGCCCAGAGGGCCATGTGCTGAGCAGACCAGAGGAGGTAAGTTGCAGGGGGTTGGGGGAGGAAGGAGGGAGGGAGAGAGAGAAGCAATAGCAGGAGGGGCTTTCTTCCTTTGCCAGCATCTTCCCAGAGACGCCCGTCATCACAGTGCCAATCCCAGCAGCCTCCTGGATGGCCTGTCAGTCATTTCACATTGGCAGTGCTAGTGCTCAGCCTGCCTCCCCTAGGCAAGGCACACAGTGTCTGAGCAAACATGGTGAGAGGCAGCGAGGCTCTATCAGCACCAGACAGAAGATTGGAACATTTCTTCCAAAGACCACTTTGACTGAGCCAACTCAAGGGCCCCTGAGAAAATGAGAAAGGAATGCTTGCTTCTGACCCCTAATCTCTCTAAAGATAACACCAGTTGGAGGTATTCCGCAGTTATTCAGTAGGAGTGGAAAATTTCTAAATCCTTTCTTAATCAATGTGAATTCCAGAGACATTTCTATTTATTCCCGTGTCCCACATTACAGTTTTGAGTCCTGCAAAATATTGGCCTTATGGATAGGAGGCAGAGTAGGTTTTAACAGGCATTACGTCTGTCGATTTGTGTAAGGGGTGGATTGTGTCTAGGTGTGGAAGTTTCCCGCATGTAAAATGAATGCTGACTAGCGACTGTGCTTAGCAGCTGAAGAGCGGATGAAAGGTAAGTGGGGGCTGATTCCATGCCTCTGGGATGTCAGCAAACTCAGCTGCTGGCATAGGGCACAGCTGGAAATTGGCTGCCCACATGGCTGAGAGCATATTGGCTTTGGGGGACTACCCTGGGTCTGGCACCTGGAGCAAATTCAAGGTCCTCCATGTCAGCGAAGTGAACCATGTTCCTGATCTGTCATTCAAGCCCCACACTTTAAATAGGTAGAAGGATTCAGAACCAGAAATGATTGCATGCCCGTTGCCCATCTCCTCCAAAATCTTTTAAAAAATTAAATCCTAACATACATAGAGAAGAGTGTTCCTGTCATAGAAGTGCAAGGAATGTTCGCAAACTGAATACACTTATGCAAGTAGCACCCCTTTGGAGAAACAGAACATCAGCAGCACCCCAAAACTCTTTTGTCTAATGATACTTTTGTTGCCAGTTGAAATAATTTATAATTTTGTCTGTTGGGAGTGTAAATTGGTCCCTCAAAACAGAACTATCAACAATTCCTCTTCTGGGTATTTACCTGAAGAAAATGAAAACACTAATTCAAAAAGATATCTGCACCCCCATGTTTATTGGAGTATTATTTACAATAGCCAAGATATGGAAAGAACCTCAGTGCTCATCGATGGATGAATGGATGAATAAAATGTCACACACACACACACACACACACACACACACACACACACACACAGGAATATTCAGCCATAAAAAAAGAATGAAATTCTGCCATTTGTAATAACATGGATGGGCTACATGAAATTAGTTAGATAAAAAGGATAAATACCATAGGATCTCACTTAGTGTGTAATCTAAGAAACAAAACAACAATCACTCCCCCACACCCACCCCCCAAAAAACAACAACAAGTCCATAGATACAAAGAACAGATTGGCAGTTGCCAGAGGCAAGGGGTAGGGAAATTGAATGAAGATGGTTAAAAGATACAGCCTTCCAGATACAAAATACATAAATCATGGGGATGTAATGTACAGCACAGTGTGTAGTTAATAATACTGTATTGCATATTTGAAAATTGCTAAGAAAGTAGATCTTGACAGTTCTCATCACAAAAAAATGTAACTGTGTGTGATGGATGTTAACAAGACTTACGGTAATCATTTCGCAATAGGTACAAATATGGAATTATCATGTGGTACACCTGCAACTAATATAGTATTCTATGTCAATTAAACCTCAATTTAAAAAATCGTGATGAGGTTACAGTCACAGCATCCCTGTGAAAGACTGTGTCCTCAGTGCCAGGCCCTCTGGGGAACAGTTGCTTTTGCCCAGGACTGTGCTGACTGCATTGTCACAGTTGTCCTTGCTGCTGCTCTGGGTGGTCGGGGTGATTGTGCACAAGGAAGCTGAAGAGCAGAGCCGTCAAGGCCCATCGTGTCTGAAGGGACTGGGAGTTTGCACAGTGCAGGTAGGCCAGGGTGATCGGCGCTGTTTGTGCCACTTTTCTTAAATGCTGGTCACTGTTGAGATGTGCTGGCGAGATAGATCCTTCAGCAGCAGCCAGGGGATTTCTGAGCAAAGTCTATTTTTGTCCCTTGGTTTGTTTGTCCAACCCCCCCACACCCCATTCCTTGTTCCCGTCTCCTTTTTAGTAGAAAGCCTCTCAGAGGCAGATCTCGACAACCCTGGAAGCCCTTTTGGGTGAAGCTGGCGAGTGAGGTAACCTTCCAAAGATAGTCATGTTGTTGAGGTGCTGAAAAACCTGCAGTGCTGGGAGGGAGTGAGATCAAAGGGGCCCGGGCAGAGGTCACAGAGGTCACAGGGCGGCTGGAGAGGTGAGCAGAGGTGTGAAGAGGGAGGACTGGGCATGGGAGGAGCCAGCCCCTCTTAGGGTCAGAGCATACCCAGGTACCAGCTGATTGAGCTGCTCAGAGAGTTGAACCCCAGGCTCAGAGATGCTGCTCTAGGAGCTTCAGGAAAGTGGCCGAGTTTCCCTGGGGTTGGTGGCCTGCAGGGTCTCATCCACGTGGAATCAAGTGCAGCTTGGGGGACGCCAGCTGGACCAGCTGAGTTCTTAAGAGTCTGTCTGCTGAGCCACGCTCACCACAGGCAGAAACTGATTTGCAGCGGGCATCTGCAAGCTATTTTAGGTCTTTTTGAAAGGGTTGGGCTGCATAGGCTAACCAGAATGCCACAGCCATCCCAAATGTTGCCGATTGAATGGAAAAACGCCAGTGTCTCTGCTTTGGGCTGAATTGGACTAACTTCGGTGGTAACTTTGGGTATAACACAGGTTCTCGCACACCAGTCGGAAGCTGCCATCAGCACGAAGACCAATAGCCACCCTTCCAAGAACACTGGCCTCGTCCCAGGAGTGGGCCAGTCGCCTTGCATGGTGAACTCTTAGTGCTAGAAACAGCTCTATGTGTCAGGTCCTATTATCCCCACTTTATGGACAAGGAAACTGAGGCTTTAGGAGGTTGTTTGAGGTACCTGAGGTCACCCCACTTCTAAGTGACAAAACCAGAACTCAGATCCGTTTGAGGAAGGCTGCACCCTCAGACCCTGCTTTGTTAGCAAAATAAGGGGAACGCACTCTTTCTTACTTAATAAATGCAACTGGGCTGGTTAGCATCTTTGCAAACAGGCATTCCACATTGGGGTGGGATGGAGGAGATTGATAACAAAAGAAGCCTTTGTGTGGAGAAGCCTGGGAATTATTAGTACAGGGCGTGCCTGCTGGAATTAACCCTTCACTGACCACCGGCTGATGCAGGCGAGGACTGGAAGACACATGGCGCCTCATCGCCTGGACTGGTTATTTCATACCATTGGTGTTGGGATTGTGTTTTGCTGGAGAATCTGCCCTGGGAAGATTGGGGAGCAAAGGCTTCCATCACATGTAGCCTTTGTGATCATCACAGGGAGGGGAGAGAATAGGCTAAGGAAAAACTAGCTGCATTGAGGCAGTGTTTGCTCTGTGCCAGGCCCCGCACTGTCCTCTCCTGATCTCCACGCCACAGGTGAGGGGCGGAGGCCCTGGGAAGCTCAGTGAAGTACACAGCCAGGAGGAGCTCTATGAGATTTAGACCCAGTGCGTTCAGCGCTAGGCTTTTCGCCTCTGCCGTGTTCTCAGTGTGTGGAGGCGGGAGTGGTGGCTTTGAGAGGCTCCCATTCCTGTTGACTTCAGGGGTCTTTTCTTTTTTTTTTTTCAGCTGGAAGCTGAGGCTGTGTTCCGTGCCATCACTATCGCCAGCCAAACCAACTGCCCTCTCTATGTCACGAAGGTCATGAGCAAGAGTGCGGCCGACCTCATCTCCCAAGCCAGGAAAAAAGGTGACTCGTGCTCCCAAAGGTCTCGGGGCTCTGACACTCCACATCTCCTTTCCTCCCTGGGTATCCTGTGCAAATGGTGCCTGTTTTGCTCATGGCCTCGCTCTCTGGGAAGCCCCTCATCCCTGGCAGCGCATTTATCTTTTCTACGTTCCCGTGGAAAACAGGATCCCAGGATTAATCCCACCAGGCAGAGGAGTAAACTGAGGCTCAGGATGGGTTAGTGGTTTTCCCCAGATGACACAGCTTGAATCAGTTCTTTGGAGACTTGGCTTCATTTTCCTCCCTTTTATCTTTTACTAGAGGCTCAATGCATGAAATTCGTGCAAAGAGTAGGCCTTCCTTCCCCTAGCTGCCCACACCGGCTTCCCTCTGGCACCTGGGACCCGGGCTTCCCTCACAGCCCTGGCTTCGTCTGGAAGGTCTTCCAGAAGGACATCCGGTCTAATTAGTATATTATGCTTTTATTATTATAGATTGCCAGTTCACATTACCTGAGCTTTATAAATGGACATATTAATCAAGATTATATTGGGTGCAGAAGTCGAAGACCCAACTCAAACTGACTTACAGAAACAAAAGTAAATTATTGGTTGAAGGTGTTTCAGGCGTGGCCACAGCAAGGGGTTAAACAATAGGATTAGGGTTCTGTCACTCTCCTATCTTGGGTCTGCTGGCTTTCGGTGGCCTTATTTTCAGTATGAATAGTGACAAGAATAAACGCCTGTTGTCTTCCAACAGCTCAAGCCCAAGTCCTCAGGACTGTGATGGCCTCATCCCTGATCCAGTATCTGCTCTGGATGGTGTAATTGATTGGCAGGGCTGAGGGCAGGATCCTACCCTTGAGCCCCACAGGGCAACACAAGTTATTGTCGAAAAGGGGTTGAATGGGTGGCATGACCTTCGTGACCCAGGGCTCCGTCCCCACTGCCGTTGGCCGCTTTCCTCCATTGCTGTTAACTTGGACATCATTCGCTCACCTTGTGCTAAGCTAAAGTTTACTCTCGTTTCAAAACGTTCTTTTCTGCTTTCCATTCTTGTCCTTAATGGGAGACTGATGGGCTCACTTGGGAACAGTGGTTGAGGAACTGGAGGTGTGGGGCCCTGTGTTTGGCTGGGAGCAAGGATTTACTAGGCCCAGATGTATGATTGTGACCACGGTGTGTCGTGGCTGTTCTGGAAGTGTAGAGACCCACAGCGAGTGATTCATCTACCAAACTCAGAACCGGTCTGTAAAAGTCCAGATGTGAGTGACCAGGGTGGCTGAAAATAGTCCAGCTGACTGACGGCTGTGTTCGGCTGCGTGGCCTCTGGCAAAGGGAAGGGAATCGTCCTAATTGTCTATGGTCTTTCTAGCTGATTCCGGGCGCTTCCTGCCTTGGGCTGCTCCCAGTAAGCCTGCTGTTTCCTCTCTCAGCTTTTTGGTGTCTCCACATGACATGATGTGGTTGCTACACTGGGGATGAGTCATCGGTCGAGAACCAGGAAAGCAGACCATGTTCCTTATCCATTCTTGGAGAAAGTCAGAAAAAGAAAAAGGAACAAAAGACCATTGGGGACACCCCCAACACCTCTTCCCATGACCCACTACCATAGCCATCCTCGTACTGGCACCTTCTGCCGATGGCTATGTCCTGCCTGGCACCCCTTCTCAGGATGACCTGGGGGGCCCAGGACAGAGTGTGTCAGTGATATACTGGGTCTTAATTTAAACCACATGTGGAAAAATTCCTCACCCTTGGCCTTTTGGGTCAAGATTCACTGGCAAGGACAAGGACAGTGTGTCTCTAGGGTGGAAGGTTACATCATTTCAGTGACAAAAAACTGGCTGCTGAGATTGAAGACAGTAAGCCTCGCATGAACTGTCATTCCCTGGGAGAGAGTCAAGGGCGTTCAGACAGGAAGACAGAGGGTAGCAGGGTTCCCGCCTCCCTGCTGAGCAGGTTACTCTATAAGCCGCCGTGTGTTTCATCGCCAAGTGCTCTTTAGCAGCTCAGCATTGCTGCTCAGAATTAATATTAGGGATCTATAGTTTATGAAGGCCAACTGTATATCTTGCACTGAGGTAAATACAGGCATATCTCGGAGATGTTGCGGATTTGGTTCCCAACCACCGCAATAAAGTAAATACCGCAATAAAGCAGATTAAACATGAATTTTCGGTTTCCCAGTGTATATATAAAAGTTATGTTTACACTACACTGTAGCCTATTAAGTGTGCTATAGCATTTTGTCTAAAAAGCAATGCACATGCCCTAATTTAAAATACTTTATTGCTAAAAATTGCTAACCATCCTCTGCCACTTCAAGTCATAATCGTTTTTGCTAGTGGAAGCTCTTGCCTACAATTTGTAAAAAAACACAGTATTTGCAGAGTGCAATAAAATGAGGTATGCTTGCACTTTAAATTTATTATGATGTAAAATTCTCAGAGAACCCTGAGAAATAGGCATTAGTACGCCCAGTTTCAGAAAAGGGAATTGAAGCTCACCTTGTCCAGCTCTCTCCCAGCTTGGAGAGCTAGCATTCAAGCCCAGGTATAATGCCAGTCTTTGCTATCCTACTCTTCCATCTATAAATAGCCCAAAGCTTCCACTTTTAAAGTTGTCATTTCTCTTAATGGTGCTTGAGTGCTTGCCTTGGCTTTCATATCTTCATTTCTTTGTGGCCCTGTATGCTTTAGTTTGGTAAATATTTTTGGAGAGCCCTTGAAATTCTCATTAGTCATGTGCGGATCCTTTTTTACTGTCATCCCAAAGAGCTGGGGTGTCATATATAGGGGTTGGCAAAAGTAGGTTTACAGTTTCTCCTGTGGAAAAAGACATGCAGGTTATGATGACCACAGTAGCTTTATTAACTTAAAAGCATGTCACTCATGACTGTAAACCTACTTTTGCCCACTCCTGTATGAATCGTTGCATTGCTTCCTCCTTTTGCCCAAGGCAGACATCACTAATCGATCCTGAGTCTTTTCTAGTGAAGCCAGAGGCATTAGAATTATTCCTTATGCAGAATTTCAGTCAAACAAAATCAATTGATAACAGTTGGAGCAAGGCAAACCCCTATTTCTAATCCTGGCCATAGAGCCTTGCTAAACTTCAACCTTGTGGGGAACTTGAATGTAGAAGATGAAGAACTGAAGCTAAAGAAACCCAGGGCAATGCCGGCCATCTCTAGCCCAGGATCCTGGCTCAGAGAATCTTGGTACCAACCCACCTTCTGTATTTGCCTTCTGCATTTGCCTTCTGTATCACTATTCCTTCTTTAAGAAGTCGGACAGAAGCTTAGATCAGTGTATTTCCCAATATCCATCTTCTCCTTGATTTGTATTTAAATCCCTAATTCCAGACATAGGGACCAAGAAGCGAGCCTCGTCTTTGATGTGCCCAGGTTATTGGGTGTCCTTGAGCAAATCATTCCTTGCCTTGGGTTAGGGAGTAATAGACATGATGGAAAATATCATGAGAGCCTCTAAGCCATGGAGTGGGTTTTACTTTGTGGTACCAATGCATGTCCTTGGAGCAGCAGGATCTAGCACAGTGATGGCGAACCTATGACACGCGTGTCAGAGGTGACACGCAAACTCATTTTTTTGGTTGATTTTTCTTTGTTAAATGGCATTTAAATATATAAAATAAATATCAAAAATATAAATCTTTGTTTTACTATGGTTGCAAATATCAGAAAATTTCTCTATGTGACACAGCACCAGAGTTAAGTTAGGGTTTTTCAAAATGCTGACATGCCAAGCTCAAAAGGTTCGCCATCACTGATCTAGCAGTTCCCAGTGACGTGGGCACATTTGGGGCTTTGGTGCCCTACAGTGTGAAGGAGGAGGAGGTATAAAGAAATTAGATTTATTGGGCATATCCTTTGTAGCAGACATTTTGTACATGCCAAATCCTTTTATTTTCACGAGACTAGGAAGTATACATTATTTTGTTTCATCAATTCCAGGATGGACCTATTCTACAGTTTAATATTTCTTTTTTTTAATATATATTTTTATTGATTTCAGAGAAGAAGGGAGAGAGAGATAGAAATATCAGTGATGAGAGAGAATCATTGATTGGCTGCCTCCTGCATGCCCCACACGGGGGATCGAGCCCCCAACCTGGGCATGTGCCCTGACTGGGAGTCGAACCATGACCTCCTGGTTCATAGGTTGATGCTCAACCATTGAACCATGCTGGCAGGGCTACATTTTAATATTTGTGAAATGAGGGTGAATCTTATAATCAATGTCTATATATTTTTCTTTTGCTTTCCATTTTAATTTGCCTCAAAATTTGAGAATTAATACTGTATCTTGCAAGCAGTGGCTTCTTGTAATCTGAGGAATGCCCCCCCTCCCCTGCCCCCACTTAGCAGCTAGAAAAGCAGAGGTGGGAATGTGGACTTGAACCCAGGCCTGTCTGATTTCAGAGCCACGGCCTTGAGTAGGCAAGGAGACTATGATTATCTAAGACATGCCCAGGGTAGCAGTACCTTATGCAAACTCTTTGCCCGTTTTCTACCCCTTGTAGGAAACGTGGTGTTTGGAGAGCCCATCACTGCCAGCCTTGGCACAGATGGAACCCATTACTGGAGCAAGAACTGGGCCAAGGCAGCTGCATTTGTGACATCCCCGCCTCTGAGTCCTGACCCGACCACTCCTGACTACATCAACTCCTTGCTGGCCAGGTTGGTACGGAATGACAAGCAGCTGGCATTGCGTGGAAACGTCCTGGGGCTGGTGGGATGAGGATGAGGGCAGCCCATCCATCAGCTGGACTTGGGTCTGCAGTGAGGAACGACGTTGAGAATTCCCCTGCAATCTGGAGGGCAGACAACAGGCTCTTCCCCGTTGTGTTTTTAAAAATACTACAGTAATTACATTTATAATGGTAACAGCAGTTATGGGTGTTGTGTGCCAGGCACTAGGGTGAGACCACACACATGATCTCATTGTCCCTTAGAACTTGATGAGTGAGGGACTCATAACCATTTTACAGATGAAGCAGCTGAGGGCCAGAGGGACTAAATTATTTGCCAAAATTTGAACAGCTGGTCATGATGACCAAAATTATAGGGGACTTGCTTGCTGCTTCTCTCTGCAGATCAGTCCCATCACTCATTTGGGTCCCCTCTGTTTTATTACACAAGGGATGGTCGAATCCCACCCCCTCATTTTCCAGATGGGGTAACCAAGTCCCAGAGCGGGGAAGACATTCACGCAAGTTCACATAGTTGGCAAGAGGTAGAGGGAGGATTCCAAACTCGGGTCATGGCACTCCAAATGCTGACACTAGACACTGGGGCCTGGGCCCCTGAGGTGCCTCTGGCCACCTGTCCGTTCACATGGAGCTTTTCTCCTTTGCCAGTGGGGACCTGCAGCTCTCAGGCAGTGCCCACTGCACCTTCAGCACCGCCCAGAAAGCGATCGGGAAGGACAACTTCACGGCCATTCCTGAAGGCACCAATGGGGTGGAGGAGCGGATGTCTGTCATCTGGGACAAGGCGGTGGTAAGGATCAGGTCATGGGAGGGTAGCCAGGCTGTGCATCGGTGTCTTCTGGCAAAAGGACCTGGTTTTATTTTCCTTGTTAACGTTATCTACGCTGCCAGAAGAATAGCCATGCAAATGAAAGTGCTCTTAAAGATTTCAGCAAAATTAGTGGTTAATATTTTAAATTGGTCGTGTCCCTCTGTTCTACTTTAAAAGCTCTAGAGACACTCGTTTCAGAGCCCAATAGGATGTGTATGATCTAATGCCTCATTTATCTATACAGTGTAATCCGCCAAGTTTCCCTTTTCTTTTTGGCTACCAGGAAGCTAGATTTTAAGCTAAACTCTTTTTTTTCTTACCTGGGCCTTTTGTTTTGACAAGAGTGAAAGGATAAATATTTTTGTCTCTTCTCTTATATACTTAGATTTTATTTTTTTTACATTGTTATGTATTTGTGAGTGTATGTATTTATCTTGGCACTATCTAGAATTGTTTAAAAATTATATATATATATATATATGCGCAACATAGTGCATTCTTGATAAAGAACACTTGGAAACCACTGAAAAAAACACATTCACTAAAGAAAGCAAAAATTACTCATCAATTCCACTCCCCAGGGATAACTCACTGTTATCATTTGGGCGAGGTTCTTCCATAGTTATCCTATGTGTGTGCAAATACAAACACATATTTAAAAAATGGGCTCATCATCACTTTGTTTTTAGTGTGAACTCTCTATCACCCTGTTGGAATTAGAAGGGGTAAAAGTAAGTAAATATATGCACATAACCAGAGAAAAAGAAAAGCCTACTTCAGGAGCAGTAACTTCCCTCTTAAGCCTTGTGTTTAATCGTTTTGCCTGGGCGACCATGACAGCCCAGCCGGTTCTGAAAGCCTGCTGGGTGTGGTTCTGTGCTCACAACCTCAAAGGCTCCTGTTTGTATTTTGGAGCCTTTGTGGTCACCCTGCTCTGAGCTTAGAAGCCCTGCATGGACAATAAAAAAAAAATTATATTTCCATAGGCCACAGGGAAAATGGATGAAAACCAGTTTGTGGCTGTGACGAGCACAAATGCTGCAAAGATCTTCAACCTGTACCCCCGAAAGGGAAGAATATCTGTGGGTTCCGACAGCGACCTGGTGATCTGGGATCCAGATGCTGTAAAGATCGTCTCTGCCAAGAACCACCAGTCGGTGAGGCTGGAGCCGGAGGCGTGGACCGGGGCGGGGAACGCGTTTAGGGAACTTGGTCAGGAGAGAGGTGTGTATGTGGTGAGCCAGGGTAGTTAGCCTAGGATGTGTTCCAATAACAAACCGTCCCGAATTCTCAGTGACTTCCAACCCCCACAGTTTAGTTCTCACTCCCGCCTTCCAAAGTGAGTCAGCAGAAGGGCTCTGCCTACTGTAGTCACTGCGGGACGGAGGCCGATAGAGATGTCATCTCTACATGCGTCCCCGAAAGCTTTCCCAACATGTCACTTCCTGTCATGCTGCATTGGCCACAGCCCTCCAGGAGGGCAGGAAATGCAGTGGTGCCTTGTGCCTAGAAGGAAAAACAATGGGTGACCAGCACTGATGACGTCATCGGGAGGAGTTTCAGGTGGAAGATAATTCCCAGTACCTCAAGGACAGGCGCTTAATACTTGTTAATAAAATAAAAATAGCTCATATTTTTAAAAAATATATATTTCTTTATTGATTTCAGAGAGGAAGGAAGAGGGAGAGAGAGATAGAAACATCAATGATGAGAGAGAATCATTGATCGGCTGCCTCCTGCACGCCCCCCACTGGGGATCAAGCCTGCAACCCAGGCATGCGCCCTTGGCCGGAATCAAACCTGGGATCCTTCAGTCTGCAGGCCGACACTCTATCCACTGAGCAAAACAGGCCAGGGCAATAGCTCATATTTGTTAAGCACCTATGTTTCAGGCACTGTGCTTGTCATCCATTCCATCTCCCCAGCAGTCTTCCAGGGCAGGCGCTATCATTATCCTCATTTTGTAGAAAAGGAAATGGAGGTGCAGAGGGATTAAATAGTTTAGGCCGCAAGGAAATGAAGCTAGGCTTCAAACCCAGACAACCTGACTCTGAACTGATGCCCGTAACCATTTGCAGTGACGCCCTGCACTGGTTGAATAAATGAAGGAGGTAGGGAGAAATCCCGTTTGTTGGTGGGAATGGCCTTTGCTCCGACATTGTGTCACATCCCATTATTTCATTTCAAGCTAGCAGGGGCGAAGGGTCATGTGACCCACCTACCCACCCACCACTTCAAGGCCACCAAGTACAGCATCCCTGATACTTATCCGGCTTCTCCTTGGGCACTGACAGTGACAAAAGTTACTTCTACCATGGGGACCTTAATAAGGACTGGGTGCTTCTCTTTGCTAGGAATTCCAGTCTGTACTTGGGGAGCTTCTATCTCCAGGGCCTCTACCCACTGAGCCCTTGTAGATGCATTGTAGGCTTTTCCTGGCTTACATGGCCAGTCAGGTCTAGCCACACTGAAGGCAGGATCTCAAGCACATGAGAACCACATTGTCTTTCTCCCCTTCCCACGCCCATACCCATGGCTGTGTCTCCCGCCCTATCCCTAGGCTGCGGAGTATAACATCTTTGAAGGCATGGAGCTGCGCGGGGCTCCCCTGGTGGTCATCTGCCAGGGCAAGATCATGCTGGAGGATGGCAGCCTGCACGTGACCCAGGGGGCCGGCCGCTTCACCCCCTGCAGCCCCTTCTCCGACTATGTGTACAAGCGCATTAAAGCCCCGAGGAAGGTGAGGAGGCCGAGAGCCCGGGGGGTGGGGGGGGGGTGGGGGGGGGGTGGGAAGGGC
>NW_005871250.1:2304317-2310593 GCF_000147115.1 Myotis lucifugus
TGTTTATAATTCTTCTAGCTGGTTCTGTGCATCAAATAAAATCTTATATTTCTGATTTAATCGCTAGATGGACAGACAGACATATACACACACGTATATCTATCCATCTACCCACCCACCTACCTACACATTACAAGCAGAGCATCCCTGGTGGATCTAGGGGTGAGGCCCATAACTCTGTCTTTTCAGCTCCCATCCTACCCCCTACAGTCTCAGGTCATTTTTAGGTAAGTGAGGGCTCCACACAGCAGGGCTAGACTAGCCCTGGGAGCCTGGAGTTTGAACTACCCTTCCCACCTGCTCTGCTCTGGCTGTACAGGTGGTTCTTCCATTTCATGTTTCCGCCATTGGTTTCCTCTGCTGGGAACACTGCCCTCCACAACACACCTCTGTACCCGCAGCCTCCTCCCTCCCTTAACTCCAGCCCCATACAAGCTTCTTGGATCCTTAAGATCAAAGGTCACCCTTAGAGAACCCTTCACCTACCTCCATCAGCATTCTATCATACACCCCCCCCCCCTTATTTTATACTCCTCCTCTCCTTCAAATAACTTTTTTTCCTGGTTCTCACTGCACACACTTAATGCACTGATATATTTGTGCTACCTAGAACCGACCCTTAGCTTTTAAAGGAATAGAAGGTGATGTGCTTTCTCTGCCGCAGATGGCAGACCTGCACGCCGTCCCGAGGGGCATGTATGACGGCCCGGTGTTTGACCTGACCACCACGCCCAAGGGGGGCACCCCCGCAGGCTCCACCCGGGGCTCCCCCACTCGGCCGACCCCACCTGTGAGGAACCTCCATCAGTCGGGATTTAGCCTGTCGGGTGAGTCGGAAAAGCTGATGGTGACCCTTAATGAGAAAGGGAGGAGAGAAGGGGGAAGGGGACTCAGTGCTCTAAGCCAGGGGTCCTCAAACTTTTTAAACAGGGGGCCAGTTCACTGACCCTCAGACCATTGGAGGACCGGACTATAGTTTAAAAAAAAACTATGAACAAATTCCTATGCACACTGCACATATCTTATTTTGAAGTAAAAAAACAAAATGGGAACAAATACAATATTTGTATTTGCGTGTGGCCCGCGGGCCGTAGTTTGAGGACCCCTGCTCTAAGCTAACGGTGATCCTTGGAGCGAACCCAGACAGGTTACTGGGCAAGAAGGATGGTTTGTGCTGAATCAATAAATAAGTCCTGCTGAGAAAGCAAGAGGAGGCTCAGTCAGGCTCAAGGTCAGGCTTAAATGACACCAGTTCTGCTCAGAGCTCCCATCTGGTGGGGGAGGATGGGGGGTGAATTTATAGTGATTTTCTGCTTTAGCCTGTGAGAGCGGTGCAATGTGCCCAGGTGAAAAGAGAGCTCAGATTCTTTTTATGCTCGAATTGCAATAGCTTCTTCCAGCCCAGGATTTTTATTCTGCCCTCCCTCTTACTAGTAATCAAGCTAACAGCAGCCGCTGCTGATTGGACATTTACCGTGGGGCAGCCATATCACGAATCTTACCTATTCTTTAAGAACTGCCTGATATAAATACGAAATAATGATTCAGTTCCTCCACAACCAGTAGTCTTAAATTGCGAAAAAATAAATGTAGGTTATGGTCTCTATGATGAACAATTTAAATGTGAGGGAAGCAGGACAGAGATGTGTAAAGAGAAAACTGGCAGCAGGAAGGGGGTAAGGAGGGGAGCAGCAGGATATGGGGAGGAAAAGAGATGAGGGGACCTAGGTCGGGAGGAAGACAAAAGAAAAGGGCTGAAAGGTCTCAGGTGACATGGCCAGAGGTCACAGCATGCTCCTTGCTGAAGTCTTTGCCAGCGTTCTGCCCTTTTCTGTTGCTCCCTGGCTCCCCTCAGCCCTAAGCTTCTCCGGCTCCTTCTGAATGGACAGAGGGACTCACTGGTGTTTCCTGGTGTGCTGTGGCTGCAGGGGCCTGGCCGTCACCACTGCCAGTTGTGACCCTAGCCCGTGGTCGGCAAACCAGGGCTCGAGAGCCACATGCAGCTCTTTGGCCTCTTCAGTGTGGCTGTTCCACAAAATACCACGTGGGGCGCGCACGTACAGTGCGATTGAAACTTCGTGGCCCATGCGCAGAAGTCGGTATTTTGTGGAAGAGCCAGTATTTTGTGGAAGAGCCACACTCAAGGGGCCAAAGAGCCACGGTTTGACGAGCCGCAGTTTGCCGACCACTGCCCTAGCCCCTCACAGCCTCAGTCACCTCCTCTTTCAATGGGATAATAACAGTCCATTTCTGGAAAGATAGTGGGGAGAGTTGAGTAAGACAAACTGAGAAACATTTAAACCGTTGCTTGAAACGTGAATGGAGCAGCTATTTCTCATAACACTCCCATCGTTGCTTTTATTATCATTGTTATGATGTGGAGGGTCGGATGAAGTCCAGATATAAACCTGGCTTTCCCTGGCAGAGGGTGAGTTTCAGGAGGGTGGGTATGAAAAGTCTGGAAGACCTCCCAAGCGAGAATGGGCGAGGAGGCCAGAAGGCACGTAATAGCCCAGTGGTTCTCAACCTTCCTAATGCCGCGACCCTTTAATACAGTTCCTCATGTTCCTCATGTTGTGGTGACCCCCAATTTCATTGGTACAAATTGAACATAATTAAAGCATAGTGATTAATCACAAAAACAATACGTATTGTCCAATGGTCTTAGGCGACCCTTGTGAAAGGGTCATTGAACCCCCAAAGGGGTCGCACCCACAGGTTGAGAACCGTTGGCTTAGACTCTTAAAATTAATCCAGTTTCTCTCTTGTCCACACCCCACCCTCTCCCGATTTTTCTCCCTGGGAATGCAGGCACCCAAGTGGATGAAGGAGTCCGCTCAGCCAGCAAGCGCATCGTGGCGCCCCCTGGAGGCCGTTCTAACATCACATCCCTGAGTTAAGCCACCCCTCCCCAGAGAGAGGGGCAGAAGCAAGAAGAGATTGATTTGAAGCCAACATGGTACACCGATATTTAAGGAGGAGAGCGAATCCAAACAGTTACGACCTAAAGAATCAATAAGCCTCAAGCCTTATGTTTCTCCAATGTTACGCTCGCTTGCCTAGCTTTACGAATATTGCTTTGTTTATGCCTAGCCTTGATTTGGTTGACCCCCCTCCCCCATTTACATGCATGCAATCAGACAGGCCACTAAGGTAAGGAGTCTGCTATCTAGTGTTGAGAGCGTGTGTAGTGCTGCATCTTAAGACAAGGGGACAGACAAAGCTGGATGTCAGGAGACTGAACAGAAGGGACACAGTTATTTGGGGTGAGTGGGTGGTGGGAGCCTGAGCAAGGCTGGGAGCTCAGAGGGCTGGGGTGGGGTGAGCACGGGGAGGGGGGTGGGTGGGTGAATATAAGGGGTCTTGTGTATTGTGTTAATGAAGTACATTTATTTCCTTGGAAGATGGCCCCTGGGGGTCCGGAGGCAGCAGAGAAGGCAGGCGGGGTCTTCAGGTTCCGGACTTTGTCACGTCCTCTCTTAGTAGATTTCATATCTTTGAGCATTTTATTAAAACACCAAAACCCAGCCATGGCTTCCTCTTGGTCGTGCCAGTGCTTGGCCGGGCCTCTTTCTCAGAGCTGCTTTCAAATGCTTCTCTTTTCCTGGCTGGGAAGGAGGAGAGGAGGGAGGAGGGTCACTTCTCTGGTCTTGGTGCTATTAAGAGGCAACACCTGGGAGCGCGCACAGGCCCTCGGGGTGGGGCGGCCTCGCTTACATTGCACCTCCCTGCAAACAGGAGGTGGAGGTCACCTTCTCCTGGTCTTTTCAAACTGAGGAGGGCAGCCTGCCCCTGGCATCTTGTGTGAAGGGCTGCTCCTGCCAGTGGTGAGTGTTTGATTGTCTTGGTCTCCCGAGATCCCCGCACAGCCATGAGCGAATCAGATTTGTGCTGTTGCTGAAAGCTGATTTTCTTAGCGGTTCCTTAGCTTCCATCTGAGCTTGTGTGGGAGTCAGGCAGGGCTTTGGGAAAGCCAGCCTGGAGCAGCAAGAGCATGTCCTGTGACCGTGGTTCTGGTGCTCAGTCCTAGGCCATCTGTCTCCCCGGCCATCAGCACAGCCTTGGGGGGAGCTTTTGTTTGGTACCACGTCTCCCCAGGTGGGTGGCGGTGACAAGTGGCCCACAAGTACAGGAAGTGCTGGCACCTTCCTTGTCTGCCGGAGCTGAACGTGCTTCCCCATCCAAACTCAACTTCAGAACAAGTTCTCTGAACTGGACGAGATTGTAGAACTAAGGGGCCCCTGTGCAGGAACAAATGTATTTCACCTGCGATCTGACTTCTGTGCTGGGATCCAGCTGGTAGAACTCGTAACCCTGTGTACTAGGTACTCTGAAGAGAGGCCGCAAACACCTCCCAGGTGTTTGGGAGAAACCTAACTGCAGGTTTTAACACATTGTATGCGGGTAGTAACAGGTGGCTCTACTACTTACAGTCAACCGCATACAATGTGTTTTAAGGGGAAGGCCAGAGGGAGAGCATACGTGTCTGGGGAGGCATGTGGAAATAGCCATGTGGAAATAGCCAAGGAAGAGGATTCCCCCTAACTAAGCTAATTTCTCGTCCAATTATGAAAAAGAGGATTTCCTCTTAAAAACCTTGCTACCTTTAAGGCTTTTTCATGGTGCCTTTTTTTAAAGGAAACATAAGTGAAGGGGAGGGTGCAGCTCGTGGTTTATAACTCAAAGATGTGGGAGCCTGTTTCAAACTGGGAGCGGTAGTTTTGCAGACCGGCAGCCCTCTTGTTATATCAGAAGCGTATGCTATATACCTCATTGGCTGGGCTGGGATTTAGGATATGTTGCAGTACCAGCCACAACCACCAGATGGAGGAAAAGACACGTTAATAACTAGTGGGAACATCCACTTCAGTACCATCTGCTGCTGTTACCAGCCCCCGAGTCCAGCTCATCTTTGCTGACCTCTCTATGCCATGAAAACCAATATTTCATGGCCCAGTTGGCTGCACTTGGGACTTCTGAATGAAACATTCAACCAGGACTTACATTCTCCACGAGCTTCCCCTGCTGGGGGAGCAGCCCCTTCATGCCTCGATGCTGGGCAACACAATCTGAGAAAAGCCCCCCTTTCTTCATGCCTGTTAGTAACTTCCCAAGCACAGAAATTCCTGGGAATTCCAAGAACACTCCCACTGTCGACTTTGATTTCTGGTTCCTTGTTACTTAAGTTAAATTCTATATTCCAATCTGTCCTGTTCCTTAAGACACATCAAAGAGCCCCATACACACGGGTTTAGGAAGAGATCACCACAGTGAGTCAGGCCCTCTCAGAATTCACTGGCACATCCTCCAACTGTGGGAGGGCTTGCTGGGTCTTCTGTCTTCCTCCCAGGCTTTCTTTCGCTGTCTCCTGTGTTGGCCTGGGCCCTCTCTAAGGATACCCCACCTGCTCCCCTCCCCCCAACCTCCCCACGTTGTCCCTAAACCCAGATGGCAATCAGCTAGGGTTCTGTGTGGGAGAGCCACGATCTTGGGTGCTTGAAAGGTATTTGAGGAACTGTTAATTCCGTCGCCCCAGCAGAGATACTTCTAAGTTTTCTGAATTTGGCAGGGCTGTAGCCATCTCGAAAATGGGTTTTCTTCCAAGTCCCCTCATCCTTTGGCCTTTGTCTTTGTACCGACACCCAGAGAGTCACCGTCTGCTCTGAAGGCCTCCATCCTAAGCCTGGACTTTCACTCACCCTGAGTAGCCCTTCCCAACAGGGTGACGCGTTACACAAGCACCCCAGGCCTTCTCTCCCGGAAAAGTCCAGCTGGAGCCCCAGACATACACCGGCTGTCCCGGCAGCCAGCATCCGTGGTCGGTCCCCTCTTTGGAAAGTCGTGTGCGGGTGTTCAGTTCTGTGTCTGGTGACCGTGGACGGACAGTGACCTCCCTGTGACCTGTGGTAGCTGTGAAGCGGCTCTGGAATGTGAAGAGCTGTTTGGTTTGAACCGTGAAGAAAACTGTGTTTTGAGTTTAGCTGAGATTAAGAAGAAAAAAAAAAGTTCATCAAGTGACTGTTCATGTAAACCTGGTTATTAAAATAACTATAAAATCACAGATGTCGTTCTGTCTTTTCTGTGTGTGACATGACATTGACCCAAATTGTTAAAATCAGTAAAACTGAAATGGTTGGTAAGGGGGCAGATCTGATGAAAACAGAGTTGCCCAGAGAAAATGTGGGGAATTCCTATCTTTTCAGTTGAGGTTGAGCTTTTATATGGCTAAAGAGTTTGATGACTATTGTTAAAACTTGGGGGAATTACTAAGTTTAT
>NW_005871250.1:2310693-2331993 GCF_000147115.1 Myotis lucifugus
TATACACACACACACACACACATACATATATATATATACACATACATATACATATATATATAAAATCAAATTTGGTATTAGTGTAAATGCCTTCTTTGTTCTTTGTTGTGTCATTCCCTTAAAGCATTGCTTCTTCATAAAGGCCTGCAATTTGAGAAAACAAAAACTAAGCATGTTGCAAAGTATATTCTTTAGCAAGCTGGTCCCAAGGAATCTCATGAGTGTTAGGATTCTTAACTATGTCCACTCCTTTGAGAGACTTATGTGTATGTCATCAAATTCAAAGCTCTTAGAAATCCTGTCTTTCAAAACCTGTCCAATTCAAGGCTCTCAAACTTTTTTTTAAATCTATTTATCATCTTCTAAAATTCCACCAAACCCTTTTGGGGAAACACTTCTGGACCTAATTACAATTTACATAGAACATTTTTCATTCTAAATGTTAGACTAGTGTATGCAAAGAATTTTTTTTTTTGAAAAGTGTATAACTGAAAACATCAGGGGTAGATTTGGGTAGACTTAAGCAAAGCTGGATCTAGAATGTTGTTTCTTTTCTTTTAAGAACATGTGGATTGCTTCACCAATTTGCATGTCATCCTGGCACGGGGGCCATGCTAATCTTTGTGTGGTTCTAATTTGAGTATTTGTGCTGCCCACTCGAGCACAGGAATTTTGTTTGTTTTGTTTTTGTCTCTTTGTCCTTCTTGCCTTCTTAGGAAAGCAAGTGGGAGTGAACTTGGCCATCGGCATTTCTAGGTTTTCATGTTACCTGCCTAGTAATTTCAGGGGAAGGATAGAGATTCCCTGGATAGTTGTTCTGGCCAAAGAGACTGACTCTAATTGGTCTGGCTCAAGTCATGTGTTTCACCAGGAAACTAGTCACTGTGGCCGGGAGACTGGCACTGATGGGCCACACCTGGTCACATGGCCAGTCCTGAGCCACCTGAACCACGTGGACTCTCGCTAACTCAAGGAATATTAATGTGATATCAGAAGACAAGGGGATGGCTGCTGGGCAGGCAAAAGCAGCAGATGGTCCCATCACTAGTCTAAAGCCTGAAGGGCATGGATGCTCTGCTCAGCAAAGTGTCTGTAACTAGGATGGGACCTGGGAGGGCGGGGGGCAGGGGGAGAGAAGGAGATCTGGGTGCTAATTTCCGGTGAATTGCTTTTATGTATGAGGAGCCCCTCTTGGTTTGATAGACCAATGCTGTCAGTACAGGAGCATAGAAGCTCAGCAACCATACTAAAAGCTACTCTGAACACATAAAGAGTTATTTCAGCTTGAGGTTCAAGGTCTGATGATTAATAAGCTTTGACCCAGCCCTTGCCAGTTGGAGCATCATACCATGCGGAAAGGTAACTAGTTCAATTCTGATCAGGGCACATACCTAGGTTGTGGGTTTGATCCCCAGTGAGAGCATGTACAGGATGCAACTGATCAACGTTTCTCTCATCTCTATCTCTCCTCCTCTCTCCCCTCCTCTCTCTCTCTCTCTCCCTTCTCCCCCCCCTCTCTCTAAAATCAGAAAAACAAACCTTTGAATGAGGATTAAAATAAATAATAATAAGCTTTAGGCCATAGTCCCATTTTCTGGCTCAAACTCAGGCTTGGGGACACACCTCTCCCTCTCCTGACCAGGCGGCAGCTGAGCTCTGTTTAGGACGAGCGTGGGTTAAAGGGCACGGTCAGTGCTCACGGTGACCTCAAGTGACAGGGCTCCAAAAGGGATGGAGCAATTTTTTAAAAAATGTCCTTGCAATTCGCACATTGACTAACTTCCACACGCCTGCAGCTGGAGGAATCCTAGGCGGAGTCACATTGACCAGGTGGGGAATGAGAACACTGAATAGAACTAACAGGACCCCTCTGGTTCCAAAGAACTTTCGGGAATCAGCTCTGGGACCCTCAAGCCATCACAAAGGGAATACTAACCATGAACAGGAAGTGGGGGATGAAAGGCCAGAGCAACCCTGAAGGCTGGCACCCTTCAGAACGGAAGAGGCCCAGATCCTGCTCTGTGCTCCAATGGCAGCTGAGAACAGGACAGACGATTGGATGTGGCCTGGGCAGCAGGGCACTCAGCGCGCAGGATTTCAGAGCCCACATGGCTCACAGGAGCCTCTATTTCAGGAAACCCCAGGGAACCAGCTGGCCTGGCTGCTAAGATGTGGGTCCGAGAGGTAGTGAAGGTCCCTCTATTTTCTCCTGAGGCCGACGTTGCTTCAGGAGTTCAGAGCGGCTACTCCCTCCCCGTCCCAGAGTCCGGGTCTTGAAACACCCACCGGCTGCTTTGGTGGACGGAATGGAGCAGGAAAAAGATGTTGAGGGGAAGGCAGGCAGCGTGCTGGCGAAGGGTGCTCAGGCTATTTTTCATGGGTTATGGTCCTGGTGAAAGGCAACATCTGGAATTCTTGTGTTCCCTAAGGTGTGAATGCTGGAGGGGCCAGGTCTTTAGGTTTCATACATGGGGATTAAATTGTGTTACATCCGGTAGTTTATAGAATATCATCTGTCACCAGTTTGCCTGGGAAAGGACTTTCCTCGTAGCAGGAAATGGAAGTAAGAACAGGTGATGTTGGGCACCACAACCCTTCCTCTAGAGTCTAGAGAAAACCATCACCACACACAGACACACACACACCCGACAAAGAAGGGTCAGTGGCTGACTGTATACAGAAGACATTTTAATCACGCAGGCACAGTTACATTATGGATGCAGCTGAACAGAACCGTGTGTTTCCCATCCAAGGACTGCCTGTTCACAACAGCACAGACAACTGACGTGTGGAGGTTCCACAGCCATATTTACTATCAGACACAGACACGTGGAGCTTGTCAGAAGCTGTGATCACAGGCAGGCGGCGTGGGAAACAGGATTTTGTGTAGATACTATGCAAGGATAACTGGGTGCTGAAACAAACCCGCTGTGCTTCTCATGCCTTTTCATTCAGCTTTGGAAGAATTGAAGCTTTAGCGTTACTGTGTCAGCCCAAAACAGCAACACTGACCTCACCACCTGTAGTACCATTCTTTCTTGGTAGTTATTTATCGGTCCATTCAATCTAGACAACCTACGATGGTCTAAAGCAGTGGTTCTCAACCTTCCTAATGCCTCAACCCTTTAATACAGTTCCTCATGTGGTGACCCCCAACCATAAAATTATTTTCGTTGCTACTTCATAACTGTAATTTTGCTAGAGTTATGAATCATAATGTAAATATCTGATATGCAGGATGTATTTAGGCGACCCCTGTGAAAGGGTCATTCGACCCCCAAAGGGGTCTCGACCCACAGGTTGAGAATCGCTGGTCTAATGTCTAGTCACTTCCGGTTAAAATTTTCCTATCAGAAGAAACCTAACCACTAATTAATTATCCAAATGAATTTAACCATGCTCTGTGCTGCTCGACATCTATTCCTTCCCTAGCATTGCTCTCAGCCCAACCTAGTGCTGCCATGGAGGTGAGTATTCACTGCCAGTTAGGGCTGTGGTCTGGGTCACAGAGCTACCTGGGTCACAGAGCTCCAATGCCCCGCCCATCCACTAGAGGTCACTGTGCATGCACCAGGATGGTGGCCACCAGGTTCTGGTTTTCAAAACCTGCTCAGATGCTCCACACAGATAAGGGAGGAAAGGATTCCAGGAATACCAGACAGAAAAATGCAATAGTGACTGTTTTCTAAAATTCTTAGCCCTGAGCCCTGGTTGTCACAAATCCAAATGAGACATGTTCCACAATGTAGGATAGTAACTTTCAGCTTTTTTATAATGGCAAAAAGCAAAAGATCTGATTTTAATAAGTAGCAATCATGGTAAGGACTTAGGCATCCTTTAATTTTTGGAAAACTGGTTTGTCTTAATATATAACAGTGGAAGGTATTTATAATTAGTCGTTATCTACACTGATGGATGCAAAGGTCTTTCTTTTCTAGCTGGAAACACATTGTGGGGCTATAACCTGATTAAGACTGGAAATCCATGCCACCTCTCTGAGGTGGTGTTCTCTGCACAGCGGATCCTTGGTTCCTGAACGCCCATCAAGGTGCTTCAGGCACAGGCATGGCGATTGCATTGGGTTCCTATCCCATTTTCCATTGTGCAGATGTGAAATGGTACAAATGATGGGCTCTCATCCCAATGGAGATCCTACCAACCCCGTTGCCCTTTGCTACGTGTTTCCCAAAGCCTCCCATTTGGGTTGATGCATACAGGGTCATAGCAAGAGGAGGAAGCAGTGACTAGGGGGTAAGTCCAAGCACATCGGGGCTTGAATCAAGACAAATGAAAAGATGGAAGTTGGTAAACGTGCAGGTGGCCCCTGAGCCCCTGGAGCCGAATCTGGTCATCTTGTCAACCCACCCCTCTCCTTGTGTAATTGAGTCAGGGCAAGCACTTAGAATTTATAGTGTTCAGAGGAAAACAAAATAGCATAGACACGGTGTAGAGAATGTAGAGAAAAGGAATCCAACACACAGAACAAAGGAGCTGGTTTTAATTCTTAACAAAAGGATGGTTGCTGCTCAAGTAGGTAGGCACTGTTTCACAGCTCCACCAGAAATGCTGGGCCTATCAGCTTAGTGAGAAGACTACTATAAACGCTGAGTTAAAATCAACACTGGCTTCTACCCATGCCGAGATGCCCCAGTGCAAACCCCTCCTGGAAAAGCCTGGTGTAGCAGGTGGCCGCAGCTGTGACTTCTGCCTACGTCCACATGTCTGGTTTCTCAAATGGACCAGTCTGGTCTTCCCTATTGCCAGCTTAACACCACCTTGGTGAGGCCCACACTCTCCATAAAGAAGGACAAGGTTGGCGGAGAGGTTAAAACAGTCCCCTGTCAAGACTATTCACTTCTTGACTCCCTAGGCAGTGGCACCTGTAGGTGGCCCAAAATAGTTCCCCTGCAAAGATCTTCAGGAGAGAGGAGATACATTACATGCACATCTCATGTAGGTGAATTAACTTGGCGATTTACAAATACATAAAGAAAATATAAAGGAAAACAGTGAGACATCAATCAGACTTTAAGTAATTAGGTGATCCTACCTGCCATTCTTCAGTGAGCACAAGGCATTCCCTTAGTTCCATGACCCCTAACCTCACAGACATGTACACATCCACGGTGCTTAGTGTAATTCTACTCTATAAACGCATGTGTAATTTGTTCAATGTTTTGATTCACCTGATATCAGCCAAAAATAAAGGTAAACAGCAAAATCAAAATGAACCAAAAACGGGGACTTGTTTCATTGTTGATGGGCAGCTCACTGTCCTGGCTTCACAAAGACAAGATACCCACCATACATTATGGGTAATTTCAGGGAATTTTCAAGGGTAAATTTTACTGTTCAAATCACTGCACATTCTAACTGAGACTGTAACTCCCAAGTAAAACACGCCACTGTACTGCAAGGTGGACATGCTATCAATGTGACAAGTCTTTCCTGATCCCCTCCAGATGTGGGGCTCTGATAATCTTAAGAGGACCATGAGCTCTCAAGGATTGTGATTACTGGAAGAAGACAAGTGGTGTGCTAATGAAATATCTAACAATGGCTTGCTGCATGGGTGGGTGGGGGAAATGCCTTGATTTGTAGCATTGGCCAATTTCTTTAAAAAAAATATTTTATTATCCTTCTACAGAGAAGAAGGGAGAGGGATAGAGAGTCAGAAACATTGACGACAGAGAAACATCGATCAGCTGCCTCCTGCACATCCCCTACTGGGTATGTGCCCCCAACCAAGGTACATGCCCTTGGCCGGAATCGAACCTGGGACCCTTGAGTCTGCAGGCCGACGCTCTCTCCACTGAACCAAACCGGTTAGGGTAACATTGGCCAATTTCCATGGTGTAAATGCCTCATGATCACCAATTTCAACTTCCCAACTTCATGTCACTGTACAGGGTGTTGGGACAGATGTGCACAGCAGGCTCTTGCTAGCTGGGATAAGCTGATGTGGTGTGTGACTTTGGCATAGCACTGGGAGGCCCAGGTAAGTCTGTTTCACTTTAATCCAGTCCCACTCATTTCTTCCTGATTGGATTCCTTATTCCTATTCAATCAGGCTGGGGGATTGCGACCTCCTTATGAAGTTTCCTAGCTCTGAAGAGCCTCACTCAGCCCCCAAACACCTCACTCAATCACCCACCTATGTTCATTTGTCCATCTGTCACAGTGTAACTAGGAGTGGAAAAATAAATCTACATCCAAATAGTCCTTTAGAAATAAGAATAAAAGCTGTGTAGGACAACAGTGGTTTCAATAAAAAGGCAGAGGAGAGCTCATCTAGTAGAGCCCTCTCATTTTAGAAGAATAAACAGAAGCAGAGGAAGTGGTTAAGTGACTTGCTCATGGTCACATGGTTTGTTAGTGGTGTAACCAGTTCCCAGGAGCCCAGGGAGCTCTTCATTGTCTCGTGCTGCCTCCCTCAAAAGTAGGCATTCACGTTTTCTAAGGTGTGTGAGGTGTGCGGAGGGAACTACGTCGGCTCATCCTGCTGTGGAAGTCAGAACTTGCTGGCCCGAGTGGCAGGAAATGTCCCAAGAAGAAGATGTTGACGACTCACAGGTTGTTATTCTGGCTGTTCTCTTCTTGTGGGTCTTTGGTCTGTTCGAAGGCTAGGTTTGCTTGCCTTTTATTAAAGTCCCTTTTTACTCTTAAAAGGGGGAAAAAAGAAAGAGGGTTTATTCACTGAAAATAAAGAGAGTTAAGCCTTTGAAATGATAGCATTAAGCCCAACAATTTATAAAGGGAAACCTTAAGAACATCATAGATTTGAAATATTTAAGTCCCGATTTCTCTGCCCTTCCCATCAACAGAAACTTGAAGCTCATTTACCTACTACAATATTTGAAATTTCTTACAAAAAATAAAAAAGGTTCCATAAATTCCCAAATGTTCTATTATCATTTTTGTAATTAGAAAGAATTAAAAAATGTTAAAAAATATATTAAGGTTTTGCAAGTAAAGTCTGGCTTGAAGCACTATCATTTGCTGGGCTACTGTTCTTACAGGAGCTACTGACTTACTTTTCCCTGTTGAAAATGATGAATTCCTTTTGCACAGATTCAAGGTGCTCTTGCAGAAGGCACATCTTCCAGGTGAACGTTGAAAAAAGAGTAGAGATATAGTTAATAGATCAATGAGGGTCCTCAAGCAGCCAACACCTATTGAGTGTCTGTTCACTGAATGGCCCAATCAAAGAATGCATCCTTAAAACAGATGCTATCTCAAAGTTTGTAGCAGGAGTGAGACCCCAACCAGAACAATAGGGCAGCAAATAGGGAAGAAAGAGCAAGAGGATAAAATACATCAACACACTGCTCCCCACAATGAGCCAGCAGGGAAGACTTGGGTTATGGTTCATGACTTTGATGTCTTTCAGCCAAGCAGCCCTAGAGGAAACCATGGCTGCAAGGAGGGTGGGGACAAGGGCTTATTGAGCTAGTTACCTGCTCACCTCTAGTCTCCTGGCCTTCATGTGAAAGGTTTGGAGGTTCTACTTGAATTTAATGAACAGACTCGAAACATCACTTCACACTGAATTCCTATCAAATGTTCCCCTCAGCGACTGTGCTGAGGTTCATGAACTAGACTTCAGGGGCAGCAAACAGAGCTGTCCGTATTTGTGACTTCTCACAGACATGCAAACCATTTGCTTTGCTGTTTCACTGTCTAGCTTTCAACACCAAACAATGACTTGGCCATAATCATGAGAAAACTGAACCTCAAAAAAATGATACTCATCGGGCCCAGGACAGTGTCAGCCCCAGATCCAATATTTTAAAAGTCTGCAACGAGGTACTTCCAAATTACTAGGAATTAGAAAATGCTATATATTCAAGTACAATTTTAACACTAAAATATTACATAAATATATAAACAAAATATTACATACTATTTTAAAATATATTTACATAAAATTTTGTTTATTTTATATATGTATATGTTTATTTATATACATATATGTATGTACTTACACATTAAGTACATATATAAAAATATGTGTATATGTAAACAAAACACATTTATATAAACATATATCCTATATAATAAAGAGGTAATATGCAAATTGACTGCCACACCCTCACACAAGATGGCCGCCCCCATGTGGGCACAAGATGGCCAGCAGGGGAGGGCAGTTGTGGGTGATCAGGCCTATAGGGGAGGGCAGTTGGGAGTGACCAGGCCTGCAGGGGAGAGCAGTTGGGGGCGACCAGGCCTGCAGGGGAGGGTAGTTGGGGACGACCAGGCTGGCAGGGGAGCAGTTAGGTGTCGATCAGGCCAGCAGGGGAGCAGTGAGGGGGTGATCAGGCAGAAGCAGTTAGGGGCAATCAAGCAGGCAGGCAGGTGAGTGGTTGGGAGCCAGCAGTCCTGGATTGTGAGAGGAATGTCTGACTGCCGGCAGTTGGACATCCCCCAAGAGGTCCCAGATTGGAGAGGGTACAGGCTGGGCTGAGGGACACCCGCCCCCCCCCCAGTGCATGAATTTTGTGCACTGGGCCTCTAGTGTATCATAAAGATGATATCTTGTATTTGCTACATTTGAGGCCTCTATCCAGCTTGAGTCAAACTATATAGGGACATAGAGAGGGGTAATTCTGGAGAAGCCAGTTAGTGATGAAGTGAAGAACAGATCATTAGGAGGAAAATGGTCAAAATGCAGAGCAATAAGCAAGATGGGTTGTGGCACAGCTAAGCGTTCTTTGCAGGGCCCTAGAAAACACTTAAGGCTGGGGATCTGGCAGGAGGCCAGCCTGTGAACAAACAGGATGTGGACTTCAGTTGGCCTTTAAGGGTCTAGTGGTTCCTGAGGACTAGAGAAATGAAAGACATTGAGCATTCTAATTTGTTTGTAGAGCTAACGAGACTATATAATCTTTGAGAACAGAAATGTCATTGAATGCAGGAATGATACTCATAACTACCTCTGGTATTTAACATAGGACCTTGCAGGTAATAGGTTCTCAATAAAAGTAGCCTAAATAAATGGATGGAGGGATGGATGACCATTAGTTGAGTGGGTAGGTGGATGGATGGAAGGATGGGTGAATGAGTAGATGAATGGGTAATCATTAGAGGCAAAATTCTTTACCACTGTTATAAAGCATAGAACCACATGTATAAAATCCTACTGAGTTCCTATAAGTTGTTGTATTGAGATATGAGCTCTAACTCTGACAGAATAATATGGTTAAAAAATCAACTCAGCCTAAAATCCAAAAATAGTACTTGACCATATAAGAATTCCATCATTTCTGCTCTCTATTCTGCTCGCTCTGGTAGCATGAAATTTTGCTTATACCAAAGAGTAGACACCACCTCTAGGGCTGGCCGCTGCCAGCAGAAGTGAGGCCCCAAACAGCCATGTGTATACAGACATACTAGTTCCTCAGAGATATTGTGGGTTCAGTTTCAGATCACCGCAATGAAGCGAGTATTGCAACAAAGCAAGTCGTAATTTTTTTGCTGGTGGAGAATCTTGCCTTCAATTTGTAAAAAACACAACATCAAAGCAAAAGGCAAATAAAACGAGGCATGCCTGTGCTTTGAAACCTAGTCACCTGGCCTGGGCTTGGCCCACTAGAGTCTCTCCCAGAAAATCCACAATGTTGAATTGAGAGCTGGGAGAAGGTACTAACTGAATCAAGTTCATGACCGAGCTAGAACATCCACAGGGAAATGTTGCTGCTAGGATGCCCAGGGCTGCCTAGCTGTTCAGCTGCTCCGCGCATTCACAAGGCAGCAAAAGCCAGGTGCTGAGCTGACCTCCCAGTAGAAGCTCTCAGAGGAACTGCAGCCATCCTGAAGGTTCCCACGGGTTGGGCAGGGACCTGCTCACCTGAGAGGAATCACATTTCCTCATCTCCTTCTCCTTCTTTGCCAGACGCTTCTTTTTCTTATGAAGAGGTTTGGACTCCAAAATCATTTCTTCAAGTTCAAAGGTGGGGTCGCAATTCAGCCTGCCTTTCTGCAAGGAACACAGGTTGGCTCACTCCCTAGATCCCTGTATCATTCCAAACTACACCTGAGCGAATGTGGAGACAGACACGTGGGCCTAAAGGAGCATTCCAAGGGTAACGAGCTAGGATTCCCATGCTAATTTTGGATAATGTATTGCCAGCATTGTTTTTCACATTCATTAGTTTTATATTTTGTTTATTTTTCTAAACTCCCAATGAGCCTTCTGGGGGATTGAGTTGAGAGGAAACCAATGAGAATTATTTTTCTAAAGTTTGACCCTTTGGGATCTGGGTCTCAAAGTTATGCTCTAACGATCATGTAGACCAGTGGTTCTCAACCTTGGCTGCACATTAGAATCATCTGGGAATCTTTTTAAAATCCTGATTTCTGGGCCTCATCCTCCGGAAATTCTGTTTCTTTGTTATGGGGTGGGGCCACAACATTAGTAACAAAGAAACAGAATTTCCAGAGGATGAGGCCCAAAAATCAGGATTTTAAAAGATTCCCAGGTGATTCTCATGTGCAGCCAAGGCTGAGACCACTGATGCAGACCATTAGAATCACTTGAGTTGTTTGCTCAGCTTCCCAGTTCCCCAACTGCACGCGAGAAAATCGCACGTTTCACAAGCTCCCCACGTGATTCTGATCCACAATAAAGTCAGAGCTGTGTGTGGAGGGCCTCTTGGTGCAGAACTGATGGTTATTTGTCGGGGTGCAGGTTGTGGCCGCAGCAGGAGGATCCGGTGTCACCTGTCAGCCTGGTACCAGCCACCCCTACCGGACTTGGCAAAGTGGCCAGGTAAGCCCTTGCCCCCACCCGCTGGCCTCTCCATAAGGTCGTGATTCCACCCCCAGAATCCCAGCACACGCCTCTCACTGAGCGCTCTGACCTGGATTCCGGCTCTTACCAGCGGTCTGCGGTCGGCCACAGATGTCCCCTGGCCAGGGACTCATCCAGTGGGGATGATTTCCCTTCGGCTCTTAGTCATTACGAATAGAAGAGGGATGAACGGTAAAAAGAAATGCCTCACTGGGTAACCCTAACAGGTTTTAATACTTTTGACTCACAGAACCCCAGGCACACAAATTCCTACATCTTTGGAATCAGAGAAAGCATCATTTTTTCAATTGGCAGATTCCTGGAAAGGACAACAGCAGGTCTTTGAGGTTTTGTTTCATTATAACGTTGAGGAGACGTGTAGGAACTTAAGCCTTGTTTATATCAGCCAGCCAGTGGTGAAACTGTTTTCATTCTATGCCACTTCTCTTAAAGTCACAGAGCCTATTTATGACATTAAGTGAGGACTGTGTATTAGGAGGATTAGATCTTCTTTGGAAAAAAAAAGCATGCCACAACAAGTGGTTAGAAGCTGGAACTCCAGACACAGATAGAGCTGGATTGGAATTCCCACTCGGCTACTTGGTAGCCACGGGACTCTTTGGTGGCCAAGTTACCTGTGTGCGCCTCAGTGTTCTCATCTGTAAAATGGGAATTTGGGCTGTCTCACAGCACTGATGTGGTTATCTAACCAGACCAGGCGCGTCTCTGGCACACAGGGCGACATGCACTGCATGAGAGCTATTATTGGTTTGTTAGGATTGACTCACGTTAGGAATGAAACCTGGAATGAGCCTCTTCTGTAAAACCGCATCCCAGTTCACATCACTCATATATGGGAAGTTCTGAAGGTCAGACAAGTGAGAAAACCGGTGGTCTGGATTAGGTTCAAGTAGCTGCCAAAGGAACAGAAACATTAAAATCACGAGGAAGGTCAAAATGGGGCCAAAAACCCCCACACAAATTCCCTCTAAATGTTTTCAAGTGTAGGATTGAAGGAAATAAGGCATCATCCCCCTTCCCTGACCCCATAAACAAATAATACAGATAAGGCCCAGTTAGAATGAATTGTAGGTTGTTGTTTTTTTTTTGCAAGGTGGAGTGTGAAAACAGCTTCAACTGTGGAGTCAAATGTCTCTTTGATGGTTGATTCCCCTATTTTATTAACTATGGTCAAGTTTATCCTCTAAATCTCAGTTTACCCATCTATTAAAAGGGGATAGTAACCTATTTCATAACGTTGCAACTAGGATGAAATGAGGCCATGTATATACAGTGCTTAAGAGAAGGTCTGTTCTTATTAGCGGAGGAATGCGCACACATTTTCACAAATGAAATTCATTCCCCACTAAAAATGTTAGCTGTTCTTACAACTAACCAAAAGATATTGGGGGTGACACAGAGAAGATGTAACTAGGTAACTGTTATAGTTCTGGGTTTTATAAACTGGGATTAAAGATTTTTTCCCCCTTAACCACTCCAGAGCCAAGGACGCCACATCAACCCTGTGGTTCTAATGGGAAGTGGCACTTCCACCTGAGAATTGTTCTGGAGGGGATAACCTGGGATCACCAGGGTAGAAATTTGGGGTGAAAGGCTGTCTTGAAACTGAAGAAAATTTGCTTATGGGAAATGACCACCTGTTCATCTTTGACATAACCAATGGCAATGTCCCTATTCCAAAACAAATGAACTTGACCCCCAAGGCAAGAGACACAGGTTTGACTCTTTGACCTGCCATCACCTGTGCAATTTTCTTTCCTGAATAAAGCCCACCCATCCTCTTGGGGTCCATATTCTTTACACACTATCATTCGACACACACTGTTGAGCTCCTGCTACAAATGAGATGAACCCACTGGCCATGTGCTGAGAGGCAGTAGCAATATCAAATTGCTACAAATATTTCTGAATGTTTCTTTCGATTTCTGTACTTGTCATGAACCTGAAGAAACAATTCATGGACTTGAACTAATCAGTGAATCACACTGAATGGTCTTGGTCTAAGGGAGGGAGCTGGAAGAGTTGGGGAGGGGACAGTGGGACTAGCATGTGCAAAGGGCCTGTGGTGAGAGACGGATATGTGAGAGTGAGATGGGGGAGGGGAAACAGAAGAGAAGAAGACTAAAGCGGTTTATGTGTAATGGGGGCAAAAGTCCAAAATAAGGCTTGAGAGGTAGTTAGAACTTTTACATCATACAAATTATTTTGATCTTTATTCTAAGAACAATGGGAAGACAACAAAGTGTGCTTTGAACAGATCATTATGGGCAGAATGGAGAACAGAATGGAGTGTGTAGAAGTGCACAGGGCAAACCAATGATAAGACTTGATGGCCGTAGGGTTGGGAAGACAGTCATGGAGATGGAGGGAAGTGACAGATTCAAAGAATACTTAAAAGGTCAAATTACAGAACTTGGTGATGGATTGGATATGGGGGTGATGAATGATTTCCGGTTTCTGGCTTGCATAAGTGATTGGATGGAGAGGCCAGTCACTGAGTTGGGAAGCTTGGAGAAAGTCCAGGAAATACAGAGAGACCGAGACCCCATTTCGGGCACGCCGAGTGTGAGGTGGCTTTGGCACATACAGGAGGACATGTGCATTGCCTAATGAAGCCATGCGTCTGAAAGCTGTTGGCTGCGAAGCCCACGCTGGAAATGCACACTATCACGGCCGCCTCCAATACTGTGCACTGACTCTAACCAGAGCGCATGCTGCTGTTTTAGCGTTTCTTTTTGTCATGCAATCCTCCTCCTTCTTACCTTTCTAAGAAGTGACACCATTTCCTGCGACCAGGCAGAAGGGTAAGGCACAATAGCCGTCTCAAACATGTGTGCAATTTCCTTGCTGGAAGTACTGGAGCGAATATGATACGGTCTCTTAAGGGAGAGAGGAAGGAAACGTCTTCATGTTTACAGGGTAAAAGAAAAAATCACACACACATGGCTTTGCAAATTTTTCAAGTTAAACTTTCAACCAGGAAAATCTCAGTATCATTTTCTTATCCCCTCTGTTGCCGTGTTGGCATATAAACATATGGTCCATCCTGTGTTGCCAGTTTTGAAATCTCAGAATTTTTAAAAGTTATTAATCATTCTGGGTCAAACAAAACATTTCTGTGGGCTAAATCCACCTCTGAGATACTAATTTGGAATAGTTTTATAAGGTAACTTATTGAGGAATTTTTATAAAACACTGTACATGTTTCATAAAACTCAGTAAATTGAAATTTTAAACTCTTGTTAGATTCTAAAGAGATCCAGAGTTTACCGTGCACCTCTCTTCAATTGTTTGAATCATAATGAATACGTTCAGAGTAGAAAGTTACCCAGAGGACTTCAACCCTGTCCCAAAAGTCATGCGTCCCTGGCTCTATGAAGTGGGGTGGCAAGTTTTATGATGAGGCAAAAATACTTTTACTTCTGAGAAAACCAGGTTCTTCTATAGTTTTAACTTCAGTGGGGTAAAAAAAAAAAAAAAGTGGTTTATTACAGTTTTCATAAATGTCCACAAGAGGGCAGCCTTTACCTATAGTAATTCTATTTCATAAAGGAATCCGTGCTGGCATTTTCTCTTTTATGTGAACTGGGAGCTACTAAACCCCAGGGGTTTATACTATACTCACATTTTCCCCAGGGGTCCTAGCACCTAGTAGGTGCTTATTACATGCCTGTTGAATGAACAAAATTTCCATGTTGGTCTATATCCATTAGTAGGACAGCTAAAATGGATATGTACATGTATCAAGGGTCTGCCCTTTCGAGATACTTAGTAAATAATTGTGGACTGATGAACCAAATTGGAAGAAATGGAGTAGTTTATTTTTTCCCTGTTGTAACTCAGTATTAAAAGGTAATATAATTGAGTGTTTGAGCTCTGAAGGCAAAAGAATGTGAGGACTAAACGGAGCCACTCAATTTGGATTTCAATTCTTTCATCTGTAAAAGGAACCACCTCATGAGATTGTTGGGAAAATTGAATGGCATAATGCATGTAAAGTTCTCAATAGAGTGGCTAGTACATATTAGACACGATATAGGAGAAATATTTTATGATTACTGACGTGGGGTAAAAAGGTGGATATAAATGTGAACAGTGACTCATCCTACAGGTGGAGAAAGGCTTAACGCACACAGCATGCCGATGTCCATTCTCAGGGAACCATGAAGTGCTAGGAGTTGACCTCCCAAAAAGACGACTGGCCCAACTTTATTTTTATATGCAAAGTCTAAACACACTTGTCATATATTTTCTTCCCTCAAGATGCAATAAAGGACCAATGCTAATTTTGGTCTCAATAACCATATAATGGAAATAACCCATGCCACCCAATATCAGAAGATGAGTACCAGGTACCTTATCACTATTATCAGTGCTTACTGACTGCTGACTAGATGAAGGGCACTGTTGTCTCTACTGGGATTCATTCCGTGTAAACCATTAAGAGTCGGGGCATGTTTGGCATGGTAGGGTCCAGGGTTACATACGTGTGCAACATCAATATTTTTTCTAATTTCCTTCTTTGACTCATTGCTGCTTCTCAACCTACTGTTTCTTAGCCATCTAAAATCACAAATGATTTAATAAGTGAATAATTAACTGATGAATGCCACAAGCAACTGGCTTAAGAGTGTTTTCATTTATTGGAAGGCCGTCCAACTGATTTTTAATATTTTTAAAAAAATCCTCATGGCCTATCAACTTGTTAAAAATAATCAAACTGCCTTTCTCTTCTATGACATTTTTCTAGTTCTAAATTTAAAAATCCATGTTAATTCATGAACTACTAGAATTATATATTTCCTCATTTACCAAATATTTATTGAATGCCCAGTATGTTTCAGCACCTCTATTGGGCATTGTGGATGAAGAATAACAATGAGACAGACATAATTTCTATGTTGGTGGAGCTTAACATCTCCCTAGCGAAACCACAAATAGTTATATAGACTGTACACACATGCTTCAGTAAATGTAATTCATGCTATAAAGAAAAATTACAATGTACATGATAAGATGCATCAAACAATTCTAAGGCAGCATATTAAGAGTGAGAATATAAAGAATGGATGAAAGTGGAAAAGGTAAAAATGTAAGTGGATGTTTTATGATTATAATATTTCCGGAGTACACAGCAAGAATTGTAGCTAGGAATGTACACTTAGTGCAAAACTCTGCATGTTCCTATGAAGCTAATGCTTAGGGAAAATACAAAACTGGGAAAGCTATGGGCCTTGCCTTTGCAATGACAGCTGGGAGACAATGCAGGTCAATAGCTGTGGGACCCGTTCATCAAAGCCATGATCAAGCTCAGAAGCCACGGGGATGTTTTCAAGTACATTTGTAAATGTGGAGACATGATTGTTTGGCACACTCTCTGTGGGTGAGTCGTGTTGATAGTCATTATAAATGCTGTGTTTCATTGCTTCTGATGAGCTCTATTTGGAAACATAATCCCATGCAGCCTGCTTGGTGATCCTTCCCGGGAATGTATGAATTGATTTGTGGAGACTTGTTCCCCAGCCATTCACTACACACATAGGTACCGAGTTAGAGTTACCACTAAAGTATGTAGGATACATGCTTCGTCTTTAATGAATTTACCATCTCATAATATAGAAGAGATACAAACATCAATATAGACATACCTGGAAAAATGTATAAGGGCAACATATTTACAAAATGGATTTAATCCTAAAAAATAAAATGGACTTATATGTTTTGATGTAGAAAGTGCTACATTTTATCTTAAGTGGAAAAAAGTCTCAACAGAAAGACAAAGCATATTTTACTTTTGTTAAAACAACAACAATAATGTATCTATGTGTATGTGAAAATAGATTAACCTTATAAAAACAGAAACGGTTTGGAACTGAGTACGGTGACTGTTAATTCTGAAAGGTGGGACTGGAAGGTCAAAGGAGGGTTGAATTTTTAATTGGGAATATTCTTTGCCTTAGTGGATATGGTTGATTTTACCTTTATTTTTCTGCTTCTCTATATTTTCCAATAATTTTAAATTCAGGTTATAAGAGAAGTGAAGTGCATAAATATTTGGGAAAGACACAGATCACTTCAGCTGGAGACCAGAGAAGGCTTCTCTGGAGAAGGGGCCGAGAATGGATAGGGTTTGAATAAGAAAGACCTGGAGAAAGGCCTTCCCCACAGAGACATGTGGGACAGTCTAATGGCATGGCTTTCTCAGAAACGACCAATATACATTGAATACAAAGATGCTGAATGGTCCTGCAATTAAGGCACATCCTTAACTTTATTCAAATTCAATTTAGCAATTTCCAGTACTGTGAGAGTGATTCTTTAAGAAGACCAGGGTTTACCTTGGCAAATATCTTTATAGGCAAAGGAACATGAGGTTAAGAAAGAAAGGAAGGAAAGGAAGGAAATGAGGGAGGGAGGGAGGGAGGGAGGAAGGGAGGGAGGGAGGAAAGGAAGGAAAGGAAAGAAAGGAGGAAGGAAGGAAGGGAGGAAAGGGAGGAAGGAAGAAAGGAAGGAAGAAAAAAGCCCAAGATGCCTCAGAGAGGAGGACATCCAAAGAGGCCAAAGTGAATTTATCAAGAGTTGGGGTCTTTCAAGTTGAAGCAAAATCTGAAAAGTTAAACTGGTTCTAAGGGGCAGAGAATGCCAAGCCACAAGAAGACATCTGAAGGTTGTTTGTGTTTGTTGGGTGGGGTAAGTCCTGTGAAGGGTGTGTGTGTGTGTGTATGTGTGTGTGAGTCTGTGTGTGTGTATGTGTGTGTGGTGTGTGTGTGTGTGTGTGTGACTATGTGAAGCTTTGGAAGCAGCAGCATTTTTTCTCGTTGAAGTTCACACCTGTGCTTAGAAAAATAAACTGCACCCCTGCGTTCACTGCAGCATATTCACAAAAGCCAAGATATGGAAACCACCTAAGTGTCTATCAACAGAAGAATGGATGCAGATGTGTCTAGACATACAGGGTGGGGCAAAAGTAGGTTTACAGTTGTTCTTATGGAAAATACAATAATAAAATATAAGAATACACTGTACATTGTATAACATTGAAATATGCTTAGAGAGTAGAACTTAAATGTCTCTTTCTCATATATATGTATATATATATATGTATATACATATATATACACACACATATATATATATGTGTATATATATATACAGCAACCTAATAATAACTTTTCTTCACCTTTCTAAAGCAGAAAAAAGAACCTGACAATACTGATACATCAGATAGATAACAGGGAACTACCATTGAGGTAAAAAATAACATATGGGAGGAAGAAAAAAATATTTTCTTAGAAAAATTCTTCATAGGCATTTTCTTAGTTTAAGAAATATTTCTTTTAGAAGGAAACTACTGTAATTTTCCACTGAACCCAGAGCCTAGGAACTTAATGACAGACAGGAATCCAACAAGACAAGGCATGAATCGTGTTGAATTAATAATTCACACTCACCTTGGGGAAGTGTGTCTGAATTAGACTTTTGTAGCATGACTGCAAAATGCTTTTCTTTAAACAAACAAATATATTTATACAAGATATTTAGTGGGTCATATGGATTTCTCCTCTCTGGGAGTTTATAATCTCAACATTATTCATTGATTTCTTTATTTTCATGTTTTTATTTATTAAACAGATGGGGTGACATTGGTCAACATGAACATATAGGTTTCAGGTGTGGGTTTCTATGTTACAAGATCTGTATATTGCATCGTGTGCCCACCACCCATGATTTGATGTGAATCCCCATGCTTGGTCCCCATAGCTGGGAGGATGAATGAATACAGAAACCCCAAGGGATGATAACAGCTTCACATGGCATAGCCATTTTCACCTCTCAAACAAACTGCTGGATTTTTATCGCACACAAAAACCCATCTTTTCCATCTAAAAATGGAAATAGCTGGAAGAGGGCAAAGAAATGCAGTCCTACTGTACCCGGCCTCTCAGAAGCTCGTAGGCTGTCACTCCCAGGGACCACCAGTCCACAGCAAAGGAATAGCCGGCTTCTCTCCTCGAGCTGAACATCTCGGGTGCTGAAAGCACAGGAAAGTTAGGTCTGTTCTACTCCCCGAGACATTCACAAATCTGCTTTCCCAACAGGGTCCCCCAAAGGTGAGACACCAGGGTAGCAGGGAGGCGCGCTTGTATAGATGTCTATCATCCGTGGCTCGATTGCTCACAGCAGGCAGCATTTCTAATTTTCTGGTCTCTCTCAGAGGCCTCGTTCATCAACCAACACAACAGGTAGCCTCGGGCCTTCATGGACACATTCTTCTCTTATTTAGAACATGCAACCATGAGAAATTAGATCCCATCAGGCCTCAAATGTGTGGCTGCCCCTGAAACCAAGAAGGCGGAGATGACGTGTGTTGTCTTGACTTGGCAGGTTTGGGCTAAAGGGCTGCAATGTGTTGGCTCTCCATCTCCGTCATCTTGAAGAGGCAAGGGCAGCATTTGCACCTTGCTCTTGGGGGTGAGGGAGGGAGGGAAGAGGAGTGGACAGTCTGAGAGATATAATGTTTTATACAAACTGTGAGTCACTTACACTTTGTAACATCGTTCTGTGAATGGACTGCAGTGGAAGGCAGAGCTATAGTTTATTCTAAGGCCCCCAGTACCCATTCTCTAAGCACTTTGACACAAGGTGAACCTTCTACATTCTACATACTCTTCCAAGAATAGCCCTAACTCCTAGGGGTGGCGTAGGGAGAATGGAACACAAAGCAAAGGACGGTATCTTATCTGCTTGCTCACCACTACATTCCTAGTGCCCAGTATTGAGGCTGGCATTTAAAGTCACTCAAGACACATTGAGTGAATGAATGCTGCTGAATCAATTAATCAAGCAATGGTTGCAATTATTAGCCCTGGAGTTGTGCTGAGTTCAAAACTCGCCTTCATTGCTTATTATCTGTTGGCTGAGCTTGAGAATCCTCACCAGTCAAGTCAGAATAAGAAGGCAATCTTTCTGGAGGTGAGAAATTAAACGATGTAGTGCATGCCCAAATCTCAGCTCAGTGTTTGGCACCTAGAAAGTGCTCACAAAATTAGGTGCTCTTCTTGCCCTGGCGGGGTGGCTCGGTTGCTTGGAGCATCATCTCATACACCAAAAGGTTGTGGGTTTGATTACCAGTCAGGACACACACCTAGGTTGTGGGTTTGATCCCGAGTTAGGCTCATAAGGGAAGCGACAGATTGATGTTTCTCTCTCATATCCATGTTTCTCTCTTCTCTCTCTCTCTCTCTCTCTCTCCCCTCTACCTCCCTCAACCTCCCCTCTCACCACTTCCCTCTCTCTAAAATCAATAAACATATCTTTGAGTGAGGATTTAAAAAAGTACGCACTCTTTTAGAGAGGCAAACATAATAGTGGGAATTTTACCTAACCAAGAGCTACACACACTGGACCCTTCTCTGTAGTGAGCTGCGGACTCTGGACAAAGAATATTATTGGGTTGTGGGTCTGACTTGCCCTGCCCAGTGCCCTCGGGTCTGAGTACCATCTTATGGGCAGCATGCAGTGAGAGGTAGGATGCTGACATCCCAGCACTGAGCCTGACTGCACGAGCCCGCCATAGCAGGACCACACAGGCCTCCTTCCCGTGGGATTCACGGTTCATGCATCACTGCATCCTTTCTATAAGTCACAGTCCCTGTGCGATTTGGGAGGTAATGGCCCTGACCCCACGGTACCTCCCCAGACTGGATGGAATGGCCTATAGTTCTGCTTTCCTTTCTCAGTATCTCACAACAAGTCATCTCAGATAGTCCCCAGAGTGACTGACATCTCCCTTAGAGAAGCTGCAGAGAACTTTGAGGGATAAATAGACCATCGTGCTAAGAAAATACCTATCAGAATGGCATTACTCAATAAAAGCTGTGAATCCTGTCATCTTGGATCATCCTTGGAGTTTATATGAGCATATTTTCTTTTATTTTCTGCTTATTCTGTTTTCCAGCATGAGGACATTTGGATATGTGTTCATTCATTCAACAAATATTCACGGTGTGCTAGGCATTGAAGAATTTTGGTAGAACATGAAGAAAAACACATCAGGCCAACATGTAAAAGCACAATGGATGGGCAAGGCTTTGAGCCCTCAAATAGCTGAAAAACCAGACAAAGAATAATGAGGGGCTCTTGTCAGCCCTGCCAGAGGATCCCCTGCCCCTGAGAGGGTGCACACAGAGGTGGAGAGGGACACAACTTCCCTCAAACAGCCACTGGGTGCTTTGTTTGGTTTTTAAAGTATTTCAACCTACATTCAAAAAAGGAATTGAAACATAAAAGAACAACTTAACCAGTAGTTATAAGAAAATAACCAGGGGACCATTACACAGGTGACAAATAGAATCTTGACCCCGCCTTCATTCCTGTCCTGTTCACAACCCTAGAAGTAACCACTTTCTTGAATTTATGTTAGTAATTTTGTTCCCTTTCTACATAGATTTACTACCTTTACATGCATTTCTAAGCAATACTTAAGTTTT
>NW_005871250.1:2332093-2370814 GCF_000147115.1 Myotis lucifugus
CACACACACACACACACACACACACACACAAAAGTGTGGGCAAAAGTAGATCTACAGTTGTGAGTACACTAAACACAAGAGCTTATTCTTGTATTATTTCTTACTAATTATTACATTATTTATTTGTATTATAACTGTAAACATACTTTTGCCCTCCCCTGTCTATATGACATAAGTATATGTGTATATATAGCATGTATGTGTATATAACATATATGTAGGTGTGTGTATATACATCTCATATATGTTAAATCCCACTCCTTGCTTTCTTTGGTGTCTTGCTTTACTTGCTCAAGATTACATGTTATCAAAATTGCTGCACATGGTGTCAGTTTGCTCACAGTCTGCTCACATACTATAATTTACCTGCCTATTCTATAGTTGATATATTTGGATTATTTTCAATTTGGGAGTATTGTGAACAACCCTTTCATGACTCTCCTGCACATGGAAGATTTCTGTAAGTACATTCCTGCAAGGAGAGCCTCTGGGCATGGAGTGTGTGTCTTCACATGCACTACGTCACACGGAACTACTTACCAAAGTGGTTGTACCAATTAATACGATGACCAGCAAGGCGTCAGACTTCCTTTAGTCAAGCTCCTTATCCACACTTGGTGTTAACTACGCTTTTGAGTTTTGCCAATCTTGTGAGTGTCTAATTGTCTTTCATTGTGGCTAAAATGGACATTATCCTGATTACTAGTAAGCTTGGCCATGTTTTCATGTGTTCATTAGCTATTTGGATTTCCATCCTTTGGTTTTCAGATTTTAAACCAACTGGAGGGTAGATTCTGACGTCAGACCCTGAGGGCTGTGTCTACAGCTCCTCTTGGGCAGAGCTTAACTCCTCAGTCTGCAAGTCTCAAGTGGGAACAACAGTAGTACCTGCCTCATTTAGTTTAAATGACATGATACACATACTTAGAGCAATGTTGGGCACATAGGAAGAGCTCAGTAACTGTGAGCCATTACACCTCCATTGCCATCAATGTTCGAGACGTATTTAGACTTGGGTTAAACCTGGTGCTCCACCAGTCCTTGCTGTGTGATTATGACCAGGTCAGTTTCTCTCTAGGCCTGATTTTTTTTGTGTGTGTGCAAATCTGTGAAATCAGAATAATGGTGAAACCTATTCTATAGGGTTGCTTTGAGAATTTAATGACACAAAATGTTAAAAACTTAGCAAACTGCATGGGCCATAATAAATGCTCAGTTTATGATGCCTGTTATTATTGTGATTACATTATACAGTGAAAATTTAGGTTACAGAAATTCAGTATAATCCAACTGTAAAAAGGGATGTCTTTGCATGCACATAGACAGAAGATCTGGAAGGAAACCATACGTATCTGTAAGCAGAGGGATTAATTTAATGTCCCCTCTGCTTATCTGCAAGGTACACGGTTTCCATAGTGAATTTGTTTTTGGAGGGGAAGAATGTTTTAATTTAAGCTCTAAGTGATCTGGATTATAGTTGCCCAGACCTAGGAGTAGGGAGAAGGAAGGATTGGAGTGATGGGAGAAAGCATGGACTTAGAAGATTATGAGTGAAAAATGGTTAAGAACTGGCAGACTGCTTATCTTCTCATTTCCAGAGCCAAGGAATTGCTTCATTATAAGCTCTGCATCTCATATTAATAGCTGTTGTATATTCCTATAATCTTCATTCAGTATTGAATCCAAGTTTTTTTTCTTTTCAGATATTTTTTTTTCTGGTTAATTGCTAATTAGTATCCTATAGGAGTGCTATAAAATGAGTGCTGGTGAGGCAGATTTTGCCAAGTTTTGGTAACAAGATTTTTTTTTGTAAAGAAAGATGATTTCCACCCATAATACTTCTTAAGAGAGACTCCCATCCAAAAATCAAAGCCAACGGCAACTTCTGGACAGAGAAACAAGAAGCCATTCTAACAGTTTGGCCTACTTAAATTGGCTTACAACCATTTAAGAACCACAAATAACATTAACAATTTTTCTCTTTCAGGAAGAAACTTGATTGTCTAAAGTCAGACAGAGCTTGATTTAATCTAGGCCATTTTCAATTACTAGCCACGTGATCTTGGGCAAATCACTTAGCTTCTTGTTTTCCTCATTGTAAAATGCGGATAATTATAACCTGTCCTGTACGATTGTTGAGGAAAAAAAGTGAATGAGTAAATGAATGCAAAACATTTAACACATCATCTGGCCCACAGAAGGCTTTCTGTAAATATTAGTAATTGCTAATTATGAGTGTGAAGGTGGAGAGGCACAGAGAACCTTGTCCAGATTCCAATTTCTAAGCTCCATGTGGTGAAAAGACTAGACATGTCAATTTCAAGGAGAATTAAATTATATGGATCTTGTATTGAAAATTACTGGGGAGAGAAAATAAAGGTGGCCTCCCTTTCCTCCTCTCACCATGGAAACCAGGCCTAGAAACCCCAGATGCACATTGTCTGGTTTGGCTCCAAGAAAATAGTCCTTGATACGGAAGGAAACCCAGGTAACCTGCAGAATTAAACCCATCAGACCAGCAGGCGTGGATAGTCCTTTAAATCATTTGAGTACCATGGGTTTTAGGCAGAAAATAGGCTGAATTATATGTGTCCATTACTTCAGAAATGACAAAATAGATTTATTCCCTCCACTGATAATTGGAAGCCAGAACATGTGCAGTTGTTCAAATATCGGATAAAATGAAGCTCATTTTCCGCCATAGATTTCTTTCTCTTAGAAAGTGATGCAGTCCTGCACGTGGGGGTTCTCTCTCTCTTTCTCTCTTCAGTTGCATGAGGAAAAGAATGAAATATGAAAAGAAAGTGGCATTGTCCTTGCCCTTGATTTCACGTGCAGATATCTGGGCCTGTGAATTCCTCCGACCACCTCTAGCCAGTACAATTCATTCCACCCCCGACTTAATGTAATGCCACCAGTTTAACCAGTGACATCATCCACTGTAATCATCACAACTAATTAGGGTAAAAGCATGTCGTTTTAATTTTTTTCTCATCTGTTCACTCTAGGTAAATTTTAAATAGTCAAGTAAAACCCAGTTCCTCATCTTTCAAAAAGGAGAACTCATGGTATTGTGATAAAGTGAAAACGAAAATTGTAACTGTAAGGCACTCTAAACTTTACAGCCCTCTGCATGTAATGCCGTATCATGTAAATAGTGGTTATAATAACACTCGTCGCTTACTAGCATCCTACTTACGTCTGCGTCTGCTTCTCTGATTGCTTCTATGTTTAAACTCCTCCCACCAGAAAGTAAGCTCCATGGGCTGGAGACTTGGTCTGTGTTGCTCACCTCAGGGTCCCCAGCACCTGATACAGCACCACGCACCCAGAGCAGTGGTTCTCAACCTTCCTAATGCCGCAACCCTTTAATACAGTCCCTCATGTTGTGGTGACCCCCAATTTCATTGTTACAAATGGAACATAATGAAAGCATAGTGATTCATCACAAAAACAATATGTAATTATATATGTGTTTTCCGATGGTCTTAGGCGACCCCTGTGAAAGGGTCATTCGACCCCCAAAGGGGTCGCGACCCACAGGTTGAGAACCGCTGACCCAGAGGCAATTAGTAGACATTTACTGAATTAATATTCTTCGTTAGGGAGTGGGCAGACGCCATCCTAAATAACTCTATAAAATAGTGTTTTCCAAAGGTGATGAGTGGCCCTCCTGAATCAACCTCCGATGGGGTGCTTCCTAAATGGAGAACCCCGAGGCTCACCTGAGACCCATGAAATCAGAAGCTCCCCAGGTAGTCGAGGGGGGCTTGTCATTTCCAGCTGCAAGTCCCTACAGGTGATTGGGGCGTAATAAATGGTCTCTACAGGAATGGAAAACAAATGCCTTGCTCTGAGTCCAGACAGCTGCCCCCGAAGCCCATACCCATGTAAGGCTTGGTGCCGGCCATGGTGGTGATCTGCGTCTCCCTGGGCAGCGTGGCGGCGATGTTGAAGTCCGTGATGTGCACGTGCCCTGGCGGGAGAGAAGGACCACAGAGAACGTTAAGTCCATTCAACCCAGTGGCACACCCATGCTTCTAACTGGAAGCTTTGTCTGTAAATTCTTCTGTGCTTTGGGTACCAGCAGTGAAAGCTCAATCAGTCTGTCTTCAAATCAATATGTTCTTCAATCAGCAAACCCTCTAGCAAACTGGGAGCCAGAACATGGTCCACAAAGATGAGTATCTGATTGTAAGTCTGCAGTTCAGCTTCAGAAAGTGTTAACTTGGGGGAGAGGCGGGGTAAGAGCGCATGGTCTCATAATTCTACTTGGGTAATTTGTGTCCACGACATTTTAACTTGGTTTAACCTGTGAGTATCATAAGTGTGTTGAAAAATCATGCAAAATATCAAATTGCCAATCATATATATATAGCTCACCTTTACTTCAGTGTTTAATATTAGAAGTGTTTGGGTCTTTATTTAAAAATTTGGTGATACTTTTATATAAAAATATATATATTTTATTGATTTTTTTACAGAGAGGAAGGGAGAGGGAGGGATAGAGAGTTAGAAACATCAACGAGAGAGAAACATCAATTAGCTGCCTCCTGCACACCTCCTACTGGGATGTGCCCATAACCAAGGTACATGCCCTTGACCGGAATCGAACCTGGGACCTTTCAGTCCCCAAGCTGACGCTCTATCCACTGAGCAAAACCGGTTAGGCTTGGTGATGCTTTTGTGACCAGAGCATGCTATAGGAACCTAACTCTTCCTTATGTCAATTAGCCGATGGGAAAACTGGGTTCCTTATATGTCATTTTGCTTAAAGTCACAGTTTCCAAGAATCTCCTGACGACATAGGACTTAGTATATCTATTTCTTTGCTATGAAAGAACCCCTTTTTCTCCTTGTTTTTTTTTTTTTTGTTGTTGTTGTTTTTTCTGAAACATTAGTAGTTGTTTTTTTTGTTTGTTTTTTTTGTCTGTTAAGTCATAATGCCCCCTAACGGTGCCCAACAAAATAACTCACCACGGGGAAGCAGGGGAAACAGTTAAGCTTTATTTACAAAGAGGTTGTAGAAAGACTTTTAGACTGGGACCCAGGAGACTTGTGTCCTACCTTGACCTCTGCCCCTAACACATTGCGACTTTAAGTCCCATTCCTGTATTGAACCTGAGTTTCCCTTCACAAAGAATGGAGTGGGTGGACTAGCTGATCGCCTGGGCCTCTCTCAGCTCTCACATTCGTGCCGTTGCTGTGAGGGTCTAACACTTAAATCCAGCAGGGAGCACATCTGTGAAGTGCATTGGAGTCTTTGCACCGACAGTGGGAAGGAAGAAAGGGGCAGCCCCAGGAGCTCGGGCAGATAAGCTCGTTATGTTAGCTGTTGGCATGAAAGTCATAGGCTGTCAGAGGATCTGGAGGTGTTGGCATTTCCATTTCCGTGCTTCCATGGTTCCAATGAGCTGTGGCTGTAATTGGAGGGGATGCCATCTGACTCTTCATCCAGGTCTCTCAGTCCATACGCCTCCTGCCAAACTTTATATCTACTCTTTGATGGCATCCAGCCTGCTGCTAAAGATAAATGTCACTGCCTTTATTGCCAAGGTTTGTTTTATGCCCACAGTTTTGCGTTTGCTTATGTGATTCCATGTTAAGACAAAGTAGCACTCATCTAGCTAAAAGTAAGGTTTTCTGGCCTGAGTGGTACCAGTGGGTGACTTCCACAACTCACCCTGTCACAGTGTAGGTGGTCTCAGTTTGTTCTCTCTCTCTGTTTCCCTAGGGGTCATGCTCAGGGCCCTGCATCAGTGGTTCACAAGGTTTGAGACGCTGTGGTTGAGAGCCTGTTCTCTGGGGTCAGACTATTTGGCTTTAAGTCCAGGTTCCATCACTAACAGGCTGTGTTATCTTAGAAAGGTGGCTGATCTCTCTGTGAAGGTGGGATGGTAATAACAGTCTTTTCGTGAGCTTGTTGGGAAGATCAAATGAAATAATGACTGTGGGAGACAGCTCAGCATTTGGTAGGAAGTGTTCAACTGTTGCTGTTTGTCATGATCAGAAACTCCAGAGTTACATAAAGTACTGTGTGTGTGTGTGTGTGGTGTGTGTGTGGTGTGTGGTGTGTGTGTGACAATGTGGTATGTGTGTGTATGTGTGTGGTGTGTGTGTGTGTGTGTGTGTGAATATGATCGCCCATCTTGATTTTAAGCACATTTTGGGGATCTTCAAGGGAGGAGCTATTAAGATAGCAAGCTTAGTTCTTTTTCACACCCACAGACTAAGTTTTTGCCTTTCACTGTTCCCCAGGACTAGGATGATATTAAGAAGCCTACATTATAGATGATGCCATAATTTTATTTTGTCAGATATACCAGGCAGACAGTATTGTTCTTCCCGACACAGCATTTATTTCCCAGATAACTTAAAAGCACAAGAATTTTAGACACTAGGAAATTGATGGAATTGGTTGGGGTGCTTAAATTGGCAGGATATGAAAAAATATATATCAGGACAACTGGTTAGGGGCCATCCAATGTCTAATGCCTTCTCGGGCTCTGAACCAGTGAGTGAGACATTGGGGGAGAACAGCAGCTGGTATCCTCTAAATTAAAACATATTTAAAGGCAAATTCTGATGTGCAGGGAATGTTTATTCACACCATGGAAAGATTCTCCACTTTATGAAAAGATTTTGCTCCTTTAAATATCAATCTTTTCTGATGATTATGAACCAAGATGAATCGGTGAGAATAAAACAACGTTTCTGCTTGGTGCTGAATGAATATATATAAGCAATGCAGTATCATACACAGCTCACTTAGAGGAATGGGCATGGGAGGCAGATCAGAAATAGGCAATTATCCTTCCCAGTTGCTAAAATCCCCGGGTAAGAGGTGCATGTGATGGCCTGTCTGGGGCGAAATATACATGTGGACAGAGAGGATAAATGAAACATGGAAAAATCACACCAGAAAGACCCTCCAAAAGGCAGGCATTGATTTGCAGTTCAGTTGGTTCTCCCAAGAGCAACTCTACATGCTGAGCTCAGGGTGGGGGCTTACCAGGAATTGGTTTATTTAAAAGTGGTTAATTATGGTCCCTGGGAAATGCCTGAAAGCCTTAGTTTTTCAGAATCTGAATAAATACAATGTAAATAACCTTAAAAATATTCCCCAGAAAGGGATCCCAAAACAATGTTTATAGAAGAGCTCTCAATATTGTTTGTTTGCTTTTATCCATTTACATATCTAATCCTTAAGCAATGTTTCTCTTATTAACCGCAAAGATTCTCAAATGGAGTTCAGAATGAAATATAATAATACAGAAATCCCCATATTAATTTATTATCCAAACCCAAAACTTTGAAAGAGAAAAGAGGTCATTGTAAATATACACTAGTGTAGTTGGGACCGTCCCCCAGGCTGACTGGGATGACTGGGATGTCCCTAAGCAACTGAACCCCGCCCTGCCAAGAATACAATGCCCTGGGGAAGGAAATTTACTTCATCTTTTTTATGTTGCTATGTCTCTGTATCGGATAGTCAGTGAACACTGGATACTTACCTGAAAAGTGGGTTTAGCTCCCTGCATATACAAAGGAAAGCATGATGGGCCATTGACAGTGTAGTTACCTGAGAATTAGGGTTCAACAGTATTGTTTAAACACAAGACCTAGCCTCAGCTGGTTTGGCTCAATGGATAGAGCATCGGCCTGCAGACCAAAGGGTCCCAGGTTTGATTCCAGTCAAGGACACATGCCCATGTTGAGAGCTCGATCCCCAGTAGGGGTGTGCAGGGTCAATGATTCTCTCTCATCATTGATGTTTCTATCTCTCTCTCCCTCTCCTTTCCTCTCTGAAATTAATTTTTAAAAAAGTAGAACCCACCCCCCCACCGCCACACACACACAAGACCTAACAAATAGACACATGGACTCTTGGGTATATCCCTTCTAGAATAAAAATAATTCTTTAGTAAAGACAGGTAAGGACCCAGTGTTCACTGACCATCTGATAGAGATACAGCAACATAAAACAAGATGAAGTAGTCGACACTTCCTTCCGAGGGGAGAAAGCCCCTACTACTCATGGATTCATACTAACATTTAACCTTTATCGAGTGATTTCCTTCTGGTAGATATTGCAATCAAGCACTTTATAAATAGTATGTCAGTCTGTTTTTACAATGAGCCTAAGAAATAAACATATTTTTTTTATCCCTGGAGAAACTAAGGTAGCAAAGGAAGTTTAGGCAACCTGTTGACCCTCTCTGTGCAAGTGAGTGGGTGAATTGTTATTTTATTAAATTTATCAGAGTGACATCGATGAATAAAATGATACAGGTTTCAAGTGTACAATGCTATAATACATCATCTATACATTTCATTGTGTTAACCACCCAAAGTCAAGTCTCCTTCCGTCACCATATATTTGACCCTCTTTACCCTCTTCTACCCCCACTACCCCCCCTTTCCCTCTGGTAACCAACATATGGTTGTCTGTGTCTATGAATTTGTGTGTGTTTTTTGTCTTGTCTTGTTTGTTTGTTGCTTTCAGTTTTACATCCCACATATGAGTGAAATCATTCGGTTCTTGACTTTTCCCATCTGACTTATTTTGCTTAGCATGATATTCTCAAGATCCATCCATGTTGGCACAAGTGACAATATTTCATCTTTCCTTAGGACTCAGTAGTATTCCATTGTATATATGTATCACATCTTCTTTGGTTTGGAACTTCATCAATCTGGTTCCAGAATCCACAATTAATCTTTCATAAGGATAGTCTCTAAGGGTGCTTAAACTTATAGATTCATTTATTTCTGGACCTTTCTCCCAACCTACAATCACCAAGTTGGCAAGAAACCATGAGGAGGTGAAAGATGTTGAATGCGAGAGGACAGAACGACCTCATGGTAAAATTAGGATGAAACCATGTTTGAGATCTCAGATTAAAACACTGTTCTCTGAAATGGAAGGTAAATCTTGAACAAGTTTTGGTTGACAGCACCTGTATGTCTCCATTCAGAGCCTCAATGAATGGTAGAGCAATATATTGTAAACAAGGACAACCAGGACAGGTGGAACAGAACCCCAACCTGGGTTCTGCTTGACCAGCCAGCCATGCACTTTCATGAGACTGTGGTGGGCAGATGAAGCACCTTTTTCTAAATTGTGCAAAGGTGGCCCCTATAGGCTAGGGGAGGCCCTCTCCACAACTGTGAACTCCGTAGAGTTTATGTGCACCAGGGAGAGCTGGTGTGTTAACAAAAGTCACCTTCATGCTAAGTCTCCCCATTGCTCACATTTCTGAAATCCAGAGAATCTGTTCCCAAATGTCAGAAGCAGTGAAGGGAAGGAAGAAAGAAGGCATTGAAAGTGGAAAAATCTTTTCAGACAGTCTGTAAATAAATAATGACCCTGAGCCTGGAAATTAGAGGTCATACGCACAAGTGTTTCTTAGCTCTCTGAGAACAGGTGGGGTCTGGCAAATCAGGTTCAAATGCAACTAGGTAAATAAATAATGAGCACTCTTTGTAATACTTTAAGCAATAAAACAAAATTTAAAAAAATAGCGAGCAATGGATGGTACTTGGAGTTTCAGTCCCACTTGCAAGTCCTTTCTGTTAAAGTCACATGAATAAGGAGCTTTGCAGATTCATGACTCATCTAGCAGCTTTCTGAAAAGAACGAGGATCTTATTGCCACTGTAACATTGATGACTTATAGTCTGCTCTGATGGACCAATAAATCCAAATGTGCATTCAAATAAATATTAGAAAGAGAATAGACACATTTAATCATTGTTGGCAAAAGCTTGTTCTACAGGGTATCTTTAATCAGTGTTTTTTGAACTTCTGGCATTCATTTTTTCACCTTCCTGGTTCTTCCCATATCTCTATATCATGTTTCTATCTGGGTACCACATATACTGTCATCTACTTTATATTTTTTTTCCAAAAGAGGGAAGAAGGGGAAGAGAGAGAGAGAGAGAGAGAGAGAGAGAGAGACATCTATTTTTATTGTTCCACTTATTTATGCACTCATTGGTTCATTCTTGTATGTACCCTGACCAGGGATTGAACCTGCAACCTTGGTGTATTGGGATGAGGCTCTAACTGACTGAGATACCTGGCCAGAACCCTGGTTGATTTTTTGAACAGAAAACTTGATATCTCCTCTGCAAATGTAAAACCAATTTGCCCTCCTAAGAAGGAAAGCATAAAAGTGGGTGCCATGCCAACAAAATAGTGTTCCAGATTTATAGGGAAATACCATTGCCTGCCTAATGCTCTAAGTTTGAGGCCTGTTCATCTTTATTAAAAAAGGGGGATGATGGTCATAAAGACAGTAAGGCAAACCAGCAGCAAATACTGTAATGGTTTCCTTGAAGAAATGAGTTGGAGTGGAAGGACATGGAAAAGAGAGTTACTTTCTCATTATGTGAATTCAGTGTTATGTAGGGTATATTGGGGTACTACCCCACTGCTGGAAATACTAAAGTTTCTTCAGGTTATCCCTCCCACTTATAAGATGGAGTGTGTACCCAGGACAGTGTGGCTCAGTTGGTTGAAGCGTCATCCTGTGCACCAAAGACTTGCAGGTTCCATTCCTACTGGGGGCATGTATGTGTGTGAGGCAACCGATAGATATTTCCCTCTCACATCAATGTCTGTCTGTCTGTCTGTCTGTCTCTCTCTCTCTCTCATAGCATTAAAAAACATATCCTTGGGTGAGGAATTAAAAGAAATAAAATAAAATGGAGTTTGTACATGTAACTCAAGTCAATCAAGCAAGACACCTTTTCTACATGTAATACTCCTTAGCTGGGGATAATCATTATTGTTCTATATACAAGTCTAGTTGGTTGCAAACAAATCATTCACTTACCATGTTCATCAAGCAAAATATTGTCAGGCTTCATATCCCTAGGGGAATAAAAAGAAAAGAGAAAGTTGCTTACAATAAAACAAACATAACTAAAGGAAAAAGTACTCAAGAATGCTAAGTAGGGTTGAAATTATGTACTGGCCCCTCATTACTCACAATCTTATTAAATTCTCACAGTGAATCTATGAGACAATGACCATGAACGCCCCCAATTTCTAGATCAGAAAGCCAAGGCTTAAAGAAGTTACGTAACTTAGCCCAGGGTCAGAGATAGGAAATGGAAGAACTGGGCTCTGAGCCTGGGTCTCTCTCATTCCAAAGCTCAGACTCTTCATTTCTATAGCATATGATATCTAAGCATGTAAGTATTGCTCCATAGGGTCATACGGGGCATTTAAATTGTCATAAGGTAGTAGTACTAATTATCATTTACACCAATTTTCATCTGTGTAAATCTGGGATGAATGTAAAGACTCTATAAAATAAGAAGCAAAAAAGGTCTATAATGCGAGTTTATTTTAAATGTGCAGAGATAAGAATTTCCCTTAGGACGATGCTATAATTCTCTAGTTACTTAATAAATATTATTCCAGGGGTGAAGGTGGTTGATTAAAAGATTTGGACCAGTCTACCGTGCTTTGGTGAGATCCTTAAATCCCTAGAAGGGAACAAAACCCGCCCTCTTCCAGTAAAGGAAGTAGTTTCATGATAACTACTTAGAGCAGTGGTTCTCAACCTTCTGGCCCTTTAAATACAGTTCCTCATGTTGTGACCCAACCATAAAATTATTTTCGTTGCTACTTCATAACTGTAATGTTGCTACTGTTATGAATCATAATGTAAATATCTGATATGCAGGATGGTCTTAGGCAACACCTGTGAAAGGGTCGTTCAACTGCCAAAGGGTTCGTGACCCACAGGTTGAGAACCACTGACTTAGAGGAATAGCGTATAGAGTTTTCAAAATTCTGCTGAAACAAATACTGTAGGCAGTGCCCCTCAATCAGAGAACAGGGATGCTGTGCCGACTACCCTGGTCCTCCACTCTCAGGTTTTACGGCCCTTCCCTAATGTACCATTAGAGCACTTCAGCCTAAATTCACAGAAGCCATTAGGGAAGAAACTCTGAAATCGGTTTTGGGAAAACACTTTCAGCCCAGTCAAGTGGCTTTTATGTCACTTGAATAAGGTGACCTTGGTCTTTGACAGACCAAGATTGTCAGGGTCCTCTTTTCGTAAAAATATTATTGAATAACAAGCCCCTTACCTACGAACACAACCAAGTAGTATATGCCATCCCCAACATGCAGATGCATGGACTTTGAGTATCTTCTCATTTAGCTTGTTAGGTTCTTAACATTCATTCTGGATTCATAAGTGATCATCTGTAGCTATGGTAGCTATGGCAAGTTTTTCTCTGGTGCCGGGTGCAATTTGCTAAAAAGATAGAGTGTAGGGGATTTCCAACTGCATGCTTCTATGGCTAATCTCTCAATATTGCATATTCTGCCCCAAAGTCTTTGATGGATCCCATCATTTCAAGAATTATCTAGTTCAAACTCACTTATATGGAATAAAGGCTCTTTTCTCATCTGGCTCCTATCCTCCAGCTACATGGAAGCACACGCAGTCCCCTAAATGCTCCCTGCATCCCCCCACCTTCTGCTGTTCCTTCACCAGAATCAGAGCCCTCTCACCACTGCAACCAGACAGTGCAGATTCACCCTTCACCTCATAGCTCAGATGCCACTTCCTGCAGGAAGCCTTTCCTGATTTCTCAGTTCTTAGTCAATGGCCCCTTCTATGTGCTCTGCAGGGTACACTTCTTCCATCATAACATTTATCATTTATATTTATTTTGTTCTCCAACTGGATCATGAACTCCTTGATGTCAGGGATGGTTTCTAAATTAATGTCATACTCCATCACATGGGCTCACAGTGTCTGGTGGCCAGTAAATGAATGACTCTCTGGTACTAGGAAAATGTCTAGTGCACTCAAGGTTAATCCTGACAGTATCTACCAGGGCACTACAGTGCACCTCCAAACACTCTACAGTTGAAAGTTTGGGGTAGACCGGGTGCTAGGCTCTTACTACCTCTTTCAGACCTGCATCCAGTGAGCGCCAGTTAGTGTTTGCCAAGCGAGGAGGAGGCCCCAGGAGCCCAGCTGGGAAGGAAGAGACCTGGATGTGGCAAGATCAGCATACCGATTCCGTGGCCTGGATTTATGGGGGCTTGCTGGGAAAAAAATGAATTGCTCTGGATTTGACACTTTATGAGCTTCTATAAATCTCAGAGCATCATTTTATTTTTTATTAATGCTACATATCATTATCCCCAGATGATGCTTAAAGAATAATACAGAGATCAGAGAGGTAACAATTTAATGTGTCACTTCTAACTTCAATCTCATATTCATTTATTCATCAAATATTTATTTTAATAAGTTATTATGCTAAGACTTCAGAAATATAAAGACAACTGAGATATAGTTCCTCTAGGGATGAAGAGAATAAGACAGATTCATAAGGAACCATGCAAAGAAGGCTGAACGTGGCAAAGGCATGTATTTACTACTAAATTCAGAAAAAGAATATATGACTATTTAAAAAGAAAAAGTGGACTTTCTACCTAAAAATAGATAGGCATAGATTCTACATACATAGTTTTCCCGAAATGTGATGAGGCGACTTCTAAGTCACTACAGGGTCAGCTGCAGAATGATAACATTCTTTATTCAGACACCAGGAGAAAGAAAATGAAAAGAAACCCAGTACGCTATATAAAAATTCCTGCTAGAACAAGTTGAGATTTTTCTAATTCTGAAAGTTAGCCCCACTTTGTTATCTTTTCAAATAATCCTAAATATGAAATAACTTATGCTAAAATGTTTCTTTCATTTAAGGCAATCTGTAATATAGTTTCACTTAAGGGAATTATAATATGGTTTCACTTAAAGCTCTATGATATGATTTAACTTGGTGGCCACCAAACCTGGATATGTTCAGAATCACCAGACAGGCGCGCTTTAAGAAACGTGGATTCTGTGACCTACCTAGCTCAGTCCTGTAGCAATTGGACTCTCTGTGGCTAGGCCCAGGCATCTGTCCAAAACAGACTCCTCCAGACCTTCTTATGTACAGTGATGTTCAGAAATACCGTACAGGCATGGTTCAAGTCAAAAATAGCAATCTGATTTTAAAACGTGAACGTCTTACAAGCTTATCTATGAATGCAAAAGTGTTAGAAAAGTACAACACCTACCACTCTGGACAAATTCTTTGGTTAAAATGTACATGGAGGTCTCTTACAACCTACATACCATTAGCAGGGAGCTAATGATGACAATGTCTGTGGTATTCCATCTCATACCTTAGCCTCTCATTTCCCCGACTTTCCTCCAATCTTTCCATCCATCCCACCCAACTGTTTCCTTATTCCCATTTCCTTCATCATCCTCTTCCTTATTCTAGCCTACCCCCTGCCCAGCATGACCTCCCCTCCAACACAATTCCCAAACTGGCACGTCTGACACACTGAGACCATCAGCTTCTCAGAGAAAGGACACCTTTTCTGCATTGTTCAAAGCTGAAGTGCCCAGGTTCCCCAAAGTGCCCGGAACAAAGGAAGTGCTTAAGTAAATATCGATCATAAAAATGGGTGAATCTGGTTCCTTGGTTTCTCAGACTGCTAGAAAAATAAGCCATGTGTTCTTTTTTCCCTTAAGAAAAGAAAAGAAAAGAACAAAAAAGAAAATAAAAGAACAACTCCCTCTATCCCTCCTCCCCGCCAAAAACAAAAACAAAACAAAACAAAACACAGACACAAAAAAAACAACAAACAACTCTCTATGCCAGATGCACTATATTTACTGTGAGTCAACTAAACAACTGATCATTTTAGTACGTGGATGAGTATATACTGGAGTAAGAGTGATAAAGCCGTGATTTCTGCAGTCTGAACCCCCGAATGCAGAGGGGAAGCTCTAGAATGTGGGGAGTGGTAAAGTGCAGTCCTAGGCACACACACCCTAGAAACTCTTCATGGCGTCTTGATTGGAAGAAACAGAGCAGGCCACACCCTGCTTTCTCAGCTGACGCCTACGGTGGGAACCAGACACAGCATGTGCAAATGTAATGCTCCCAGTGGAGGCAGGGTCCAAGGTGGGAACTGATATACCTGCCGTTCTCACCTGAATGACTTTCCAGGACATTAGCAGAACTTAATAGGCTAATTACATCCCTTCACTGCACCTACCCTGGGATCAAGTCACTCACCGTGCAATCCGATACGAGGTGTTGTGAGAACAGGGAACAAGAAAATCAGTGTATCCGAACCAAAATCAGCTCCCTCCCTGTCCCCCAGCTTTCCGACAGGTCCACAGTTTGGGTTTAATTCTGTTACATAATGGTCTCCTAGGTTCTTGAGAGGGGAAAGTATCATACATGTAGTTCTATAGTATATTCTTTAGGGTGTCACCCAAAGGCTTTTGGTCACATAAACAGATCTATGTTAAGGAAAGAGTTGTTTGAAGTGGGAGAGTGTGAGGAGACACTGTAAGCAGAAACACATAGTTTGGAACGGGAGGTAGAGGTGAAAATTGCCAGGATTGGATTATTACAGACCAGGTCTCATCTTCCATCGTTATTACAAAATTATTGACTATATTCCCTGTGCTGTACTTTACATCCCCCTGACTATTTTGTAAACACCAATTTGCACATCTCAGTTCCTTCCCCCTTTTCACCAATTCCTCCAATCCCCCTCCCATCCACCAACCATGAAATTGTTCTCTATATTTCTAGGTTTGTTTCTGTTTTTTTGTTTGTTTTTCAGATTCCACACATAAGTGAAATCCACATACTTATTCACCTGCAGTCCCACCACTGTGCCTCCTTCTCCGGCCTTAGAGCCAGGGTCTGGATTCACACAGTCTACACTCATATCCTGGGGCCACCAGGCAGGAGCTCCGCACATGACTTAGAATTTATTAAAAGCTCAGCGCAGGCTAGTTAAATGTTAACCTGGAAGTGAGCAGTCCTTTGCCTTTCTCACATGGGTTTTTACGAATGGTTGGCCTTGTGTGAAAAGCACAATTCCAAAGTTCCTTTCAATACTGCCTGATACATGATACAAAGAAGGCAGATTCTCCTGTTTTCGCAATGCGTAATTCATGCTCATTCATTATTCCGTAGCTTGGGAGCAGGTGCTCAATAGAACATATCAACCTAATACCCTCATTACTGCACGGCCGTTTTGTTCTTGAGGCTCAGTTGCCTTTCTGCTCTGGGAGTTAGAAACAGAACCTGGGCAAGGGCTTGTGAGCTACTGAAGCGAAGACTTATCAAACCAGAAAGAAAGGGCATTTTCTTAACCACCCCATAGAAAATAGTAGCCTGAACCCAAAACCTATTACCTCACTGCAGTAAACAGAAAACATGATCAGTATATGGAGGAAGAAAGCCAGCATCAAGTGAAACAGGCACAATATAAGTAATCAGATAATCTCTCACTCTTTTTGGGCTTTTAATGTTCTCATGCTGGAATTGCTGATTTGATCATTTGGAAAAGATTTAACTTCCCTTCAAGATATTTAAATGCAAAACAAAATGTTATTTCATAAAACACACAAATAGCTGAAATAACTCACCAAATCTGAAATACAGAAGTAAGCAAAGATAGTTTCCGGGCAACATAAAATAGGTTACCATATCCTAAAGCTAACGGATTGGACTACCATCATTTTACAAGCAATTCTAACAGGTTTTGTTATCTGGTCTCCCATCTCATAATATATTTGAAGACAGAAGCTGATCTGAGTAACACCAGCTAAAGAAGCAAAGATTGAAATGTTAGCAGCTAAGAAAACGATTAAAACGTACTGTATTAGTTTGCTAGGGCTGCTGCAACTAAGTACCACACACTTAGTGGCTTTAAAAATAATCCAGAGATTTATTGTCTCGAAATTCTGGAGGCTAGAAGTCCAAAATCAAGGTGTCAGCAAGGCCCTGCTCCCTCTGTCACCTGCAGGGGAGGGTCCTTCCTTGCTTCCTCCTAGCTTCGGTTGGTTTGCTGGCAATCTTTGACCTTCTTCCCAAACCTTCATTTTCACATGGAGTTTTTCCTGTGACTCTTCATTTCACCTTCCCTCTGAATATGTTTCTCCCTGTGTCCAAATTTCCTGCTTTGATAAGGACACCAGTTACATTGGATTAGGGCCCACCCTAATGAACTAATTTTTACTTGATTACCTCTATCAAGACCCTATTTTCTATTAAAGCCACATTCTGAGATACTGGGGGTTAGGACTTCAATATATCTTTTTTTTTGGGGGGGGTCACACAATTTAACCTAAAACACCAACTAAAAATGTCTATAAACTAATGTTCATTGTTATTGGGTAAATAGCACTAAAGAGCTCATTTGACCTTGAGGATGTCTATTATTTCATAAGAGTGAAACTAAAGGAGCCTAATATGAAGAGCAGGGTCTTTAAATCAGATAATCTTACTTTTGAATCTGGCCTTAGTATACTAACTGTATGATATTGAGCAAGTGACTGAACCCCATCATGGTATTGTTGACTATTAAAATAGGCAGTGTGTGCAAAATGCTTATGAGCGTGGTGCCTAATTCTTGATATATGCATAAGTGATAGCTCTTCTTCAGTCATTAAGAAAATGATGCATGTAGTTTGTAGTATAAATTAAATGGTTAAATGTTGGTGAGCAAAAGGAGTAAACACCTTCTGGAATTAGCAAAACATCTCTCCAGATGACTCATTCTCACGGGCTTCAGAGAGCTGGGGTGTCACTGTGTTGGCAAGTTCATTTCTGAGGAGCTCATCTGTCACTTAATGATCATTGACAAAAATGATTAGCTGCAGAAATACCTTATTTTTTCCCTCCCAATTACCACCTCAGGAAAATAAAAATGTGACTTCCAGGCTACTACAGTGTGTGTGCGAGTCAGACAAAAAGGTGAAACTCAGCCTAGAAGATCTCTGCCTGTAAAAGACCTGGGTTCAAACAAATACTGTTGGTTCACAACTGAATTGCAAATAACACCTTGATTAGTAAATGTGCTGGAAGCTGTTTATCACACCTCACTGTCCCCTGCTCTGTAGATAATCCATTTCCCTCATGCAGCCTTCTTGGGGAGAAGTGGGAGTGTGGTAGAGAATAGAAGGACAATGAGACCATACTTTGAAGAGCATCCTACCAGTGCAGAGAAGACATCACCCTAGACTCTTTGGTATGAAAGAAGCATTCTTGATCATTTGACCCTTTTTAATAGAGGAGTTCAAAGCTATGTTTAAGCTCACAGAGACAACTGGTGTCAGACTCTGGTTTAGTACAACCTCTTTAGATGAAGTATGGTGGACAGACTTTATGGTGACCCCATGATCCCACCTCCTGGTGTTCAGGTCTTGTATAATCCCAAGCCCCCGAGTGTAGGCTGATTGTATGGCTTGCTTCTAACCAACATTATATGGCAAAAGTTGATAGGAGGTCACTCTTGTGATGGTGATATATTATGTCATGTTATTCAATGATACATACTCTGTCTTGCTCACAGACTCACTTCAGAGTCTTGCCCTCCTCCCTGAATTTGAAAAAACAAGCTGCCATGAGTCCTATAGCCCCAGAGAAATGAATTCTGCCAACTTGCTGATTGAACATGGAAGTGCACTAGTGCCCAGTCCAGCCTCCAGAAAAGAGCCCAGGTCTGGCCAATGTCTTGCTTGCAGCTTTGCAGAAAACACAGCTCAGATGTGCCAAGACTCCTGACGCAAGGAAACTATGAGATAATCGATGTGTAGTAAGTCATTACATTTGTGGTCATTTGTCACCCAGCATAGAAAACTAATAACTAAAACTAATGGGGGAAAGCCACACACACCAGGGGTATGCAACAGGAACGTGTGGAATAAATTAAAAATTGCTGAAAACAATGTTTCCCAGCAACCTTTACTATGTTCACCCAAGGATTATTGTGGATACTGCCCTCATTCATTGGTTCAGGTGTTGATTTATTCAGCAACCACTCTGGATTAGGTTACAAACATGAGTGAGGTGTAATCTCCACCCATAGGCCTTAAGTTCAGGAGGAAGAGAAAGCTTTTTATAAAACAAAACAAAACAAAAAACAGTGTGTTCCAGGGGCAACAATTAGAAGTATGATGGTGACCATCGTGAAGATGCAACCGTGTGAGTGATGTGTGTGTGTTTGTGTGTTTAGCTCAGGACATACACATACATCTCTGCTTGTTTTCTTTATAGTACGTACCACCGAATTATAAACCTTTCTGATGTCAGTATTGAAGTGTTTACTTGACTCCCTTTCACTCTGTAATATTATCAATCCTGGACGACAGGGGAGCTGTCTGTCCTTTGAGCATAGGAGGTCAGCACTGAGAACACTGCCTGGCAAAGGAGCTCAGGAATCAGTTTTTGAATGAATATTTATGACAGAAGCATTATTCCTAAGTTTTTTCTTTCACTATCAAGATGATGATTTCTAGAAAAATGATAGAAACTTCTCACAAGTAGCTACTGCAATCCAGGAGGGGTTGTGCATCTTACAGAAGCTCTGAGATGAACCGGGGTGTCGGTTATTGGTTCCCATGATTACAGCAAAGAAGACAAAGGTGATGAATAAAAATTCCATCTGTCTGTTTTTTGACAATCATCAATTTTCTTATTCCTACTTCAACATATCTGTAATCAATTAGAAATGAAATTTTTGCAACTCTCTCAGCTGTACTGTCATTATTTATACAAATTTTCTAATTATATTTTTATCCCACTCCTTTAGGAATTTAGAAATTAGTGAGTTATATCATCATTAGAGTGGGGGTAATTCTAAGAAAGAGGAAGAAACAATCACACATCCACTCAGCTGGTATTTTGATCCAAGATGATTTACTGCTTGTGTCCTATACAATTAATCTCATTAGCTTAAATTCATAATTGGGTCTTCTTTGACACCTGAAAAGGGAGTGAATACACATTTATCTTTGGACTGTAATAATTACTTTTCATCCCATTATTCTATATCTAAGAGACCATGGTAACCAATGAATTAAACAGTATTATCCCATAGGAAGGATTGTAATGACTTTTATTTTCCTGACTCTTTTTTAAAAAAACAAATGCTAATAATCATTTTTTCCATACTTTAAAATCTTCATTCACCAATTTAATGTAAGTAAAGAGGAACAGAGAATTAGAAACTGGCCATAATTTGGAAACTAAAGCTGGCTTTTAAAGCTGTCCTCATAGAAAAACATTTGACTTCTTGACTAAAAAGAAAACTGCCTAATTGTACAGTTGCAAATTAATGGTTATTATGCAACCCATGTCTTTCACAACAAGCATAGAAAAGAACAATTCTAAAATTGAGGGAAATTAGCTAAATATTCTACAAACTTAGGAAAGTACAGAAAAAATTTCAAGTCTGTGGATTTTTAGAAAATCCACAAACAAAATAAAACTCCATGTCTCACTTGGAGATCATGTCAGAAACAGGACCTATTGTATTTTTTAAAAATAAACTAGGCTAGACGTTGCTGGCAAGAAAGTCAATACAGACAAAAAATTAAAACAGCCCATCCAAGGCTACCACCCAGAGACAAATAAGCATTTTTACTCATTTAGCTTCTTTTACAAGGACTAGATTCTTCTTCCCGCTTTGGCTATTAAAATCCTTTTTAAACCCCCTGAGCTCTCAAGAAACTTTGTTTTGTTACCCCAACCATTTTCTTCTCTGAAATACTTTGGTCTTTGCACAATTCAGCTTCTAGTTTTAGGCTGTTCTGTCTTCTCTTGGTTCCACACGTATCATCGTCACTGCACAGCCAGACTGTGGGGACCTCAGGTAGGTGGTCATGAGCCTTACAAACTATATCCTTGACTGTGCTCAACATCTGTAGGGCAGAGAGTAGCCAAGACCTCTGCATTTTCATCAAGTGATGCCTCACCTACTTGTTAGCTAAGTTATTTTCTGAGCCAGAGTTTCATCAGCTGTAAAATAGGGACAATCACACCATCAACCTCCTGGGTTGCGGGCAGATTGGGCAAAATGATTCACTATTACTTAGCAGAGTGCCTGGTACCCAGGAAGCCCTCAGGAAATGGCCGTCTTCTGCTCCACACATATTTGCTGACTGTTAGGGAGAATCATGAATCTTCTACCATGTCCAGAGACAAAATGTTTCTCATCTGAAAGTAGGAAGTCACATATTTTACAGCTGCAGGTTTACACAGATGGTCTCCTCTGGGGATTCTTACTGTATTTCGGCGATTCTTTTTTTCCCCACTCACACTTTAGGATCTTGGAACTCAGGAGGTGTCTTACAATCCAGTCTTCCAAGCAGCTGAGAGATGTTTTGTTTTCTTAGAGTCAATGAAATCCAGCACAAACTGATGGATTCTTTTGAAGAAAGAGATTTTAGAGAATTACATTCGGAAGCTTCTATCTCTCCTTCTGTGTTGCTCTTCATGCTTTTAACTCTGCCCCATCAGCCCCACGCTCAGAGTGCCACCATCCCTGTCCTTTAAATGTCATAGACAAAGAGACACTGCTCATTTTTACCATGGCCGTGTTTTCTAAGTCATTTGACAGCATTTCAAATGGATACCACTTCAAACTGATCCCTGGTACTCTGAGCACAGAAAGTTATGGTTATTAGAGCTCTCTCTCACAATTAAAATGCCTATCTGGTCATGACTGTCTTGGAAAGTCTTCATGATATTGATATATGTCCTGATTTTCCCAGAATATTTTTTAGTTTTGCCTATTGTCCCAGCATAATTATTAACAGCAATTCCTTTCATCCTCAGGCGTACTCTGGTTCGGATGATGGATGATAAGATTACCCAAGGTGAAAACCAAGGTAGGTCCAAAATTTCTAGTTTTCATGTCCTTTATTTTAATTTTGTCTTTGTTATTTGTAACCTTGTGCTTCTAGTCAACTAGTCATTTGTGTGGTTCAGGCAGTGTTCATTCCTTCATATTTTACTGCACACTGATTATACAAGGAAAAGCAAAACATACATGGCCCTCCCACCTGGAGTTTACAACCTAGAAGAGCAAACGGACATTAGTTAATTACACATCCTAAATGTCACAACTCCTCGAGAGAGGTGCAAGATGCTCTGTGACAATGAGGAGGTGGGCGGGCCTTGTGGACAATAGAAATGCCCCTGCATTGTTTGTTTCACCCCAGGAGCATGTCATCTCATTTTAACACAGTGTTCAAAATGTCACTGAGTTTGCCTTCCATTCATTTGCTATGATGCAGAGACAGTTCAGTACAAAGAGGCCTTTCTGAAGTCACACACAAAGTCATAACCATGGGTGTGTAAAGGGCAGCGAACAGAAAGTTAATCTTGGTTTCTTACTAAAGTGGCAAAATGATGATGGGAGCAATAAACAGGGAGAGGACAAAACAATGATATTTGGGATTAGGGTACCAATGGTATCAAGTGTTCTGTTTTGTTTTGAGTTGGGTTTTCCGCTCCAGAATTCCTTTAGGAGCACAGTTCTAAGCATACAGCAAAAGTGCTCAGAGCATCTTGACTCATGATGACAGGGAAAATGAAGCTCAGAGAAAGAAGGCACGGAACCCACATTCACACAGAGAAAGGAGAAGGCTAAAAGGCTTGGTTTCCCACAGTTCCTGTCTCCTTTCTGAGATCTATAATGTCAGCAACCAAAACAGACAGTGGTTGGCCATTGGTGGGGTGGATGAGTGAGCATGGAGGCTCTGGGAGGGACTCCATAGGCTACGCAACATTCTCCTGAGAAAGCCCTGTGAGAGAGCAGAATCCAATGTGGGAGCCGGTGTGAGAGAAGGACCGCTGGGAACAGGATTCTAGTTATTGACAAAGCACCAGGTGTGTAAATTTACTTCCCACATCATGATTCACTGGTCTGCTTCCCACATATCTGTTTTTCCGAAGAGCACATTTACAGTACAAATAGGCCCTTCCAAAGACAGGAAATTAAATAATAACTATGTAAGTGTGCAGGGCCACGGCCAAAAGTAAAAGAAAAAAAAATGGTTCATGGTGCCTGCACAGAGAATCTATAAATTATTATGCTGCCTCTTCACTAATCCAGATAAGTTCCACTTAAATGTTAACTACTGTTGGGCAAATATTTTATCTAGCCAAATGTTTACTAAATGAGACATGATTATACTTAAAATCTCAGCAAAGTCTTCAAGGATTAGAGATGACAGTGGCGCTCACATGTGTTGATTTTTCATTTAGTGGTGTGTAATGAATGCAAGTTGAGGTAGCAGACAGAACTCTACCTCTGGGATCAATAAGCCTAAACTTAAGTCCTGGCAATGCCATTTGTCATCTGTTTGTCCTTGGCAAGTCTTTGAGCCATGGTTTTCTCATCTGTGTAATGGGGATATTATAATGACACTAGAGACCCGATGCATGAAGATTCGTGCAAGAATGGGCCTTCCTTCCCCTGGCTGCCAGCAATGCCTTCGCTCTGACAAGAGTCACCTTTCTACCTTCCCACGCTGCCCAGAGGCCCGGAGCAGCTGGGGCGGTGTGGAACACCTGTGCCTGCATATGCAAATTAACCCACCATCTTTGTTGGGTTAATTTGCAAACTCACTCCTGATTGGCTGGTGGGCATCGCGAAGGTACGGTCAATTTGCATCTTTCTTTTATTGGTGTAGATGAGGATTCTGCCTTTAGTTCTGAGAATTTAATAAGATACCACGTGAAAGTACTTAGCAGTGCCTGGGATGTCATCAGGAAATAGTAGTTGCTTTGATAGTGATTGGGTTCAAAATTCTCACCAGTAACCTAGGTAAAAAGTTAATGTCTCGCTGAGACCAGTTTGGCTCAGTGGATGGAGCGTCGGCCTGCGGACTGAAGGGTCCCGGGTTCGATTCCGGTCAGGGGCATGTGCCTTGGTTGCGGGCACATCCCCAGTTGGGGGGTGTGCAGGAGGCAGCTGATCGGTGTTTCTCTCTCGTCGATGTTTCTGACTCTCTGTCCCTCTCCCTTCCTCTCTGTAAGAAATCAATAAAATATATTTAAAAAAAAAGTTAATGTCTCCTCATCATGGTTTTCTTGTATTTAGACTGATCTAACTGTATCTGCTCTGTTCACTTATCACAAATTATTACAGCAATCAGGTGATATGTCACATAGGAAATCATCATTAAAACTACCAATTTCTTTATAAATGTGAAGTATTATCTTTCCCCTCTATTGTTTCCTTGGGTTTATAGCTGCCTTGTTACAGTTCACCCTTAAACAACACAGGTTTGAACTGTACGGGTCCATTTATATGTTGATTCCCCCCATAAATACACAGTCAGCTTCAGGGTCTGGCATCTGCAGATTTAACCAACCATGGATGGAAAACAGTATTTTCTATCTACAGTTGGGAATTCTCAGATGCAGAGAACAGGCCATTTTATTTAAGGGATTTGAGCATCTGTGAATTTTGGTATCTGAGGACGGTCTTGGAAACAACCCCCCCCCCCCCACAGGATACTGAGGATACTGAAGGACCACTGTTGTTAACTTTTGGGGGAGTCAAAAGTGATATGCAGGTTTTTACTGATGGGGGTCAGCATCCCTAAAACCTCCCCCTCTTGTTCAAGGCTCAACTGTATTTGTCTTTATTTAACAGAAATGTACCAAGTGAGTGAAACAAGTAGTTTCACTGCTGACAGGTAGTTAGGACTCAAATGCTCTCCCCAGAGACTTTCCTTCCTATGAACTTCTTTATTACTATTTCAATTAATTCATTTATTATTTAGTAAGTTCCTGTATGTCATCTTTCTCCTCTTCTTCTAAGCTTAGTTATAAGATAGCACCAATATTCATTGGTTCTGGCCTTGGGCACAATGTGCTTAGTTGTCTTGTTTTTTAATCTTCAAAATAAGGCCAAAAACCTACCTCAAGGAATGGATGTAAGAATTAGGTGAGGGTTGAATGTCATGTTCAACAAGGACCCGTGGAACGCAGCAGGTACTGAATTCTCTCCTGTGCACTCAGTCCACGGCCGTCCCCTTGGACTTGACTGACCTGTGAATGATGCGCTGGCTCTGCAGGTAGTCCAGGGCCATGGCCAGCTCACAGATGAAGAGCTTCACGGTGTCTTCCTGGAAACGGACGTTCTGCTGTAGGTGATACCGTAGGTCCCCGCCCAGCAGGAGGTCCACCACCATGAACATGTCTTCCTCATCTTGGAAGGAGTACCTGGGATCGAGTCGGAAAGGAAAATGGGTCTGATACAGTTACACACGAAAGAGTCCCAGAGGTGAAGACACCCTACAGATCTGAGCAGCGCGTGGTTGAGCTAAGAGGTCAGGTTTTGGGATGAGATGATTTATCACTCGCTCTATGGCTCTGGGCCACCAGTTTCCACTTGTATAAGATGGGAATAATAAGAATATCTACCACATTTGAACATAGTAAAAAATAAAGGCTAATAGCTGAGTCATGCCTGGAATATAGTAGGCATTCATTAACTGTTAGCTTACAAAGCTATAAAGCCAAGGAAATAATGAAAACCCCATTTATTCGCTTATCATTAACGATCATATCCTAACCACACTGTTTAAGAGGTCCATAAAATGTGGATTAGAAGGCCTCCTTGAAGCATTCTGGTGCCCATTTTCCCACACCAACAACTTCATTGCCCAGCAACACTATGAAAAAGCATGTACCAACACTAATGACAGGAAAAGAATTTAAAAGGGGCAATAAAGAAGAAAGTGCCCAGTACAAGGAAATTATTTACCTAGGGTTTAGGAAGAGGAGGTGAGGGAAAGCTTCTGACCAGAGGTAAAACCTGAGCTAAATTCTAAAGGATGGTGACAAGAAAAATAACTAAGGAATAAAGCTAATATCGCTGACATTTCTACTGAGCAACTTCTCCACTGGGATAGACTCAGAAACATCCAACAATATTACACCTATCAGTCCCAGAATGCTGCTTTTATGCTCCCAATTTTACAAATGAGGAAATCAAGGCTCACTGAAGTTCAAGTAATGCACAAAAATCAAGCACCCAATAAATGGTTGCTCTGAAGAGTTCTCCAGGTCCAAAAGTCCTATTCAAAAGAGAAAAGTAGCACATACTAAGCACAGACCTGGGAGAAAACAGCGTGTGTGTGGGGAAAGGAAACAGTTTGGGTTTTCTGGAATCACAGGGAGGATCGGGAAGCTTGAGCCTGGAGAGGAAGGCAGAGGGTAGATCCCAGGACGGCAGCTCTTTCAGAATCGATAGATGCTGGGGAGACGCTGAAGGGTTTTAGGCAGGATGAATGATCAGATGCAGGCTTCACACTTGGTGGAGCAGAACGGGTAGAGGGATGGGAAGAGGAAATGAGCCACAGGAGAGTAGATCTGGCTTCTGCTGTTTGCAAAGAACTCCCGGTTTTTGTTGTGTTTTTTTTTTAAAAATGCTTTCCTGCTGCTTTGATTGGTTTTGTTTCCCTCAAAGACTTCGCATCACCATAGAGCTCTTTGTATCAACACTGTTTTGACATGTTTCTTTTGACATAATGTCACTGAAATCACACGTTCAAGTTTTATTTGAATCCAAGAATTAAGTGCCTGCAAGCAGTGTCCGGGGATGCAAACCAATTCCTTGTGACCAATTCTCTGCTTAGGAAGCAAATGTAGAATATCAATGATGGGCGAACTGTACTTAGTACATTTTGTTCTTTATAATGATCATTGTGCTAAAGGATAAGGAAGGGACTTGAAAACAAAAGAAAAAAGAGAAATTCCATGCAGCATTAATCTGAGGCATTACGATTCTAATGAGGAGTAACTGCCCTGATGTTTACTTGTTCAATAGATAAAATCGTGTTTACCACGGAAGACTGAGTCACACAGAAGATGTTGGAAATTAAGCTCACGGGGGCAATTTGGACAGAAACACAGGAAGTGCTTTGTAAAAATCTGAGAAACACATCTTTGGTATTGCCTGTTAGGAAATGACATTCTTCACCTCGGTGCACTGACTGGCTGGTCGTCCCTGCCATAGGTTTTACGGGCACCAGGAAAGGTGCCTGTACCTGAGCTCTTTGGTTCACAATCTTTCCAACTGCACCACTAAAAATTATGTTTGTTGTGTTTCCCAGTTCTTTCAGTAAGGAACGGTAATTAGTATGCAACCATGCCTGGGACCTGTTGTACCTTAGGCTCCTCTCGGCTAACATAACAGAAACAATGATTGCTCAGGAAGTGAGAAAGTCTTTCGGGATGGCCAATGAATGGGGTAGAGAGGGTGAGGTGGGTGAGAACTGAGTACCGAAAGAAGGGAGAAAGAGTGTCAACTACAAACAGATCTAGATGCCAATGGAAACAATCTACACAGACAGGGGTGGGATTCAGAGAGGCTGTGACTGCCTTCAGCTCGCCACTGGAGGCAGGCAGGTGCAGAAATTAGTGACAGACAGAGGACTCTCTCCCATGACTCCACTCAACTCGAATGGGGGACAGTGGTTTTATTAAACTCACCCTGAAGAAGCAAACTTTTTTTATAGGGACTTGGGTTAAGCTATTTTTATTCTAAGAACACACTGAAAAAGGTGCCCATCATGGCAAGATAACAACAATGTTCAGCCATGCAGGGAATTATTAATCAAAGAAAAAAGAAGTCAAGGCAAGAGGCAACATGCTTCCTTTGCCCAGTCTGATTATAAATTTATTTAATCATGGGGCCAGGTTTGGCTGTTAAAAATCATCTTTCTCCTCCAGCACATCAGATCTGAAGCTCTCTATCTCAGATCTTAAACTCTCCGAGGGAGTTTAAGTATTTCATTTTCTAGAACTGTACCTAGTAAAATAGTACATTTCGGTGATAACTGGAATATGCGAGTTCAGATCATTATCTTTTTTTTTTTAAGAAAAGAGTAAGAGTTTTTTTTTTGTATTTTGACCACTTAGCACCTGGACTCACTGTTGCATTTCCACAACTTTTTTTTTTTTGGTATGCTACATCGCGGCTTATTTATTTCTTAGTTGACAGCTCCAAAATTAACAAGTCTGGTCCCAGTGCACCTGAAAGGCATTGCAAAACATGCTCAGTAAGAGGAAATAAGTAATAAAAGACCACCACCCTGACGCACCCCAGTCTACCATGTTTGACTCAGACCATTGTGCGAGGCTATTTGGAGCTCTCTCTGCATAACCTCAAACATCTCCAATCCATTCTACACAGCACAGTTACATGTTAAAAATGTGAGTCTTATGTTATCCAGGCTTGTAAAAACCGTTCATCTCTTTCCATGGTCTACAGGACCCTGTACGACAAAGCATGTCAAACTCGCGGCCCGCGGGCCGCATGCCTCGTTATTTGGCCCTTGTTAGCCTTTGAGTTTGACATGCTTTCTGTGCAATCTGGCCCTGTTTACTTTTCTAGACTTATCTTTCAGATCTTTTTCTCTCATTCCTCCACTAGGAGTCCATGCCTTCCTCTAGTCCTAGAAGCTTGTGACATGGTGTGATCCATGCTGTCCACTGCCTGCTTGTTTTCTATTTGCTCTCCAGTCTCAGCCCCAATGCCACTTCCCACAGAGACTTTTCCCATGGTCCATGTTAAATCCTGGCTCCCTGTTTTATGTGATGCCAGATTCTTGTTCACAGAACTTACGGTGATTTGAAAATATTTTTCTGTGTGCGATTGGGCGAACTGTTTTCGTTCTCACTGTGCTATCAGAATGCATGCCTGCTTTTACTCATCCTTGACTTCTCAGTGCTTGTACACTGTCTGAAGTGTATCTTTACAAATAGCTGTAGAAAAGTAATAAATGAATAAATAAAGAAGGGAAAGAGGAAAGTAAGGTTAACACAAAAGTGTCAGGTGGGTCTGTGACACATTCCCTCGGCTCTATTTTTAGAAATTAGCATGGTTACCAAATAAGTTAGGATAAATCACATCTTGAGGTTAACCTGAGTCTAAGCACTGAAAGAGACCTAGAATATTCTCCAATGCAATGATTTTCAAATTGATGCTCACCACCCACTAATGGGTTGTGAAATCAGTTTGGCTGTTTTTTTTTAAAAGAAATAAAATAGGTTGAATAACATAGAATAAATGCTATTAACATGCAAGTCTACACATTATTTATGAAATTTTGGTTCTTGTGAATACAATATGTGTCACTGTGTGTGTAGCTACCGGCTTGTGATGAAAAATATCTTTCTTTCTATGAGTGGCAGTCAAGAAAATTGATGAGCCCTGGCTGGTTTGGCTCAGTGGATAGAGGGTAAGCCTGCGGACTGAAGGGTCCCAGGTGCAATTCTGGTCAAGGGCACATGCCCGGGTTGCAGGCTCGATCCCCAGTAGGGGGCATGCAGTAGGTAGCCGATCAATGATTCTCTCTCATCATTGATGTTTCCCTCTTTCTCTCTCTCCCTCTCTCTGTCTCTCTCTCCCTTCCTCCCCGAAATCAATAAAAATATATTTTAAAAAATAAAAGAAAAATGATGACACAGGGGGAAGCTACTGCCTACTGCAGAACTATTGTGACCAATCCTCACTTAGACTCTATGTAAGCAAGGGTCAGTTCTTATATATCCTAGCAAAGCAAGGGAGACACATGACTGGTATTAGTTATTGCTTCTAAAAGCTATTCAATTTTGGAGGAAAGACATTGATTGATTTCAAAGATATCACCCTGAAGGAAAATAAAAGTGAGAAATGCACAGGCTTCAGGCAAGCCTGGGTTAAATATCACGTGAATTTAGAGAAAGTCTCTTAAAGGAAACTCAGAAAGGATATCTGTACATTAGGAATGATTTTATGTATCACATGGCAAAGAGTAAATTAGATAGAATGTTTGTAAAGTTATTAGCACAAAGCATGGCACATAGCATAATTGTGAAAATCTTGGCCCTGAAGCCAGACTGTTTTCATTCAAATCTCAGGTCTGCCCTTTAACATCTTTGTAATAATTGGAATAAGCCCTAAGCCTCCCCATTTATAATAGTACATACGTCATAGGGCTGTTGGGAAGATTGAGTTCAAACATATAAATGGCTTACAACAGTGTCTGGAAGATAGCAAGTAACAGATGTTAGCTATTATTATAATTGCCTTCCTTTTTCCACCCATAAATGTAATATAGTTCTGGTGGTAAGCAGACAAATTTGTTTTATGTCAGTGTATCTTATTCTTGTATGTGAGGTAATTATATGTAGACTAGAGGCCCGGTGCACGAATTCATGCACCAGTGGGGTCCCTCGGCCTGGTCTGTGGGATCAGGCTGAAACCAGCTCTCCAACATCCCCCAAGGGGTCCCAGATTGTGAGAGGGTGCAGGCCAGGCCAAGGGACCCTGCCAGTGCACAATCGGGCCAGAGAGGAATGCGGGAGGTTGGCCAACAGGGAAGGGACCGTGGGAGGGTTCCAGGGCATGTCTGGCCTGTCTCATTCAGTCCCGATTGACCGGACCCCAGCAGCAAGCTAACTTACTGATCTGAGCGTCTGCCCCCTGGTGGTCAGTGCACATCATAGCGAGCTGTTGAGAGCCTTAGCATATCATTAGCATATTACGCTTTGATTGAACGGCCGACCAGACAACCGGACACTTAATATATTAGGCTTTTATTATATAGGATAGTTATGGTCAGTGGTATAATCAGCATGGTTCCCATTAATTGACTTACTAGTCTCAGACACGATATTAGGTACTTTATGTGTATTTATTGCATTCGATTGTTACTACAAACCTATGAGGTAAGTAATATCATTATCCCCACTTTTTCCTGATTTAGGATAAGAATTCAGGTTTGATCTTCAAAAAATTAGCAAATCAAATCCATCAACATATTAAAAAATTATATACCATGACCAAAAGGGATCTAAAATCAATCAATATAATACATCGTGTATTAATAGAGTGAAGGGCAAAACATATGATCATCTCAGTAGGACAGGAAAAGCACTCATTCGTGATTGAAAAAAAACAACTCTTAACAAATGTGGAATAAAATGAAGCTTTCTGAATCTGATAAAAGGCATCCACAATAACACCTATAGTGAACATCACACTTAATGGAGAAAGGTTGAATGCTTTACCCCTAAAATCTGAAACAAGGCAAAAATATCTGTTCTCACCTCTATTCGATATAGTACTGGAGGTTCTAGCCAGTATAATTAGTGGGGAAGGAAGGAGGGAAGGAGGGAAGGAAGGAAGGAAGGAAAGAAGAGAGAAAGGAGAGAGAGAGAGAGAGAGAGAGAGAGAGAGAGAGAGAGAGAGAGAGAGAAGAAAGAAGTAAAAGTGCCTTTAATCACAGACAACATAATTCCGTATACAAAAAATCTTAAGGGAACCACACACACACACACACACACACACACACACACACACACACAACACACACACACAAACAACCCTATTAGAACTAACAAAACGGATAACAAGTTTGCAGCATATTAGGTCAGTATGCAAAAATCAATTGTCTTTCTCTGTATAAACAGTGAGCAATACAACAATGAAATCAAGAATGCAATTACATTCACAAAAGTATCAAAAAGAATAAAATACTTGGGAGTAAATTTAACAAAGAATTGCAAAGACTTGTACACAGAAAATTACAAATCTTTGCTTAGGGAAGATTGAAATAATGGAAGAAACATTCCATGGTCATGGATTAGAAGACTCAAATATTGTTAAGATGTCATTTCTGTCCAAATTGATCTATAGAGTCAGTTCAATCCCTATCAAATCCCAGCAGGCTTTTTTTGGTATAAATTGACAAGAAGTTCCTAAAATTTATAAGAAAATTACAAATACCTAGAATAGCAAAAATAATTTTGAAGAAGAAAGAATTTGAGAGACCAAGAAGTGTGGCATTGACATAAGAATAGACATATATGTCAATGGAACAGAATTTAGACTTCAGAAACAAATCTTTGCATTTATAGTCAATTGACTTTTGACAAATATGCAGGAAAGGACAATCAGTTTAACAAATGGCGCTGGAACAATTAGATACCCACATTCAAAAAGAATGAACTTAGATTTCCACACCATGCACAACAATTAACTCAAGTAGATTACAGATGTAAAATAATAAAACGTTCAGAATAAAATGTAAGATAAAAATCTTTGAGACCTCAGAATAGGCAAAAGCTAGATATAACACCAAAATCAAGGACCATTAACAATGTTATAAATTAGACTTTATCAAAATTCAAAACGTTTGCACTTTAAAAGATACCATTAAAGGAAATAAAAAAGCAAGCAACATCAAGGAGAAAATGTTTATAAAATGTATAACCTATAAAGGATTATGTCCAGAACATACATAGGACTATTACACCCCAAAAGTCAAACAACTCAATAAAAAGATACAAACATAGATTTCACTAAAGAAGATATACATGAAAAGATGCTCAATATCATTAGTCAGTAGAGAAATAAAAGTTAAAACCATAAATTTCACACCCATCAGAATGACATAAGAAATAAGATAATAACAAATATTGCCCCCAGGATGTAGGGAAAGGGGAACACTCGTGTATTATTGGTGGGAATGTAAATGGTACAGTCACTTTGGAAAAGAGTTTGTCAGACTTTCAAAAAGTTAAACATAAAACTATTACATCACCCTTCAATTCCACTCCTAAATATCTACTCAAAAGAAATACAAGTATAGCCCTGGCCAGTGTGGCTCAGTTGGTTGGAATATCGTCCTATACACCAAAAGGTAGAGGGTTCAATTCCCAGTCAGAGCACATAGCTAGGTTGCAACATTGAGAGGCAACCACTTGATGTTTCTCCCTCACATCAACGTTTCTTTTTCTCTCTCTAAAATCAATAAACATATCCTCAGGTGAGGATTAAAAAAAAAGTTATACAAATATATCTTCATGCAAAGATTTGTGCACATATGCCTAATGGCAAAAGAATTGGAGATAAGCTAAATGTCAAATGGTGAATTGACAGACAAGATGTGGTATCTACACAGTATTGCCTATTCCTGGAATATCATGCAGCACTACAAGGGAACAAGCTAGCAACACATACTACAGCATTGATTAATGCCATAAACATGTTAAAAGTAAAAGAAGGCAGCACAAAAGAGTACATGTTGATAAGTCCATTGACATGAAATTGCCAGAAAAGACACATTTACAGATACAGAAAATAGATTAGCAGTTGCCTGGGGCTCAGGTTGGGAATGGGGATTAAGTCTAAATGGGCACAAGGGATCTTAGAGGAAGGAAGAAAAGGTTCTAAGATTGATTTATGGTGATGGTTGCACCACTCAGAAAATTACTCAAGATCATTGGGAATGGGTAAATTTCATGACATGTAAATATACCTCAATAAAGTTGTTATAAAAAAGAGGATGTTGAGTAGGAAAAAAGATTAGTGTGTAGAGAGAGGTTAAATAGTATTTGCTCTAGTATTTGGTAGGAAATTGTGGAGGCAGGACTGCATCTAACCCTAAGCAGTTAACACACATGCTCTGCACACAATGCCCGATAAAGTTCATGGGAGAAAAAAATCTGAAACTTATAATAAAATCCTGCCAGGATAATTATTAAAATGCCCTTTCAAGTCAACTCTCAAAATTCAATTTGGATGCTTCCTGGAACATCTCATTCCAATGCTGGGACACATGTATCTTCAGCCAGGGACCCTCATAGAAGTTTTTAGAACCAATATTGTCCTGTGCACTAAAGCAAGTATCTGTGTTTTTCAGACTCTGAACAGTGGTGCTCACAGCAGGCTTTTCAGTTTAGGAAAAGCACTAGCCTTGTAAGAAGAGAGCCCTGAGGAATGGGCAAAGACGAGGATAGGGTACAATGTTCCATTCTTTAATTACAAATTTGAATTTTAAAACCTGTCTTTGGCTCAATGGCCCATCGTATTTCTCCTCCTGTGGCTCTGGAATAATTTTCCAAAGCATATCTAGTATGAAATTAATAAAGAAGTAAAACCAAACTAGTATTATTTCACCCAGTTAATTTACCATGTCAACATTTAAAAACCAAGGTTTGTAAAAGTCAGATTTCAACAGTTTATCAAAACTACATCCAATTGTTGTGTGTGTGTGTGTGTATGTGTGTTTGTGTGTGTGTGTGTGTGTGTGTGTGTGTGTGTGTGTGTGTGTGTGTGTGTTAAACTGATATGCCACAGCATCCATTACAAGCTGAAGTAAAAGAAGAGTTAATGACTTGGATAACATTGGAACCAAGTTGAGACAACAACTCTTTCTACTGTAAATTTAGAGGGAATTTACAATCTAAACAAGCATGTCATGACTTCTCATTAAAGTTGCACATTTCCAGTGAGGCTTGATAAGAGCCACTGTCAGTGAGGATGTGGAGATGTGGGCCTCTCCTATGCTCTGGATGGAGGCTAATCTGGAGAAACCTTTGAAGACAAGTTGGAAATATCTCTTTAAAATGCAGGATTTTGAGCCTGTAATTTCACTGCTAGGAACTTTCACTATTGATACACTTGAAAAATTATACCAAGCTGTACTTATAAGGAAATTCATTACATCATACAAAATAAAAAAACGATTTGCATGTCCATCAATAGAACTTGCAAATAAATTATGGTAAATTCATGTTATAGATTGTGCCACATTTAAAAAATGAGACAGATCTATATTCTGATGTGAAAAGATTTTATGATATTATATTATAAAGACAAAGTGAGGGAAAGAACAATGTTCATACTATAATATGCATTAGAGTATGTAATTTACAGTATAATATATAGATGCAATGTTTATACCATAACTAGCACAATAGTATATTGATGCTTAGAATATATTTTAAAAAGGATATACACACAAGCATGAAAGAAATATAAATATATTACATATAGGATGTCCCAAAAATGTATACACATACTTTGAATAATTATAAAGGCAGTGTTTATAAAAATACATTTCATTTTCAAAATTGAGCTACTAGCTATTAAAGTGTGTGTGTGTGTGTGTGTGTATATATATATATGGCCCGTTGCAGGAGGATTCCTGCAAGAAGAGGGCTTCCTCGGGCCGATCACGCCGCCAAGCCCCTCCACCCAGGGCTGTACACGGGGGTCCCGGCTGGGGGCAGGGCTTAGGCGGCACACGGGGGCCTGGATGACGGCTCATGCTGGCCCGCCCTGCCTGCAGTATGCAAATTAGCCGCCATCTTTGTTGGCGGTTAATTTGCATATCACACTGATTAGCCTATGGGAGGCGTAGCGAAGGTACAGTCAATTACCATGTTTGTCTATTATTAGATTAGATACCCTATATATATGTCACTATAGGCATAAAATTTTTCTTGAAAATAAGATAACCAGTTATCTAAATGGTAAGATTATAAATATTTTTATTCATATTTTTATATTTTAAAAGCCTAAAAAATATAACAAAAATATTTTTTCAACTCTGATATATTTATGTCATTTCCTTGCCATGAGACATACACAGTAGGGTGAATGTAGACAACAATATTTTGTTATAATCATCAAACTTGCTAAGAGACTAGAGTTTAATGATTCTAAGCACTCAAAAGAAAGGAGTATTATGCAACATGACAGAGGTGCTCATTATCACTACAATGTCAATCATATTACAATATATAAATATATCAAATTAACATGTTGTACACCTTATCTTTGCCCAATGTTATGTGTCAAATGTATTTATTAAAAAAGGAATAATAGTAATATATGTTGTCTCATCAGGAAAGGAACTAACACAAATATATCAGCTTCTAATCTACATAAATTATTTAGTACTTTTCATCAAATACCGAATGTTCACATTTCCATGATTGTTCTTTAAATGTTCCTTTAAAAAAATTATAGACTATTTGGGTCTTCTAAATGAAGTCAAATAAGATTCACATATTACCTTTGGTTTATGTGCCTTTCAAATCTTTTTTTTTTTTTAAATTCTATAGCTTACCTGACAACTCTTCTTTTATTGCTAGTAATTTTTTGTTGAAGAAACCAAATCACTTTTTCTATAGCATTTCCGCAATCTGAATTTTGCTGATTGCATTCACATCACATCTTTCTAAGTGTTCCACAGCTCTGTATTTTGTGAAAATTGGTTAGATCTGGAGGCTTGCTCAGATTCAGATTTGATTTTTTGGTGGAAAGACTATTTCACAGATGGTGTGTAATCTTTGATCAGGAGGCATATAATTAATAAGAGTATCTTTTCATGGTGTTATCAGCCATTAATCATCTGAATGTCTAGATCCAAAAATTCCTTAGGGGATGTGATATTTCAATTCTCTCATTTCTCCTTTATATTTTAGCTAGAGGACTTTTATAAAGAAAAATTTTGGCTTTCATCAATTGTTTGGTAACTCTCAGGTACAGTTCCTATTAGGAAAAGTAAAGTAGGTAAAACAAGTGCTTAAATTTTTTAATTGAATTTATTGGGGTGACATTGGTTTGAAAAATCATACAGACTTTAAGTGTACAACTCAATAAAACATCATCTACTCCCTGCATCATGCACCCATCACCCCAAGCAAAGTCTCTTTCCATCCCCATTTTTCTCCCTTTGCCCACCTCCACCTACTTCCCACCACCCTTTCCCTGTGGCTATCACTGCACGGTTGTCTGTGTCTATGTATATCGACATCAAACTAAAAAGCTTTTGCACAGTAACCATCAACAAAGTGAAAAGGGAACCCACTGAATGGGAGAACATATTTGCTAATGATACATCTGATAAGGAGCTAATCTCAAAAATACATAAAGAACTTATACAACTCAGCACCAGGAAGACAAACAATCCAATGAAAAAATAGGTAAAGGGCCTGAATAGATACTTCTCCAAAGAGGATATACAGATGGCCAATAAACATATGAAAAAATGCTCAAAGTCACTAATCATCAGAGAGATGCAAATTGAAACCACAGTGAGCACTTGGGCTGTTGCCAGATCTTAGCTATTATAAATACAGCCCAAGTGCCCATCAGTAGATGAGTGGATAAAAAAGATGTGTGATACATTTACATAATGGAATACTATGCAGCTATAAAAAGAAGGGTCTCTTACTCTTTGAGACAGTATTGGAGGGACCTGGAGAGTATTATGCTAAGTAAAATAAGCCAGTCAGAGAAAACAAGTATCACATGATCTCACTCATATGTGGAATCTAATGAACAACATAAACTGATGAACAAAATAGATCCAAAAACATAGAAGCATGGAACAGGCTAAGGAATCTCAGAGGGAAGGCAGGAGGTTGGGGGTGGGGAGAGATTAACCAAAGAACTTACATGCACTTATGCATAACTCATGGACACAGACAACAGTGTGGTGAAGACTTGGAAGGGGGGTGGGAGCAGGGTGGAGGGGGCCAAAGGGGAAAAAAGGGACATCTGTAATACTTTCAACAATAAAGATTTAAAAAACACACACAATGAGAAATCACTTCACACCTGCCAAAATGGCTAACAACAATAATCCAACAACAAGTGCTGGCCAGGATGTGGAGAAAAGGGAACCCTAGTGCACTGTTGGTAGGAATGCAGACTAGTACAGCCACGGTGGAAAACAATATGGAGTGTCCTCAGAAAATTAAAAGTGGAACTGTCTTGTGACCCAGTGATCCTACTTCTGGGAATATATCCTAAGGATCCCAAAACACTAATTTGAAAGATTATATGCACCCCTCTGTTCATAGCAGCGTTGTTTACAATAGCCAAGATCTGGAAACAGCCCAAGTGTCCATCAATAGATGAGTGGATAAAAGAGCTGTGGTACATTTACACAATGGAATACTGTGCAACTATAAAAAGAGGGGGATCTTACCTTTTGTGGCATCATGGATGGACCTGGAGATTATTATGCTAAGTGATATAAACCAGACAGGGAAAGACAAATACAATATGATCTTACTAACATGTGGAATCTAATGGCCAAAATGAACTGACAAACAGAATAGAAACAGAAGCATGGAAACATGGAGCAGACTGACAGTTTAAGTCTTTATTTGTCACTTTCAAAATGATGTGTTGGTTTCCTAGAATCCTCCCCCAAAAAATCAGTAAGTTTATTTAAACTAATGAATTCACGGGTTTGATGCTATCATCCTTATTGATGCTCAGTTCATGACTGTTCTTTGACCAGCAGAAAAATAGTTAAGTTGAATCATGTGTTATTTTGAAATGACCCTAGGAGGTTTTGATAACTTTATGACTTTCTGATGTGAAAAGATATTCCTGTCTACCTTGCACATGTCCTCTTCCAGACTATCTGGGAGGTAGATGTGCTTGCTGTAATCTGGTTGTTACTGTTACTAGGATTTCTCACTGGGCAGAGATAGAAATAAATAAAGATATTCGATATGGGTAAAGGTCTAGTGTACATATGCATACACAAATGTAAGCTAAGATAAATACATCCTAAGTTCATAATGACACTCTGCCTGTTCCCTATGAAGGGCGTTCAGGTTGTTCCTAGTCTTCTGCTGTTACTGACAGTGTAACAGTGAAAATCTTTATGCAGATGTCTTTTTGCATTCTGGCCAGTCTGACTTTGGTGTAGATTTCTAGAAGTGGGTTCCCTAAGATAAAGACTTGTTAAAACAAAAGGTAAAGAACAATTCTTGCTCAATAGTGTCCAATTAATCTCCATAGAGGGTGTATGATTTTGGATTCCCAACAGCAATATATGGGAGTTCCCATTTCCCCATATGCTCTCTCTAGAGTATGTTGCCAAATTTCCAGAAGTTTTTAACTTCAGAAAAACCCACCAGTGGAGCAAGAACATTTGAAATGTATATAGTACTTTTTCTCTGTCTCATAAGTAGCCTTATAAAGTTCTCCGAGGAAAAAGCACACCTTAAATGCCCCCATGAGAACACACTAATGACCTCACTCACTCTT
>NW_005871251.1:0-7168 GCF_000147115.1 Myotis lucifugus
CCATTGCCCCGGGTTCTTTTAAAGCAAGGCCTTTCCCTGGGGGCCAATTTTTCTTTGGCCTTTTCTTTTCCAGCCACAGGGCAAATTTTTTTTTTAACCCCCCCCCCCCCCCCCCCCGCAGCCCCAGCTTCCATTTTGTAGAAAGTTGTAGGGATTAACCAACAGAAAAAATTTCCTGAACACTGCACCTGGGATAGAAACTCCACCCTGTTCCACTCCCACTGAACAGCATCCTGACCATCACCTCTGTAGATGCAGAGCACCAAAGAGGTGTCAGGGGACAGGAAATATCCCAGGTCCTGGGTCCACACTCTTCTCTTCTACAGGCACCACCTGCAAATCTCCTCTGGTATCAGAACCTCTCTCAGCCCTCAGCCCCTGAGCACTGGTTCAGCTGGGCCTTTTCCTAAGGCTCTCTGTCTCAGCTGAGCCCAGGAACAATTACTTCCACCTGAACAAGGTTGTGCATGTGGCCTGGCTTCTCTCTTTACATCAGTCCTCCAAACCACCCTGGAGAGACCGGACTAACACCCTTCTAGGGCACCGTGCCATGGCAGACGCTGCAATGTCTCAGGACAAACGGGTATCAGCATTGGACCAGACTCATGCCCCTGCCTCCAGGAGATCAGCTCTTTGGGTTGACACAGGTATGAAACACAATTCTAATAGAATGTGATGAGTTCTACAGTTGACCTTTCCCATAGGTAAGTATGGAGAACATGAGCCCATTGGGGATCACACACCAGGCTCTCTTCAGGATGTGATTCCTGAATCATACCAGAAAATGAGTAACTTGCCGAAACCGGTTTGGCTCAGTGGATAGAGCGTCGGCCTGCGGACTGAAAGGTCCCAGGTTCGATTCCGGTCAAGGGCATGTACCTGGGTTGCGGGCACATCCCCAGTGGGAGATGTGCAGGAGGCAGCTGATCGATGTTTCTCTCTCATCGATGTTTCTAACTCTCTATCTCTCTCCCTTCCTCTCTGTAAAAAAATCAATAAAATATATTTAAAAAAAAAAAAGAAAATGAGTAACTGTATGTCTATCCACTTCATCCTAATTTTTCATGGAGCATGGCAATGGCGGGAAGCATTGTGAGATTAAACAGAGGTTGGAGAATTCAAGGAGATTAGGTCCACGTTAGAGGCCATGGTCAGTAGACTTGTACATACCAGCAATGTCCTGGGAAGTGGGGACTCCCACCGTGCGGGAAGCAACTCCTCCTTTTGGAAGATCAGGACTATGGTCTCCACAGCAGCTGTTCACTATTTCAAATTACACTTTTTAACCTGGCCTCACTTTCCTGGGTCCTTTCCTACGTTTCACAGCCGACTTCAAAACTAGAGGTTTTTACATTTTTGATTGCTGTTAACATTAGATGGGATGGCCCAGAATTTTAACAATTGTATTTCAACAATATAATAGTTTTAGAGTAAGGACTATGTGCTGGAACTGCTAGGTACTAGAGATCAGTGAAGCTAAAATAAGTGTTTTTCCTCCCTAATTTGGAATACAGACATATGGGGACAATGACATGATGCGGTTCCCACAGTACAAATGGGCTTAGGTGGCAGGCAGCATAAAGGAGGAAGAGCACATTTGATTGTGGAGAAGTAGTCTGTGTCCACTTCCAAGGAGAATGCCTAGAGAGAAGTTCAGATTTCTAGTCTGTTGAGATACATCATATTAAACAGGAAGGTGAGGAATTCAAAGATATTTCAGGCAAAGAGAAGCATTAGAAAAATGGAATTGAGTCAGGAAACAATAAGACATATTGGGGTGGACTGGGACCATCAGGAGGTAAGTTCCCAGGACAGGAGCAGGGATGGCTGAGCAGAGAGGAAGTCAGACACCAGCTCTGGGAGCCCTGGCAGGATGGTTCCTAGCAGGACCAGCAGTCCTGGTGCAGGAGGAGAGAAGACAAGTGGAGGGATTAGTCCAAGCTGGGAGGTTTGCAGGGAGGGTATGGCCCCGAGGCAAGTCAGCACCAGAGATCTTAGTCAGTGGAGAGCAGTTGGTGTGGTGGATCATGGGGTGCAGGCTGCATAGAGGGTACTGACAGGAGAAAAGTGAAAAGGTCTAGAGAAGCAGGTCTCCCTGAGTTTGAGAGCAGGTGGCCTGAGAAGGAGGGGGTAGGGGACAGACAATACCAGTGAGAGAGTGAGGTGTAAGCGGGGCAAAAGCTCAGACATGTCCTAAATGATGACAAGCTGCAGAGCATGGGCAGGAGAGGATGCCCCTGAAGTGGAGGGAGGAGATGGTCTCAGAACTGAGATGCTAATGACACGGTGAGATAGGAGGTGGAGGAGTCAACCACATGGACAAATGACTCACCCACCGAGTTTCCTGCAGGTGGGACAGGAGATTTTGGAGGCAGTTGCCTAATTTCTCCCTGAAGAATGTGGCCTGATTGAGGGGTTAGCAGGAGACTGTGAGTAGGAGGTAGGGAGTGACCCAGCTGGATGATGGGATCCTCAAGGAGGGGAGCTACTGAAGCAGCAGGTATGTGCCTAGAGGTGGCCCTGGATGTGCAGGTGAGTGCTGACTGGCCTCCTGGCACATGGAGAGACCCCATGTGTGGGAGAGCCATTGCTTGCTGAGGAAGCACTTGTGTCCTTCTTATTTCTGAAATCCTCAGCCCCTAGCACATTTTATGACGTCAGAGAGCCCAAGGGTAATGACATGGCCCTTCCTATGACAGATAAGGGGATCTGTCACTTACGATGATGAGCTCTCATCCCTCTGTGCACTGTCCTCCCTACTCTTCTTCCATCTTCTCTTCCACTTGGTGCCCAGACACTCTCTGGACTCCAGCACTAGCTTTACTTCTCATTCCTGGAACACCCATCACTATGTGCTTTCCCCAGACATCCAGCTCCCAGCATTTAGCAAACCATTGAGAGGATCAGCTCAGCAGACAGGGTGGTTCTCACCTCCACAGGGACACCGCACAGGTTAAAACACACACACACACACACACACACACACACACACACACACACACAGGGACAGGACACAGCCCAGAAGCCTAGGACACAGGACAAGGAATCCGGTCCTCTGGGCACTGCTGAGTGTCCTGTTCAGCTTGACCAGTGCCCATGTGCCCACAATGTCGTGTACCCAATGCCTTTTTCAGTGGTGCCATCTCCCCTATGTCCCTGGGGTCATGCTGGGTAGAGTGGGTGGGCATGAGGCACCGTGTTCACACCTCCCTCAGCTCCTGCTCCCTGCAGTTCCTGGATCCCTAGATGCTGATCGAGGCTTGAGAAGGAAAAGCATGGCTGGGCCAGCAGAATGCTCTGCACTGCTGACCCTGGGACCTGGCACGCTGGCTGCACTAGGGAGCAGGGGCAGAGGTGGACAGAGGCCCTGCTGACAGAGGTGGTCAGTTATGCTAGAGGCCAAAAGGAGGGCACCCTCCTGGCACATTCCTGGGTAAGTCCCCCCATGGAGAACCCACAATTACATTCAGCAAGAAGGGGTGGTTTTGACAGCATAAGTAGCCAAAGAAAAGCAGGAAACAGGCTGTATCTGGGCAAAAGACACACTTTATTGTTTCTTGGAGGCCTCAGGCTGGGCTGGGCTCAGTGTCCTCCCCCAGAACAGAGCGGGGCTCCGTGGCTGTGATTGTGGTAGTCCGTGGCTATGACTCCCAACACCGACAGAAACTCGGAAAACTCGATCTTCTTATCGTGATTCTTGTCCTCGTCCTCAAAGATATGGGCCAAGAAATCTTTGCCCTTTTTTTCCTGTGGAAAAGATAAATTCAGTCCCAAAAGTGTTATGGGTGGAACAGGAGGAAGAGGCAGAGAGGGGGAGAGAAGCATCTGGGGCCACACAGGTGTAACTGGTGTGGCCAATGGAGGGCATCTAGGGATGAGGGGAAGGTTAGCATTACCCTGCAGGTCACTGAGGGATTTTCCTTGGAGCAAGTATCAGCATGAAAGAGAGATCTACTGGTGGTGGGCAGACTCAGCCCAGAGCCTCACTGATCAAAGAGCTGGTGGGTGGGTGGTTGGTGTTTAGACCCAGACCTGCTTCCCCGTCCCACTTCCAGGACCCCATCTACCTAAGTTCTACTCAGAAACTAAAGATAGGCCCTACCCCTTTGTCTTCAATCCTAACCCTCCTCTTCTATCTCCTATTTGCCTTCCTGAATCTTCTGTACTCAGTGCCCTTTTTTGCTCACCTACTCTCTCTGTCACTTAGCAACCTCTCTTTTTGTAATCAGTTCAGTATATTTTGTCAGACTAAATCAGGTCTAGGAATGAGCTCTTTCAGTATAATGAAAGGTGGTAAACTTTATCAGCCATGGGATTTCTATCACCTTCCCTTGGATCTCATGGAAGCTTCTAGAGGCTTCAGTCTCCTGGATGGAGATTTACAAGTGGGAGAAGACATTCTTTGCTCTTCTGTTTCATCACCTGATAACTACCCTTGATCTCCAGATGACTTTACACTTGGCCACATGTATCATCTCTTTCATCCTGATAATAAGTCAGGAAAGTCCTTTTAGGCCTTTTTGCAGATGATAATATTGAGGACCAGAGAATATGATTGACTTGTCCAAAGTCCTCCCCCATGCCAGAGCCATGCAACCTAGAGAAGTCACCCAGACTCACACAAGCCTTGAGGAAGTTCGGGAAATTCTCCTTCAGCATCTTCAGCAGGCCCTGCTTGTCAATCTTGTCATCAGGTTTGGTGTATTTGTGGAACAGGACGATCAAGTCCATCACGGACTGTTCAACTGGAGTATGGCTCATCTTGGTTTTCAAGGAAGCTTCCAGAGAGAAAGACAGGGACCTTTGTTATCCTTCTCCCCAGGTGACGGACCCTATGTCAGGACAATGGGGTGGGTACTGAGACTCCAGTGAAGTGAGGCTCAGTTGGGATCAGAAGGAGCTGTCTTATACTAGGAGGTGGGATGAGATGCTCATAAGGAGGAGAATGTGACCAAGGCTGGGGCCTGGTTCCATGCAGGTCAGGGTCCACAGGAGAACAGAGAAGCCCACTGTGGACAGAAACACAGGATAAGAAGCAGAGAGGGTAGGGGTCAACCACACAGAAAAGGACTGACGTTTTAGTTGGGACCTGAACCAAAGACAGCATTTGGATGACTCTACTCTTCAAGAGCATCAACACCATCTCCTCCAGGGTCACAGTCAAGGTTAGAGTCATAGGGACAAAATTACTTCTTGACTAGTCTGGCCTGCCCTTCCCTGGGCTGCTCTTGGAATGAGTCCCTTGAGGTGCCTATCATGAACATAAAGCAAGCTCTAAATGAGTGGTCCTCAACCTTCCTAATGCTGCAAACTTTTAATAAAGTTCCTTATGTTGTGGTGACCCCAATTTCATTGTTACAAATTAATCATAATTGAAGCGTAGTGATTAATCACAAAAACAATATGTAATTATGTATGTGTTTTCCGATGGTCTTAGGCTACACCTGTGAAAGGGTCGTTTGACCCGCAAAGGGGTCGCGATCCACAGGTTGAGAACCACTGCTCAAAACGAAATGGCCCTGGAGGCTTCCAGTGGTTGAGTGTGAGTAGAATGGTAAGTGTGAGCAGAGATATACATCCCTGTCGTGAGCTCTCAAAGGTTTTCCTGGACCATCCCCACCAGTGGGGAAGAAAGACTGCTGACCAGCGTTGGCATCATGTTTGAGATAAACAGAAATATCTGCCTCAGTTTTAGACTCTTGGGTGGAATGTGGGCAGATAGGCTCCTTCAGATGACCTTTGTACCTCCCGGCTATCTGGAATCTCACCGATACAGCACATTTAAGTACCTCCACCAACAGTCTGGACCCCAAGCAGAGAAATGGGACAGTGTAGCCCTCACGCCCCAGACTTTACAAAACTCTCAAGAAATGTGTATGGCCCACATGTTTGGGCATCTAACAAAAACTACATTTTCTTATCATCTGGGAAAAAACAAACAAACCTTGCTGCTAAGTCCCTACATGGAACTACCCAAGGCCTTCTGTGAACTTGGCCAAGGTAAGAGCTGAGCCCTGTGCACAGAAAGTCACTGGTCTTTCCCTCAGCTGGGGAGAAGGTCCAAAACATTAGTTGATGGGTTTCTGATCCATACACTGGCAGAGCTTCTCACCATGGCAAGGTAAGTGGGAGTCCCAGGCTTGGGTTCAGGAGAACCTTCTGGACTTGGATAGAGACACCCACTCTCCCTGAAGGTTGGGGTGCAAATTGAGTCTTCCCCAACCTGTGGTCTGAGAGTTAGGTGAGTCCAGAGAGAAAAGAAGAGAAGGAGAGAGGAAGGGTCATTTCCTCAGCTCCCACCAGAGAGGTTTCCACAGAGTTGTTACACAGGGGCCAACAGAGCAATGGGAGCATCGGTCCAGCCATCTTGTAGATGAGATCCTCAGGACCCCAGTGGAATAAAATTACACAGCCCCCGAACAGGCAAAGTCCCATAACAGGCAGAGCCCCGTTAGAGGCAGAACCCCATTACATCTGGACCCAAGCTCCTGAATCCTCTCCCATCACTGCTTTCCCTACACCTTCAGACAGCAGAACACCCTGGGCCCTGATGAACCTCCCTGGCAAAAAGATAGGCGCAGACTTACCAAAGCTGATGAGGAGGCAGTGAGGAGAAGTTGAGTGTGCTGTGCATTTGGGCAAAGACTGGTCTCTTTATAAGGCTCAATTGGCTCCTCCCAGGCACTGGGAGCCTTTGGGTCATATCTGTCTACTTCCTGGACCATTGTCCCACTCAGGTGGGTGGCACACACCTAAAAGCATGTGCCAGTAAAATCCCAGGCAACTCCCAAGGGAAAACACCTAGAGCCTTCTTCTGTCCTCACTTCCCTGGGTTCAGGGGTGTGGAATACAATGGGATGTGTCCTAAAAGCATAGGAATTCTGGGACAGAAAACTGGGTTTCTGAACTTAAAGAGGATGGGACTCTGAGACGCATCATGGTCTGTGTTTGCTCATCACCCACTCCTTCCACAATTTTGTTCTGGCATCTAACAAAACTCTCTCCAGCGGTTTATAAGTCCATAACTATACCACGCATCACCTTAGCCCCACACTCTAGAAATTCACTTCGTAGCACCAGGGCCCACCTGGGACCACCAAGGAAGCCACTGTCTGTACTCAGGGATGGTGACCACCATCAAATGAGCCAGCAGGAGATTGGCAAAGTT
>NW_005871251.1:8266-9491 GCF_000147115.1 Myotis lucifugus
CCACGTAAGCAAATTTACTTGAGGGAGAACATATGTATATTCTTCTGTGTTTGCCTTAATTTGCTCAGTATTACATTTATGAGTGATAATCCATGTTGTACTGTTTGTTCATCATTGTATACTATACATCTTGGTATAAATATCACATCATTTTCTATAATTCTCCTTTAGATATCACATGCCCTCAATTTTCTTGTTTTCATTCTGTATGATTTCCAGCTCAGGTGACTATGGATTTTGACCTCTGACCTCATGTTCCTGTGGGGATCAGCCACCCTGTCTGGTGAGGTATGTGGAAAGGGCCCAGGGCAGTCCCTGATTGTGTAAGACTTGGGTGTTTAAGGAGTAAGAAGGGGATGAGCCCATGTTTCAGGGACCAACTTCAAAACAGCCCTGTTTATTGACAGAGACATTAATGTTTGCAACAATTGTGACTAACAGCCAAGACCCACCTGAGCATCGCCCTTATCACTCACCACCACCAGAAAGGCTATAGGTATCTTCCAATCCCTGAACCAACAGTTCTTTGGCAACATGGTCTACACATCCAGGTCAATCACTTGGAACCATCTCGCAAGCATTTACTGTTTATCCTGGGCCTTTCTTGCATTCATCCCAATGGATTCTGGACCCCAGCTGTCCTTGGCTGTTTTTTAGCGGAGACCTGGACCATTTGTTCAAGGTACAAAATTGAAGGAGAACCCACTGAGCACCACTCACTGTGCTTTGGGATGAACATATGGCAAGGGAAATTGTTTAAAGAATTTATCTCCCCTCGATGCTCACACTTTAGAAGTGAACAAAAAGAATAAAATAGAAACTGTGAATGTTGAAGATGTACACTGACACACTGTATAACCCAAAAAGAGAGGGGTACTTTCTGAGGAGGAGAGGCTGACCAAGATACCTTAGATGTGGCATTTGAATGAATGTCAACACCTAGTGTTCAAGCAAGCAAACCAGGGAAAGAGATTCCAGACCATGACATGTGAGCAAAACTACAGCTCAGAACAGACATGACATCAGGAGGACAGAAACACGTCTAGAGCCAAGAGTGTTGGAAGTGAGAGGTTTGGGACAGGCACCAACTATGTCCCACCCAGGACCCAACCCCTCTTCTGAACTAACAGAGCCCAGTTTGCTTGGGGTTTAGGGTGCCCAGTACCCCCCTGTGTGTCTGGTCTCCTCTAAGCCATTCTGACAGTCCTGTCCTTGCTTTCCCTAT
>NW_005871251.1:9999-56021 GCF_000147115.1 Myotis lucifugus
CTTTCATATTTTCCCCATCTGGAAGTAACCAAGAATTTATCAAAAGGTAATTGAGTAGCCGAACTGGTGCTCGACCTTTCACTCTCATATCCTCTAGCATGACGTAGAGCTTGACGATGACTGACCTTTCGTCACTCAGGAAGCCATTATCCTCCCTGCAAGGCTATCTCTGCGTTTATTAACTCATTCTGAAACACCACACCCTGTATGATTTCAAATAGATGACGTTATAGAAAAAGCAAAACCATATTGACAATTAAAATATCAGTAATCATCAGGATTCAGGATAAGAGGGGATGGCTGAGTAGTTGGGGCACCGGTGTTTTTTGAGGCAATGAAACTACTTTGCATGATACTGTGATGATGAATACGTGGCATTACACATTGGTCCAAAACCACAGAATTTCACAATAGGAACTGAACCCTAGTTAAACCATGGACTTTAGTGTCAGAATAATGTATCAATATTGGTTCATCAATTATAACAAATGTTCCTCACTAATTAAGATGTTAATAAACAGGGGATACTGTGGGGAGAGGGAGTATATAGGAAATAAACTCTCTGTTCCAAAATTTTCAGCCAATATAAAAGTGTTCTAAAAATTAGAGTATATTAATAGTAAAAATGATAAGATTGAGTTTCTTTTTATTGTAAGCCACGGTAGATTGTAACAAATAGCTCTCGAGAGTTATCTACAAGTACCTTCCTGACCTATGATGCCGGGTTATGAGCAAGCATTCTATTTTCTTCTTTTCTGTATTTTCTGGAGCTCTCTTAAAAGCTTATCTAAAAAGCTAGCTAATGAATCAAATCTGTTGTTTGAGAACTAAGTCTCTGCATATAAACTTATTAGCATTTTAGTTTTTCTGTCCACCAGGAAATTACTTAACCAATTTATTTTATTTATTTATTTATTTTTAAATATATTTTTATTGATTGCAGAGAGGAAGGAGGAGTCAGAGGGAGATAGAAACATCAATGAGGAGAGAGAATAACTCATCAGCTGCTTCCTGTATGCCCCACACTGGGGATAAGCCCACAACTTGGACATGGGACCTCCTGGTTTATAGGTCAATGCTCAACCACTAAGCCATGCTAGCGGGGCCCAATTTATTTTAATTCCTTGACCTATCCACCTCTCCTCCCCAGAAAGTTACCCCTCTCTTCTTGGGTTATAGACTGTGTCATTGTACATCTCCAACATCCACAGTGTCTATTTTATTCTTTTTATCTTCACTTCTAAAGGGTGAGCATAGAGGGGAGATAATTCTTAAAAAATTTTCTTGCCATATATTCATCCTAAAGCACAGTGAGTGGTGCTTAGTGGTTTCTTCATAAATTTTGTACCTTGAACAAATGGTCCAGGTCTTTGTTCCAAACAGCCGAGGACAGCTGGGGTCCAGAATCCATTGGGATGAAGGAAAGAGAGGCTCAGGATAAACAGTAAATGCTCGTGAGGTGATTCCAAGTGATTGACCTGAACGTATAGCCCATGTTGCCAAAGAACGTTTGACTCAGGGAATGGAAGATACCTACAGCCTTTCTGGTGGTGGTGAGTGATAAGGGCGATGATGGGGTGGGACTTGGCTGTTAGTCACAATAGTTGCAAACACTAATGTCTCTGCCAATAAACAGGGCTGTTTTGAAGTTAGTCCCTGAAACATGGGCTCATCACCTTCTTCTTCCTTAAACACCCAGGACTTACTCAACCAGGGCCTGCCCTGGGCCCTTTCCACATACCTCACCAAACAGGGTGGCTGATTCCCCTAGGAACATGAGGTCAGAGGTCAAAATCCCTCGTCATCTGAGCTGGAAACCATTGAAAAAGAAGACAAAGTGATGAGCATGTGGTATCTAAAGCAGCATTATAAAAAATTATGGCACATTCATATAAAGATATATATAGTATACAATGAAGAACAAACACAGTACAACATACAGCTTGTAAATGTAATACTGAGAAAAATAAGGCAGACAAAGAAGAATACATAGAATATGTTTCCCTTCAAGTAAAATTTTGAAAGTAGGGGAAATGGCAGTGTTCAGGAATGTATGCTTAGGTGGTAAAATGAAACAGAGAGAGGGTCTCATTATAAATGTTCAGATGGTGGTTTTGGAGAATAGAGAAAGCAGGCTGGTGCGGGTGGTGGCAATGTTTCATTCATTGACGTGGGGGACAATCACAAGTGTAAGAGATTCATCAGAGTGTGTATTGTAGTTTGTTGTACTTTACTGCATAATTAGTCTACATTAAAAAAAAAACATGGATAGAACACGGGCCAAAATAACTATTTATATTGGTGAGTATGCATATAAATACACAGAAAAGATATATTTCCTTTTTGGCTTTTTATGGGGAAATTGAATGGTAATGAAGATTAAAGGAATATAAGTATATAAGTAACAATAAGATACCTTGCAACAGATTAATGATGCTCAGATTCCGGAAGCCAAGGATTATACATAGTTCAGACTGTGAAAGTAAGGCCAAGACTGAAAGAAGCAAAACTTAAATATAAAAATTAAAAATGAATTTGAAGTATCTTGACATTGTTCAAATTTCAAAAGCTATACCAGGGCGAATGTGGGAATGACATTTCAGTTCCTCTGCTCCAAGTGACGCCCTCTCCAGGTTTCCTGTGTATCCTTCACAGCAGGCTTTTAGTGGAGATGAGAACACATTACATAAGTGAACCAGAGAGGGCTGGTGCTGGTGCAGATGTGGACATAACTGGGGACAGAAGGGCCAGGTGTGGAAGCCCAATGCATTGGGGGGCAGGGGCAGGCTGACCCAGGCTCAGCGATGGGCCTGGTCCCAGGGTACCCAATGCCTGAGCAGTCCCCTTACTCATGGCTGGACCTTCTAAGGGGAGCAGAGAGCAGGAACAAGGATTCCTCAGTGACTCAGCAGGGCCATTCCCCAGAGGTCCCCAGGCCTCATCCTAACCTCCAAGCTCCTGTCTCCTGCACCTGAACTAGATTTTCCACATCAGGTTGGGACATAGCAGACCACGGGGCATGGCCACTGACTCCTAAGCAGACTGTTTTGCATAAGGGAAGGAGGGACATCATTGAAGAATTCATAGGAAGGCCTCATCATGGGAGGGGAGGCAACATTGCCCAATTTCCTGCTGGCTCATTTCATGGTGGTCACCATCCCTGAGTACAGACAGTGGCTTCCTTGGTGGGCTCAGGCAGTCCCTGGAGCTGCAAAGCAAAGTTCTAGAGTGTGGGGCTAATGCCAGACTCAGAACTCTGACCTTGTCTCTTCCCTCACCTGTAGGTGAGGTGCTATTCACTGTGTAATACCTGTCACTGTGGGTCATGCCACCTCTTTCTCTCCTAGCACTACACTGAGGACTCCACATGAAGATGGAACTGAAGTGACCCTGCTTCCCTCCCCTGAACTTCAAGTTCACAGGCCCTGCAGTGACCCCAGAGGTCTAGTAGTGGGGTTAGGAGGGAGGTTTTGAATCAGGCTTTTCTGGGTCATATCTTGAGCTTGCTGTCTATTAGCATTGTGCACATAGGAACTTAGCTTACCTCTTACTCCCTCAATTCCCTGTCCTCAACATGAGGGTAACAGCATCATCTCATAAGGTTTTGAAGGTTTAGGAGGAATGTCAGTATGACAGGTAAGGTGATGCGTGGTATAGTTATGGACTTATAAACCACGGGTGAGAGTTTTTGTTAGATGTCAGACAAACTTGTAGAAGGACTGGGTGATGAGCAAACATAGATGATGCTGCCTTCAGAGACCCATCCTCTTCAAGTTCAGAAACCCAGTTTTCTCTACCTCAATTCCTGTGCTTTTTTTTAAAAAATATATTTTATTGATTTTTTACAGAGAGGAAGGGAGAGAGACAGAGAGTTAGAAACATCGATGAGAGAGAAACATCGACCAGCTGCCTCCTGCACATCCCCCACTGGGGATGTGCCCACAACCCAGGTACATGCCCTTGACCGGAATCGAACCTGGGACCTTTCAGTCCGCAGGCCGACGCTCCATCCACTGAGCCAAACCGGTTTCAGCAATTCCTGTGCTTTTAAGACAATCCCATTGTCTTCCCCACCCCAGCCCTAGGTTTCCTTAGCCACAGAATAATCCTCTAGAATAGTGCAATCCCTTGGGAGTTGCCTGGCATTGTACAGGAACATGATGAACACACTCCTAGGTGTGTCCCACCCACCTGAGTGAGACAATGGTCCAGGAAGCAGAGAAATAACATGGCCTAAGGGCTCCCAGTGTCTGGGAGGAGCCAGACTGAGCCTTATAAAGGGTCCAGTCTTTGCCCAGATGCACAGCACACTCACCTTCTCCTCAGTGACACCTCGTCAGCTCCGGTAAGTCTGCACCTAACTGTTTGCCAGGGGGGTTCGTCAGGGCCTGGTGTGTTCTTCTGTGTCCAGGAATAGGGAGAGCGGTGATGGGAGCGGATTCAGGAACCTGTATCCAGTTTCAACTCTGCCTGTTATGGGTCTTTCCAACTTGAACCCACTTGGTCCCAAGGGCCTTTCTACAACAAGATGTCTGTACTGATGCTCCTACTGCTCCTTTGGCTCTTCTGTGACATCTCTGCTGAAGCATCAGTGGTGGGAGCTCAGTATAAGAACCTTCCTCTCCTCCTTGTCTACTTTTCTCTCTGGAATCATTTGACTCTCAGGTCATGGACTTTGCACCCCAACCTCTGGGGAGAGTGGGTGGCTCTCCCAACATCTTGCAAATTCTCCTAAACACAGGCCTGGGATGCCCACTCACTTTGCCCTGGTGAGGAGACTTGCCACTACGTGATTCAGTGACCCATAAACTAAGGTTTTGGACCTCGTCACCAGCTGAGGGAATGACCAGTGACCTTCTGTGCACAGGGCTCAGCTAAGGCCTTGGCCAAGTTGACAGAAGGCCTTAGGTGTTTTCAGTTAGGGACATAACCGGGAGGATCTTTCTCCCAGATTAGGAGACAAAGGAAGTTTTTCTTAGATGTCCACACATTGGAGCCATACACATTTCTTGTGAGTTTTGGAAAGTCTGAGATGTGAGAGCTGCACTGTCCCATTTCTCTGCTTGGGGTCCAGAGTGTTGGTGGAGGTACTGGCTTTGGGAAGTCAGATCTCTTTACTTAAATGTGGTCGAGCCTTGGGGTTCTAGATAGCAGGGAGGTACAAAGGTCATCTGAAGGAGCCTATCTGCCAGCATTCCACCCAATAGCCTAAAACTGTGGCAGGTATTTCTGTTTATTTCAAACATGATGCCAAAACAGGTCAGCAGTCCTTCTTTCCCACTGGTCGGGATGGTTCAGGAAACCTTGTGGGAGCTCAGGACAGGGCTGTGCTTCTCTGCTCACACTCACCATCCTACTCACACTCACCTCTGGGAGCCTCCAGGGCCCATTTCATTTAGAGCTTGCTTTATGTTCAGGATGGGCACCTCAGGGGTCTCGTTCTAGGAACAGCCCAGGGTGGGTCAGGCCAGACTAGTCAGGAAGTTATTTTGTCCCCATGACTCTAACCCTGACATTGACCCTGGAGGAGATGGTGTTGATGCTCTTGAAGAGTAGAGTCATCCAAATGCTGTGTTTGGCTCAGGTCACAACTAAATGTCAGTCCTTTTCCTGTGGTTGACCCCTACCCTCTCTGCTTCTGCCTCCTGTGGTTCTGTCCACAGTGGGTTTCTCTGTTCTCCTCCATCTCCTGTGGATCCTGACCTGCATGTGCCCAGGCCCCAGCCTTGTGCACACTCTCCTCCTTATGAGCATCTCATCCCACCTCCTAGGATAATACAGCTCCTTCTGATCCCAACTGAGCCTCACTTTACTGGAGGCTCAGTTCCCACCCCGTTGTTCTGACTTAGGGACCCTCACCTGGGGGGAAGGATAACAAAGGTCCCCGTCTTTCTCTCTGGCAGCTTCCTTGAAAACCAAGATGAGCCATACTCCAGTTGAACAGTCCGTGATGGACTTGATCGTCCTGTTCCACAAATACACCAAACCTGATGACAAGATTGACAAGCGGGGCCTGCTGAAGATGCTGAGGGAGAATTTCCCTAACTTCCTCATGGCTTGTGTGAGTCTGGGTAACTTCTCAAGGCCCTGCAATGGCACAGGATGCTTTATTGTGGGACCTTGGTCAAGTCAACCCCATTCTCTCATCCTCAATATTCTCATCTGCAAAAAGGCACAAGAGGACTCTCCTGACTTATTATCAGGATGAAAGATATGGTACAGATGGCCAAGTGTAAAGGCATCTGGAGATCAAGGGTAGTTATCAGGTGTTCAAATAGGAGAGTAAAGAACGGTCCCCTCCCACTTGTCACTCTCCATCTAGGACACTGAAGCCTCTAGAAGCCGCCATTAGGTTCTCTGAGATCCAAGGGAAGGTGATAGAAATTCTATGGCTGATAAAATTTAATACCTTTCATAACAATGAAAAGCTCATTCGTAGACCTGATTTAGTCTGATAGTTAGAATATACTGGACTGATTACAAAAAGAGAGGTTACTAGGTCACACAGAGAGTAGGTGAGCAAAAGAGGGCACTGAGCATGGAAGATTCAGGAAGGCAAATAGGAGATAGGAGAGCAGGGTTAGGAATGAAGACACAAGGGGTAGGGCCTATCTTTAGTTTCTTGGTAGAACTTAGGTAAATGGAGTCATAGAAGTGGGTCGGAGGAGCAGTTCTGGGTCTAAAGACCACCCACCCACCAGCTCATTGATCAGTGAGGCTCTGGGCTGAGTCTGCCCACCACCACTAGGTCTCTCTTTCATGCTGATACTTGATCCAAGGAATCTCCCTCAGTGACCTGCAGGATAGGGAAACGTCCCCCTCATCCCCAGGTACCCTCCACTGGCCCACACCAGCTACACCTGTGTGGCCCCAGATGCTTCTCTCCCCCTTTCTGCCTGTGCCTCCTCCTGTTCCACCCACAACACTTTTGGGACTGAATTTGTCTTTTCCACAGGAAAAAAAGGGCAAAGATTTCTTGGCCCATATCTTTGAGGATGAGGACAAGAATCACGATAAGAAGATCGAGTTTTCCGAGTTTCTGTCGGTGTTGGGAGTCATAGCCACGGACTACCACAATCACAGCCACGGAGCCCCGCTCTGTTCTGGGGGAGGACACTGAGCCCAGCCCAGCCTGAGGCCTCCAAGAAACAATAAAGTGTGTCTTTTGCCCAGATACAGCCTGTTTCCTGCTTTTCTTTGGCTACTTATGCTGTCAAAACCACCCCTTCTTGCTGAATGTAATTGTGGGTTCTCCATGTGGGGATTTACCCAGGAATGTGCCAGGCGGGTGCCCTCCCTCTGGCCTCCAGCATAACTGACCACCTCTCTCAGAAGGGCTTCTGTCCACCTCTGCCCCTGCTCCCTAGTGCAGCCAGCGTGCCAGGTCCCAGGGTCAGCAGTGCAGAGCATTCTGCTTGCACCAGCCATGGTTTTTCTTCCCAAGCCATGATCAGACTCTGGGCATCCAGGAACTGTAGGGAGCAGGAGCTGAGGTGTGAACACGGTGCCTCATGCCCACGTGTTCCTGCCCAGCATGACCCAAGAGACACAGGGGAGATGGCACCACTGAAAAAGGCATTGGTGGCGGCCATAGGGGGCACATGGGCTCTGGTCACTGATAATGAGAACTCAACAACCCAGAGGACTGGATCCCTTGTCTTGTGTTGTGGGCTTCTGGGCTGTGTCCTGTCCCTGTGCACGTGTGTGTGTTTTATCCTGTGTGGTGTCCTTGTGGAGGTGAGAGAGCCACCCTGTCTGCTGAGCTGATCCTCCCAATGGTTTGCAAAATGCTGGGAGCCTGGTGTCTGGGGAAAGCACAGAGTGATGGCTGTTCCAGGCATGAGAAGTAAAGCTAGTGCTGGAGTCCAGAGAGTGTCTGGGCAGCAAGTGAGAAGACAGGACTGAAGAGGAGAGGGGAGGAGAGGGCAGGGAATGATGAGCAGAAAGCTCATGCTGAGTCATCAGTGACAGTCCACTCCACTAGCCATGGAAAGAGGCGTGCCATTACCCACACAGGGCCCTTCCCATCTGCCTCTGTCCTTCTTGCATCTACAGAACCAGCTCACACCTGGAGCACTGGGCCCAGCTGCTCCTTTCAGAGCTGGAGCATTGTGAGCCCACGGAGGTAGATGCAGAGGAAGAAGAGGCCTGGGGGTGGATGGTGTGGGTGTGTGGGGGGCTAAGCCACACAGAGAAGAGCTTCCAGAAGCTAGAGTTAGGCAGGAGCAGAGTTGCTCTGATCACTGTCTCCATGGCCTGCAGTCTGGGAAGACTTCCTGGGGTGGGCTCTGGAACTGGGACTCCATCGATGGATAGCAGAGATGTTCTCTCTTTAGAAGACATATCGAGGCAGTCATGGTGATAACATGTTCTCTTCTGGGATCTACAGAACCAGCTCTAGAGCAAGTTCAAAAAAGACCTCAAGAGGCAACTTCAACTCCAGTGGCCTCTGCAGAGTCAGAGCAGGCTCTGGGCACAGCTTTCACTGACCTTCACGAGGCAGAAGAACCACCTGCAGCGTATGGGATACTCACTTCAGCTCCTATGAAGTCTGCAGTCCCAGACCCTGGACCACAGCGTGTCAGCGGCCACAGCAGAGAGGGCTCCCCCTTTAGATACAGTTTTGGAACCTTTGTGTTTATGTTACTTATGCTTAGAATTCAATTGTATTTTTCTGATACTACTGAGTAAAATACAATCTACTTTAAAGAAAAGGGAATGAAATACAATTAAAACTAAATTTAATTTAAGTTAAATCAAATTTAACTATGAACCTTCAGAGTGTTGTGCAAATCCATTTTTTCTGGGCTTCGGAGCTGTTATTATGAATTATAGGCTGGGAATAGGTTATCTCTGAGAAGCCATCTAGCTCTAAGGATGTGGCATTCTTGAGACTGGAGACAATGGGGCTCTGGTGGAATTGACCAATGTGCATTTGGACAGGGTCCCTTTAAGTCAGGGCTATCCCTGGGCAACCACATTTCATTTGCCTTCCTCTCCTAACAGCACATGGGCAAATTATGTTCTTAAACCCCCACCCCATCTTCCATTTTGCAGAAAATTGTAGGGTTTAACCAAGAGAAAAATGTTCCTGAACACTGCACCTGGGATAGAAACTCCACCCTGTTCCACTCCCACTGAACAGCATCCTGACCATCACCTCTGTAGATGCAGAGCACCAAAGAGGTGTCAGGGGACAGGAAATGTCCCAGGTCCTGGGTCCACAGTCTTCTCTTCTACAGGCACCGCCTGCAAATCTCCTCTGGTATCAGAGCCTCTCTCAGCCCTCAGCCTCCGAGCACTGATTCAGCTGGGCCTTTTCCTTAGGCTCTCTGTCTCAGCTGAGCCCAGGAACAATTACTTCCACCTGAACAAGGTTGTGCATGTGGCCTGGCTTCTCTCTTTACATCAGTCCTCCAAACCACCCTGGAGAGACCGGACTAACACCCTTCTAGGGCACCGTGCCATGGCAGACGCTACAATGTCTCAGGACAAACGGGTATCAGCATTGGACCAGACTCATGCCCCTGCCTCCAGGAGATCAGCTCTTTGGGTTGACACAGGTATGAAACACAATTCTAATAGAATGTGATGAGTTCTACAGTTGACCTTTCCCATAGGTAAGTATGGAGAACATGAGCCCATTGGGGATCACACACCAGGCTCTCTTTAGGATGTGATTCCTGAATCATACCAGAAAATGAGTAACTGTATGTCTATCCACTTCATCCTAACTTTTCATGGAGCATGGCAATGGCGGGAAGCATTGTGAGATTAAACAGAGGTTGGAGAATTCAAGGAGATTAGGTCCACGTTAGAGGCCATGGTAGTTGACTTGTACATACCGGCAATGTCCTGGGAAGTGGGGCCTCCCACCGTGCGGGAAGCAACTCCTCCTTTTGGAAGATCAGGACTATGGTCTCCACAGCAGCTGTTCACTATTTCAAATTACACTTTTTAACCTGGCCTCACTTTCCTGGGTCCTTTCCTAAGTTTCACAGCAGACTTCCAAACTGGAGGTTTTTACATTTTTGATTGCTGTTAACATTAGATGCGGTGGACCAGAATTTGAACAATTATATTTCAACAAAAAAATAAAGGGTGTCCCAACATCCACGCAGGAAGTAATTTTCATAGAAAACACAGGTTTATAATTAAAAATTGTAACTTTTTTATTGATCCATAAAGTATACAGTGTAGGGTTATGTATGGAATAGCATATCGGGTAAATGGCCTTCATGGCTTTGCTGGCACATATGCACTGTTTTGTTGAAATTTTCCATGACCGTTTTGCATAAATGTGGCTGAATTTCGATGAGGCTCATTTTCATCTTGATGGCTTGGTTAATCGACAAAATTGTCGCATTTGGGGTTCAGAAAATCCACGAGTGATTGTTGAGAAACAAATGCATCCACAACGTGTCACTGTTTGGTGCGGATTTTGGGCTGTAGGCATCATCGGACCATTCTTCTTTAAAAATGCGGCTGCTCAGGCAATAACAAAAGATTGGGTATGTGCCAGCAAAGCCGTGGTGGCCATTTACCCAATATTCTATTCGCTTTATAAACCTATACTGTATGCTTTGTGAATCAATAAAAAATTTATAATTTTTAATTATACACCAGTGTTTTCTATCAAAATTACTTCTTCCGTGAATTTTGGGACACCCTTTAGTTTTAGAGTAAAAACTATATGCTGGAACTGCTGGGTACTAGAGATCAGTGAAGCTAAAATAAGTGTTTTTCCTCCCTAATTTGGAATACAGACATATGGGGACAATGACATGATGTGGTTCCCACAGTACAAATGGGCTTAGGTGGCAGGCAGCATAAAGGAGGAAGAGCACATTTGATTGTGGAGAAGTAGTCTGTGTCCACTTCCAAGGAGAATGCCTAGAGAGAAGTTCAGATTTCTAGTCTGTTGAGATACATCATATTAAACAGGAAGGTGAGGAATTCAAAGATATTTCAGGTGAAGAGAAGCATTAAAAAAATGGAATTGAGTCAGGAAACAATAAGACATATTGGGGTGGACTGGGACCATCAGGAGGTAAGTTCCCAGGACAGGAGCAGGGATGGCTGAGCAGAGAGGAAGTCAGACAGGAGCTCTGGGAGCCCTGGCAGGAAGGTTCCTAGCAGGACCAGCAGTCCTGGTGCAGGAGGAGAGAAGACAAGTGGAGGGATTAGTTCAAGCTGGGAGGTTTGCAGGGAGGGTATGGCCTGAGGCAAGTCAGCACCAGAGATCTTAGTCAGTGGAGAGCAGTTGGTGTGGTGGATCATGGGGTGCAGGCTACATAGAGGGTACTGACAGGAGAAAAGTGAAAAGGTCCAGAGAAGCAGGTCTCCCTGAGTTTGAGAGCAGGTGGACTGAGGAGGAGGGGGGTAGGGGACAGACAATACCAGTGAGAGAGTGAGGTGTAGGCAGGGAAAAGCTCAGGCATGTCCTAAATGATGACAAGCTGCAGAGGATGGGCAGGAGAGGATGCCCCTGAAGTGGAGGGAGGTGATGGTCTCAGAACTGAGATGCTAATGACACGGTGAGAGTAGGAGGTGGAGGAGTGGAATCAACCACATGGACAAACACCTCACCCACCGAGTTTCCTGCAGGTGGGACAGGAGATTTTGGAGGCAGTTGCCTAATTTCTCCCTGAAGAATGTGGCCTGATTGAGGGGTTAGCAGGAGACTGTGAGTAGGAGGTAGGGAGTGACCCAGCTGGATGATGGGATCCTGAAGGAGGGGAGCTACTGAAGCAGCAGGGACATGCCTAGAGGTGGCCCTGGATGTGCAGGTGAGTGCTGACTGGCCTCCTGGCACATGGAGAGACCCCATGTGTGGGAGAGCCATTGCTTGCTGAGGAAGCACTTGTGTCCTTCTTATTTCTGAAATCCTCAGCCCCTAGCACATTTTATGACGTCAGAGAGCCCAAGGGTAATGACATGGCCCTTCCTATGACAGATAAGGGGATCTGTCACTTACGATGATGAGCTCTCATCCCTCTGTGCACTGTCCTCCCTACTCTTCTTCCATCTTCTCTTCCACTTGGTGCCCAGACACTCTCTGGACTCCAGCTCTAGCTTTACTTCTCATTCCTGGAACACCCATCACTCTGTGCTTTCCCCAGACATCCAGCTCCCAGCATTTAGCAAACCATTGAGAGGATCAGCTCAGCAGACAGGGTGGTTCTCACCTCCACAGGGACACCACACAGGATAAAACACACACACACACACACACACACACACACACACATACACACACACGCACAGGGACAGTACACAGCCCAGAAGCCCAGGACACAGGACAAGGGATCCAGTCCTCTGGGCACTCCTGAGTGTCCTGTTCAGAGTGACCAGTGCCCATGTGCCTCCAATGTCGGCCACCCAATGCCTTTTTCAGTGGTGCCATCTCCCCTTTGTCCCTGTGGTCATGCTGGACAGGAGCCCATGGGCATGAGGCACCATGTTCACACCTCCCTCGGCTCCTGCTCCCTGCAGTTCCTGGATCCCTAGATGCTGATCGAGGCTTGAGAAGGAAAAGCATGGCTGGGCCAGCAGAATGCTCTGCACTGCTGACCCTGGGACCTGGCACGCTGGCTGCACTAGGGAGCAGGGGCAGAGGTGGACAGAGGCCCTGCTGACAGAGGTGGTCAGTTATGCTGGAGGCCAAAAGGAGGGCACCCTCCTGGCACAATCCTGGGTAAGTCCCCCCATGGAGAACCCACAATTACATTCAGCAAGAAGGGGTGGTTTTGACAGCATAAGTAGCCAAAGAAAAGCAGGAAACAGGCTGTATCTGGGCAAAAGACACACTTTATTGTTTCTTGGAGGCCTCAGGCTGGGCTGGGCTCAGTGTCCTCCCCCAGAACAGAGCGGGGCTCCGTGGCTGTGATTGTGGTAGTCCGTGGCTATGACTCCCAACACCGACAGAAACTCGGAAAACTCGATCTTCTTATCGTGATTCTTGTCCTCGTCCTCAAAGATATGGGCCAAGAAATCTTTGCCTTTTTTTTCCTGTGGAAAAGACAAATTTAGTCCCAAAAGTGTTATGGGTGGAACACGAGGAGGAGGAGGAGGCAGAGAGGGGGAGAGAAGCATCTGGGTCGCACAGGTGTAGCTGGTGTGGGCCAATGGAGGGTATCTGAGAATGAGGGGAACGTTTCCCTATCCTGCAAGTCACTGAGGGAGATTCCTTGGTTTAAGTATCAGCATGAAAGAGAGACCTAGTGGTGGTGGGCAGACTCAGCCCAGAGCCTCACTGATCAATGAGCTGGTGGGTGGGTGCTGGTCTTTACACCCAGAACTGCTCCTCCGATCCACTTCTATGACTCCATTTACCTAAGTTCTACCAAGAAACTAAAGATAGGCCCTACCCCTTGTGTCTTCATTCCTAACCCTCCTCTCCTATCTCCTATTTGCCTTCCTGAATCTTCCATGCTCAGTGCCCTCTTTTGCTCACCTACTCTCTGTGTCACCTAGTAGCCTCTCTTTTTGTAATCAATTCAGTATATTCTAACTGTCAGACTAAATCAGGTCTATGAATGAGATCTTTCATTGTAATGAAAGGTGTTAAATTTTATCAGCCATGGGATGTCTATCACCTTCCCTTGGATCTCAGAGAACCGAATGGAGGCTTCTAGAGGCAGAGCCTGAGCCTATGGGCTTCAGACTCCTGGATGGAGAGTGACAAGTGGGAGGGGACCAATTCTTTACTCTCCTATTTCACCACCTGATAACTACCCTTGATCCCCAGATGCCTTTACACTTGGCGACATGTACCATCTCTTTTTTCCTGATAATAAGTCAGGAAAGTCCTCTTAGGCCTTTTTGCAGATGAGAATATTGAGGATAAGAGAGTGGGATTGACTTGTCCCAAGTCCTCCGCCATGCCAGGGCCCAAGCAATCTGGAGAAGTACCCAGACTCACACAAGCCTTGAGGAAGTTAGGGAAATTCTCCCTCAGCATCTTCAGCAGGCCCTGCTTGTCAATCTTGTCATCAGGTTTGGTGTATTTGTGAAACAGGACGATCAAGTCCATCATGGACTGTTCAACTGGAGTATGGCTCATCTTGGTTTTCAAGGAAGCTGCCAGAGAGAAAGACGGGGACCTTTGTTATCCTTCTCCCCAGGTGAGGGTCCCTAAGTCAGGACAATGGGGTGAGAACTGAGGATCCAGTGAAGTGATCCTCAGTTGGGAGCAGAATGAGCTGTATCATCCTAGGAGGTGGGATGAGATCCTCACAGGGAGGGAAGTGTGACCAAGGCTGGGGCCTGGTCCCATGCAGGTCAGGGCCCAGAGGAGGTAGGGAGAATACAGAAACCCACTGTGGACAGAACCACAGGAGGCAGAAGCAGAGAGGGTTGGGGTCAACCACAGGAAAAGGACTGACATTTCATTGGGACCTGAGAAAACACAGCATGTGGATAATTCTACTCTTCAAGAGCATCAACATCATATTCTCCAGGGTCAACATCAGGGTTAGAGTCATGGGGACAAAATAACTTCCTGACTAGTCTGGCCTGACCTGCCCTGGGCTGCTTTCGGAATGAGTCCCTTGAGGTGCGCATTGTGATATAAAAGCAAGCTCTAAATTAAACGGGCCCTGGAGGCTCCCAGCAGTGAGTGTGAGTAGGATGGTGAGTGTAAGCAGAGATATACAGCCCTGTCCTGAGCTCTTGCAAGGTTTCCTGGACTACACCCACCAGATTGAAAGAAGGACTGCTGACCAGTGTTGGCATCATGTTTGAAATAAACAGAAATACCTGCCTCAGTTTTAGGCTAATGGGTGGAAAGTGTGGAGATAGGCTCCTTCAGATGACCTTTGTACCTCCCTGCTATCTGGAACCCCAAGGCTCGACCACATTTATGTAAAGAGGTCTGACTTCTCAAAGCCGGTACCTCCACCAACAGTCTGGACCCCAAGCAGAGAAATGGGACAGTGCAGCCCTCACACCCCAGACTTTTCCAAACTCTCAAGAAATGTGTATGGCTCCCATTTGTGGGCATCGAACAAAAACTTCCATTGTCTCCTAATCTGGGAGAAAGATCCTCCCTGTTATGTCCCTAAGTGAAAACACCTAAGGCCTTCTGTCAACTTGGCCAAGGCCTAGCTGAGCCCTATGCACAGAAGGTCACTGGTCATTCCCTCAGCTGGTGACAAGGTCCAAAACCTTAGTTTATGGGTCCCTGATCCAAGGTAGTGGCAGGTCTTATCACCCGGGCATAGTGAGTGGGTTTAGGAGCATCTTCACGACCTTGGGAGAGCCACCCACTCTCCCCAGAGGTTGGGGTGCAAAGTCCATGGCCTGAGAGTCACATGATTCCAGAGAGAAAAGTAGACAAGGAGGAGAGGAAGGTTCTTATACTGAGCTCCCACCACTGATGCTTCAGCAGAGATGTCACAGAAGAGCCAAAGGAGCAGTAGGAGCATCAGTACAGACATCTTGTTGTAGAAAGGCCCTTGGGACCAAGTGGGTTCAAGTTGGAAAGACCCATAACAGGCAGAGTTGAAACTGGATACAGGTTCCTGAATCCGCTCCCATCACCGCTCGCCCTATTCCTGGACACAGAAGAACACACCAGGCCCTGACGAACCCCCCTGGCAAACAGTTAGGTGCAGACTTACCGGAGCTGACGAGGTGTCACTGAGGAGAAGGTGAGTGTGCTGTGCATCTGGGCAAAGACTGGTCCCTTTATAAGGCTCAGTCTGGCTCCTCCCAGACACTGGGAGCCCTTAGGCCATGTTATTTCTCTGCTTCCTGGACCATTGTCTCACTCAGGTGGGTGGGACACACCTAGGAGTGTGTTCATCATGTTCCTGTACAATGCCAGGCAACTCCCAAGGGATTGCACTATTCTAGAGGATTATTCTGTGGCTAAGGAAACCTAGGGCTGGGGTGGGGAAGACAATGGGATTGTCTTAAAAGCACAGGAATTGCCGAAACCGGTTTGGCTCAGTGGATGGAGCGTCGGCCTGCGGACTGAAAGGTCCCAGGTTCGATTCCGGTCAAGGGCATGTACCTGGGTTGCGGGCACATCCCCAGTGGGGGATGTGCAGGAGGCAGCTGGTCGATGTTTCTCTCTCATGGATGTTTCTAACTCTCTGTCTCTCTCCCTTCCTCTCTGTAAAAAATCAATAAAATATATTTAAAAAAAAAAAAGCACAGGAATTGAGGTAGAGAAAACTGGGTTTCTGAACTTGAAGAGGATGGGTCTCTGAAGGCAGCATCATCTATGTTTGCTCATCACCCAGTCCTTCTACAAGTTTGTCTGACATCTAACAAAAACTCTCACCAGTGGTTTATAAGTCCATAACTATACCACGCATCACCTTACCTGTCATACTGACATTCCTCCTAAACCTTCAAAACCTTGTGAGATGATGCTGTTACCCTCATGTTGAGGACAGGGAATTGAGGGAGTAAGAGGTAAGCTAAGTTCCTATGTGCACAATGCTAATAGACAGCAAGCTCAAGATATGACCTAGAAAAGCCTGATTCAAAACCTGCCTCCTAACCCCACAACTTGTCCTCTGGGTCACTTCAGGGTGTGAACTCAAAGTCCAGGGGAGGGAGGATGGGTCAGCTCACTCCCATGTTCATGTGGGGTCCTCAGTGTAGTGCTAGGAGAGAAAGAGGTGCCATGACCCACAGTGACAGGTATTACACAGTGAATAGCACCTCACCTACAGGTGAGGGAAGAGACAAGGTCAGAGTTCTGAGTTCTGGCATTAGCTCCACACTCTAGAACTTTGCTTTGCAGTTCCAGGGACTGCCTGAGCCCACCAAGGAAGCCACTGTCTGTACTCAGGGATGGTGACCACCATGAAATGAGCCAGCAGGAAATTGGGCAATGTTGCCTCCCCTCCCATGATGAGGCCTTCCTATGAATTCTTCAATGATGTCCCTCCTTCCCTTATGCAAAACAGTCTGCTTAGGAGTCAGTGGCCATGCCCCGTGGTCTGCTATGTCCCAACCTGATGTGGAAAATCTAGTTCAGGTGCAGGAGACAGGAGCTTGGAGGTTAGGATGAGGCCTGGGGACCTCTGGGGAATGGCCCTGCTGACTCACTGAGGAATCCTTGTTCCTGCTCTCTGCTCCCCTTAGAAGGTCCTCCCATGAGTAAGGGGACTGCTCAGGCACTGGGTACCCTGGGACCAGGCCCATCGCTGAGCCTGGGTCAGCCTGCCCCTGCCCCGCAATGCATTGGGCTTCCACACCTGGCCCTTCTGTCCCTCGTTATGTCCACATTTGCACCAGCACCAGCCCTCTCTGGTTCACTTATGTAATGTGTTCTCATCGCCACTAAAAGCCTGCTGTGAAGGATACACAGGAAACCTGGAGAGGGCGTCACTTGGAACAGAGGAACTGAAATGTCATTCCCACATTCGCCCTGGTATAGCTTTTGACTTTTGAACAATGTCAAGATACTTCAATTTCATTTTTAATTTGTATATTTATGTTTTGCTTTGTTCAGTTTTGCCTCACTTTCAGAGTCTGAACTATGTATAGTCCTTGGCTTCCAGAATCTATGCATCATTAATCTGTTGCAAGGTATCTTATTTTTACTTATATACTTCTATTCCTTTAATCTTCATTACCATTCAATTTCCCTCAAAAAAGAAATATAAGTTTTCTGGTTTTTTGTTTATTTTTATGCATGCTCACCAATGTAAATAGTTATTTTGGACCATGTTCTCTCCATGTTCTTTTTAATATAGATTAATTATGCAGAAAATACAACAAACTACAATACAGAGCCTAATGAATCTTACACATATGACTGTCCCCCACGTCAATGAATAAAACGTTGCCACCACCCGCACCAGCCTGCTTTCTCTCTTCTCAAAACCATCATCTGAACTTTTATGATGAGACCCTCTCTCTGTTTCATTTTATCACCTAAGCATACATTCCTGAACACTGCCATTTGCCCCGCTTTCAAATCTTACTTGAAGGGATACATATTGTATATATTCTATTGTGTCTGCCTTATTTTTCTCAGTATTACATTTATAAGCTGTGTGGTGTACTGTGTTCTTCATTGTACTACAATACTATATATATACCTTTAAATGAATGTGACATAAGTTTTTTAAAATTCTACTTTAGATACCACATGCTCATCACTTTGTCTTCTTTTTCAATGGTTTCCAGCTCAGATGATGAGGGATTTTGACCTCTGACCTCATGTTTCTAGGGGAATCAGCCACCCTGATTGGTGAGGTATGTGGAAAGGGCCCAGGGCAGGCCCTGGTTATGAAAGTCTTGGGTGTTTAAGGAATAAGTAGGGGATGAGCCCATGTTTCAGGGACCAACTTCAAAACATCCCTGTTTGTTGTCAGAAACATTAGTGTTTGCAACTATTGTGACTAACAGCCAAGTCCCACTCCAGCATCTCCCTTGTCACTCACCACCACCAGAAAGGTTGTAGGTATCTTCCATTCCCTGAAACAAATGTTCTTTGGCAACAGGGACTACACATCCATGTCAGTACTTGGAACCATGTCGTAAGCATTTACTGTTTATCCTGAGCCTCTCTTTCATTCATCCCAATGGACTCTGGACCACAGCTGTCCTTGGCTGTTTGGAGCTGAGACCTGGACCATTTGTTCAAGGTACAAAATTTAAGGAGAACCCAGTGAGCACCACTCACTGTGCTTTGCGATGAACATATGGCAAGAAAATTTTTAAAGAATGTATCTCCCCTCAATTCTCACACATGAGAAGTGAAGACAAAAAGAATAAAATAGAAACTGTGGATGTTGGAGATGTTCAATGACACAGTCTCTAACCCAAGAAGAGAGGGGTAACTTTCTGGGGAAGAGAGGTGGATAAGCCAAAGAATTAAAATAAATTGGGCCCAGCTAGCATGGCTTAGTGGTTGAGCATTGACCTATGACCCAAGGTCACAGTTCAATTCCTCCTCAGGGTACATGCTCAGGTTGGGGGCTTAATCCCCAGTGTGGGGCGTGCAGGAGGCAGCTGGTGAGTTATTCTCTCTCCTCATTGATGTTTCTATCTCCCTCTCACTCTCCCTTCCTCTCTGAAATCAATAAAAATATATTTTAAAAAATAAATGAATAAAATAAATTGGTTAAGTAATTTCCTGGTGGACAGAAAATCTAAAATGCTAATAAGTTTACCTTGAGAGACTTAGTTCTCAAAAAACAGATTTGATTCATTAGCTAGCTTTTAGATAAGATTGTAAGAGAGCTCCAGAAAATACAGAGAAGAAGAAAATAGAATGCTTGCTCATAACCCGGCATCATATTCAGGAGGGTACCTCTAGTTAACTCTCCAGGGCTATTTGTTTCAATCAAACTTGGCTTACAATAAAAAGAAACACAATCTTATTATTTTTATTATTAATATACTCTAATTTTTAGAACACTTTTATATTGGCTGAAAATTTTGGAACAGAGAGTTTATTTCCTATATACCCCCTCTCCCCACAGTATCCCCTGTTTATTAACATCTTAATTAGTGAGGAACGTTTGTTATAATTGATGAACCAATATTGATACATTATTCTGAAGCAAAGTCCATGGTTTAACTAGGGTTCAGTTCCTATTGTGAAATTCTGTGGTTTTGGACAAATGTGTAATGCCACGTATTCATCATCACAGTATCATGCAAAGTAGTTTCATTGCCTTAAAAAACACCGGTGCCCCAACTACTCAGCCATCCCCTCCTATCCTGAATCTTGATGATTACTGATATTTTAATTGTCAATATGGTTTTGCTTTTTCTATAATGTCATACATTTGAAATCATACAGTATGTGGCTGTTTCAGAATGGCTTCCTTCACTCAGCAATATCCTTGTAGTTTCCTCCATGTCTTCTTGTGGCTTGATAGCTCAATTCTTCTTCTTGCTGGATACTATTCCACTGTATGGGTGTGCCACAGTTCGTTTACTCATTTACCTTTTGAAAGACATCTTGGTTACTTCCAGTTTGGGACAATTATGAATAAAGTTTCTAAAGTCATTCATTTGGAGGTTTTTATGAAGCTGTAACTCTTCAACTCACTTGGGTAAGTATTTTTGATGACTGCCTGTGTCCAGGACCAGCAACCCAGGCATGGGTTGAGGCGTGGCAGGGCCAGCTCTCCCTGTCCCCTCCTGTCAGAAAAGCAGAGTCCCAGAGGCCTGGCCCAGCATCACTCAGTTTCATTGGGCAGAACTGGTGGGACACATGTTCACTCTTGGTTGCAAGGGGCACAGGGAAAGCAAGGACAGGACTGTCAGAATGGCTTAGAGGAGACCGGACACACAGGGGGGTACTGGGCACCCTAAACCCCAAGCAAACTGGGCTCTGTTAGTTCAGATAGGGGTTGGGTCCTGGGTGGGACATAGTTGGTGCCTGTCCCAAACCTCTCACTTTGAACACTCTTGGCTCTAGACGTGTTTCTGTCCTCCTGATGTCATGTCTGTTCTGCGCTGTAGTTTTGCTCACATGTCATGGTCTGGAATCTTTTTCCTGGTTTCCTTGCTTGAACACTCGGTGTTGAAGTTCATTCAAATGCCACATCTAAGGTGTCTTGGTCCGCCTCTCCTCCTCAGAAAGTTACCCCTCTCCTTCTGGGTTATACTGTGTGTCACTGTACATCTCCAGCATCCACAGTTTCTATTTTATTCTTTTTGTCTTCACTTCTAAAGTACGAGCATTGAGGAGAGATAAATTCTTTAAAATATTGCTCTGGCCATATGTTCATCCTAAAGTCCAGTGAGTGGTGCTCAGTGGGTTCTTCTTAAATTTGTACCTCGAACAAATGGTCCAGGTCTCCGGTCCAAACAGCCAACGACAGCTGGAGTCCAGAATCCATAGGGATGGATGAAAGAGAGGCTCAGGATAAACAGTGAATGCTTGCGAGATGGTTCCAAGTGATTCACCTGGATGTGTAGACCATGTTGCCAAAGACTTATTGATTCAGGGATTGGAAGATACCTATAGCCTTTCTGGTGGTGGTGAGTGATAAGGGCGATGCCTGGGTGGGACTTGACTGTTAGTCACAATAGTTGCAAACACTAATGTCTCTGACAATAAACAGGGCTGTTTTGAAGTTGGTCCCTGAAACATGGGCTCATCCCCTTCTTATTCCTTAAACACCCAAGTCTTACACAATCAGGGACTGCCCTGGGCCCTTTCCACATACCTCACCAGACAGGGTGGCTGATCCCCACAGGAACATGAGGTCAGAGGTCAAAATCCCTGGTCTCCTGAGCTGGAAAACGTACAAAAGGAAAACAAGAAAATTAAGGGCATGTGATATCTAAAGCAGAATTATAGAAAATGATGTGATATTTACACCAAGATATATAGTATACAATGATGAACAAACAGTACAACATAGATATCACTTAAAAATGTAATACTGAGCAAACTAAGGTAAACATAGAAGAATATATAGAATCTGTTCTCCTTCAAGTAAATTTGCTTAAGTGGTAAAATTCAAATGAAACAAAGAGAGAGCCTTACCATAAAAGTCCAGATGATCGTTTTCAGGAAGAGAGAAAAGGGGCAGTGACTGGTAGGGGTGGTGGCAATATTTTATTCATTGACCTGGGTGGCAGTCACAGGTGTTGGAGATAATTCATTGGGCTATACATTGCAGTGTATTTTATTTTCCTTTATGATTGATCTATATCACATAAAGGACATCTATAAAACATAGGCCAAAATAATCATTTACATTCATGAGTATGCATAAAAATAAACAGAAAACATACATTTTATTTTTTGGCTTTTGGGGGGGAAGTTCAAATAGTAATGAAGATTAAGGGAAAATAAGTATATAAGTAAAATAAGAGAGAGACCTTGCAACAGATCAATGATGTTTAGATTCTGGAAGCTGAGGACTATACATAGTTCAGACTCTGACAGTGAGGCCAGAATTGAACAAAGCAAAACTTAAATTAAAATAATTAAAAACTAATTTAAAGTATTTTGACATTGTTCAAATTTCAAAACCTACACCAGGGACAAAGTGGGCATGCCATCTCACTTCCCCTGCCCGGAGTCAGCTCGTGCTCCAGGTTTTCTGTGTGTCCTTCCTGGGAGGCTTTGAATGGGGTAAGAAGAAATTAAATGAGTGAACCAGAGGGGTCTGGTGCTGATGCAAATATGGATATAACTGGGGACAGAAAGGCCAGGCTGAAGCATGGAGGCCAGTGCATTGGGGGCCCTGACCTGGGTGCTCAGCGGTGGGCCTGGTCCCAGGGTGCCCAATGCCTGAGCAGTCCCTTACTCCATGGGAGCATGTTCTAAGGGTAACAGAGAGCAGGAACAAGGACTCTTCAGTGAGTCAGCATGGTATGTCCCCAGAGGTCCCCAGGTTTCATCCTGACCTCCAAGCTCTTGTTTCCTGCACCTGAACTCGATTTTCCACAGCAGGTTAGGACCTAACAGACCTCAGGGCATGAGCTACTATCTCCTAAGCAGACTGTTTTGCATAAGGGAAGGAGAAACATCATTGAAGAATTTATAGGGAGGCATCATCATGGGAGGGGTGGCAACTTTGCCCCATCTCCTGCTGGCTCATTTGATGGTGGTCACCATCCCTGAATCTAGACAGTGGCTTCCTTGGTGGGCCCCGGTGGGCCATGGAGCTGCGAAGTGAATTTTTAGAGTGTGGGGCTAACGCCAGGACTCAGAGCTCTGACCTCCCGTCTTCCCTCGCCTGCAGTTGACATGCTGAGCCACTACTCTCTCTGTGTTCCCTGGTCTGTCACTGTGGGTCATGCCACCTCTTTCTCTCCTAGCGCTCCAGTGAGGATTCCCATGAAGACGGGAGTGAGGTGACCCTGCCTCCCTCCCCTGGACTTCGAGTTCCCCGGCCCTACAGTGACCCTAGAGGTCTAGTGGTGGGGTTAGGAGTGAGGTTTTGAATCAGGAGTTTCTGGGATCATATCTTAAACTTTCTGTCTATTAGCCTTGTGCACATAAGAACTTTGCTTACCTCTTACTCCCTCAATTCCCCATCCTCAACATAAGGGTAACAGCTCCATCTCATAAGGTTTTGACGCTTTAGGAGGAATATCAATATGACAGGTAAGGTGATGCGTGGTATAATTATGGACTTAAAAACCACTGCAGAGAGTTTGTGTTAGATGCCAGAACAAAATTGTGGAAGGAGTGGGTGATGAGCAAACACAGACTATGATGCATCTCAGAGTCCCATCCTCTTTAAGTTCAGAACCTGTTTTCTGTACCAGAATTTCTGTGCTTTACAACACATCCCATTGTCTTCCACACCCCTGACCCCAGCGAAGTGAGGACAGAAGAAGGCTCTAGGTGTTTTCCCTTGGGAGTTCCCTGGGATTTTACTGGCACATACTGAACACACACTCCTACGTGTGTGCCACCCACCTGATTGAGACAATGGTCCAGGAAGTAGACAGATATGACCCAAAGGCTCCCAGTGTCTGGGAGGAGCCAGATTGAGCCTTATAAAGAGACCAGTCTTTCCCAGATGCACAGGTTTGGTGTATTTGTGGAACAGGACAATCACGTCCTCACCTTCTCCTCACTGCCTCCTCATCAGCTTTGGTAAGTCTGCACCTATCTCTTTGCCAGGAGATTCCTCAGGGCCCAGGGTGTTCTGCTGTCTGCACGAGTAGGGAAAAGCAATGATGGGAGAGGATTCAGGAGCTTGGGTCCAGATGTAATGCGGTTCTACCTGTAACGGGGCTCTGCCTGTTATGGGACTTTGCCTGTTAGGTGGCTGTGTAACTTTATTCCACTGGGGTCCTGAGGATCTCATCTACAAGATGGCTGGACTGGCCCCTGTGTAACAACGCTGTGGAAACATCTCTGGTGGGAGCTGAGGAAAAGACTCTTCCTCTCTCCTTCTCTTCTTTTCTTTCTGGACTCACCTAACTCTCAGACCACAGGTTGGGAAGACTCAATTTGCACCCCAACCTCCAGGGAGAGTGGGTCTCTCTATCCAAGTTCAGAAGGTTCTCCTGAACCCAAGCCTGGGACTCCCACTCACCTTGCCATGGTGAGAAGATCTGCCAGTATATGGATCAGAAACCCATCAACTAATGTTTTGGACCTTTTGCCCAGCTGAGGGAAAGACCAGTGACATTCTGTTCACAGGGCTCAGCTCTGACGTTGGCCAAGTTCACAGAAGGCTTTGGGTAATTCCATGTAGGGACTTAGCAGCAAGGTTTTTTTATCCTGATGATAAGAAAATACAGTTTTTGTTAGATGCCCAAACATGTGGGCCATACACATTTCTTGAGAGTTTTGGAAAGTCTGGGGTATGAGGGTTGGACTGTCCAATTTCTCTGCTTGGGGTCCAGACTGTTGATGGAGGTACTGGCTTTGGGAAGTCAGACCTCTTTACTTAAATGTGGTCTAGCCTTGGGGTTTCAGATAGCATGGAGGTACAAAGGTCATCTGAAGGAGCCTATCTCCGAACTTTCCAACCAATAGCCTAAAACTGAGGCAGGAATTCCTGTTTATTTCAAACATGATGCCAACACTGGTCAGCAGGCCTTCTTTCCCTGGGATGGTCCAGGAACACTTGCAGGAGCTCAGGACAGGGCTGTATATCTCTGCCCACACTCACCATCCTACTCACACTGACTGCTGGGAGCCTCCAGAACTGGTTTCATTTAGAGCTTGCTTTATGTTTCCAATGGACTCCTCAGGGGTCTCTTTCCAAGAGCAACCCAGCGCAGGTGAGGCCAGACTAGTCAGGAAGTTATTTTGTCCGCATGACTCTAACCCTGACATTGACATTGGAGGAGTTGGTATTACTGCTCTTAAAGAGTAGAGTCATCGAAATGCTGTGTTTGGTTCAGTTCTCAACTAAAATGTCAGTCCTTTTCTATGTGATTGACCCCTACCCTCTCTGCTTCTGCCTCCTGTGGTTCTGTCCACAGTGGGTTTCTCTGTTCTCCTCCATCTCCTTTGGACCCTGACCTGCATGGGCCCAGGCCCCAGCCTTGGTCACACTCTCCTCCGTGTGAGCATCTCATCCCACCTCCTAGGCTGATACAGTTCCTTCTGCTCCCAACTGATCCTCACTTCACAGGATCCTCAGTTCCCACCACATTGTCCTGACACAGGGTCCCTCACCTGGGGAGAAGGATCACAAAGTTCCCGTCTTTCTCTCTGGCAGCTTCCTTGAAAACCAAGATGAGCCATACTCCAGTTGAACAGTCCGTGATGGACTTGATTGTCCCGTTCCACAAATACACAAAATCTGATGACATGATTGACAAGCCGGGCCTGCTGAAGATGCTGAAGGAGAATTTCCCAAACTTCCTCAAGGCTTGTGTGAGTCTGGTTGACTTCTCCAGGTTGCTTGGGCCCTGGCATGGCGGAGGACTTTGGACAAGTCAATCCCATTCTCTGATCCTCAATATTCTCATCTGCAAAAAGGCCTAAGAGGACTTTCCTGACTTATTATCAGGATGAAAGAGATGATACATGTGGCCAAGAGTAAAGGCATCTGGAGATCAAGGGTAGTTATCAGGTGGTGAAATAGGAGAGTAAAGAATGGGTCCCCTCCCACTTGTCACTCTCCATCCAGGAGTCTGAAGCCCATAGGCTTAGGCTCTGCCTCTAGAAGCCTCTTTTAGGTTCTCTGAGATCCAAGGGAAGGTGATAGAAATTCCACGGCTGATAATATTTAACACCTTTCATTACAATGAAAAAGCTCATTCATAGACCTGACAATTAGAATATACTGACAATTAGAATATACAATTAGTCTGACAATTAGAATATACTGAACTGATTACAAATGAGAGGCTACTAAGTGACACAGAGAGTAGGTTAGCAAAGGAGGCCACTTAGCATAGAAAACTCGGGAAGACAAACAGGCAAGGTGGTTAAGAATGAAGAGACAAGGGGTAGGGCCTACCTAATTTCTGGGTAGAACTTAGGTAGATGGGGTCCTGGAAGTGAGTGGGGGGAGCAGGTCTGGGTCTAAAGACCACCCACCCACCAGCTCATTGATCAGTGAGGCTCTGGGCTGAGTCTGCCCACCACCACTAGGTCTCTCTTTCATGCTGACATTTGGTCCAAGGAATCTCCCTCAGTGACCTGTTGGGTAGTGCTAATGTCCCTCTCATCCCCTGGTGCCCTCCACTGGCCCACACCAGCTACAACTGTGCGGCCACAGATGCTATTCTCCCTCTCTCTGCCTTCCTTCTCCTCCTATTCCACCCATAACACTTTTGGGACTGAATTTATCTTTTCCACAGGAAACTGACCTCCTCTCTCAGCAAGGCGTCTGTGCACCTCTGCCCCTGCTCCCTACTGTAGCCAGTGTTCCAGGTCCCTGGGTCAGCAGTGCAGAGCATTCTGCTGGCCCCAGGCATGCTATTTCTTCCCCAACCACCATCAGCATTTGGGGATCCAGGAACTGCAGGGAGCAGGAGCTGAGGGAGGTGTGAACCTGCTGCCGCATGCCCATGAGCTCCTGCCCAGCATGACGCCAGGGACAAAGGGGAGATGGCACCACTGAAATAGGCATTGGGTGGCGGGAATTGTGGGCACATGGGCACTGCTCACTGTGAACGGGACACTCAGCAGTGCCCAAGGACTGGATCTCTTGTCCTCTGTCCTGGGCTTCTGGGCTGTGTCCTGTCCCTGTGCGTGTGTGAGTTTTAGCCTTTGTGGGTGTCCCTGTGGAGGTGAGAGCCACCCTGTCTGCTGAGCTGATCCTCGCAATGGTTTCCTAAGTGCTGGGAGCTTGGTGTCTGGGGAAAGCACAGAGTGATGAGTGTTCCAGGAATGAGGAGTAAAGCTAGTGCTGGAGTCCAGAGAGAGTCTGGGCAGCAAGTGTAAGAGAAGATTGAGGAAGAGTAGGGAGGAGAGGGCATGGAGGAATGAGTGGAAAGCTCATACTGACAATCATAGGTGACAGTTCCCCTTAACTGTCATAGGAAGGACCATGTCATTACCCTTGGGCTCTTTGAGGTCATAAAATGTGCTAGGGGCTGAGGATTTCAGAAACAAGCAGGACACAAGTGCTTCCTCAGCAAGCAATGGCTCTCCCACACATGGGGTCTCTCCATGGTGCCAGGGGGCCAGTGAGCACTCACCTGCACATCCAGGGCCACCTCTAGGCACATACCTGCTGCTTCAGTAGCTCCCCTCCTTGAGGATCCCATCATCCAGCTGGGTCACTCCCTACCTCCTACTCACAGTCTCCTGCTAACCCCTCAATCAGGCCACATTCTTCAGGGAGAAATTAGGCAACTGCCTCCAAAATCTTCTGTCCCACCTGCAGGAAACTCGGTGGGTGAGGTATTTGTCCATGTGGATGACTCCTCCACCTCCTACTCTCACCGTGTCATTAGCATCTCAGTTCTGAGACCATCACCTCCCTCCACTTCAGGGGCATCCTCTCCTGCCCATCCTCTGCAGCTTGTCATCATTTAGGACATGCCTGAGCTTTTCCCTGCCTACTCCTCACTCTCTCACTGGTATTGTCTGTCCCCTCCCCGCCTCCTTCTCATTCCACCTGCTCTCAAACTCAGGGAGACCTGCTTCTCTGGACCTTTTCACTTTTCTCCTGTCAGTACCCTCTTCTGTCTCTATGCAGCCTGCACCCCATGATCCACCACACCAACTGCTCTCCACTGACTAAGATCTCTGGTGCTGACTTGCCTCGGGGCCATACCCTCCCTGCAAACCTCCCAGCTTGGACCAATCCCTCCACTTGTCTTCTCTCCTCCTGCACCAGGACTGCTGGTCCTGCTAGGAACCATCCTGCCAGGGCTCCCAGAGCTGGTGTCTGACTTCCTCTCTGCTCAGCCATCCCTGTTCCCCTGTTCCTGTCCTGGGAACTTACCTCCTGATGGTCCCAGTCCACCCCAATATGTCTTATTGTTTCCTGACTCAATTCCATTTTTTTTAATGCTTCTCTTTGCCTGAAATATCTTTGAATTCCTCACCTTCCTGTTTAATATGATGTATCTCAACAGACTAGAAATCTGAACTTCTCTCTAGGGATTCTCCTTGGAAGTGGACACAGACTACTTCTCCACAATCAAATGTGCTCTTCCTCCTTTATGCTGCCTGCCACCTAAGCCCACTTGTACTGTGGGAACCACACCACGTCATTGTCCCCATATGTCTGTATTCCAAATTAGGGAGGAAAAACACTTATTTTAGCTTCACTGATCTCTAGTACCTAGCAGTTCCAGCACATAGTCCTTACTCTAAAACTATTTTTGTTGTTAAAATAGAATTGTTCAAATTCAGGTCCATCGCAACTAATGTTAACAGCAATCAAAAATGTAAAAACCTCCAGTTTTGAAGTCGGCTGTGAAACTTAGTTAAGGAACCTGGAAGGTGAGGCCAGGTTAAAAAGTGTAATTTGAAATAGTGAACAGCTGCTGTGGAGACCATAGTCCTGATCTTCCCAAAGGAGGAGTTGCTTCCCGCACGGTGGGAGGCCCCACTTCCCAGGACATTGCCGGTATGTACAAGTCTACTGACCATGGCCTCTAACGTGGACCTAATCTCCTTGAATTCTCCAACCTCTGTTTAATCTCACAATGCTTCCCGCCATTGCCATGCTCCATGAAAAGTTAGGATGAAGTGGATAGACATACAGTTACTCATTTTCTGGTATGATTCAGGAATCACATCCTAAAGAGAGCCTGGTGTGTGATCCCCAATGGGCTCATGTTCTCCATACTTAGCTATGGTAAAGGTCAACTGTAGAACTCATCATATTCTGTTAGAATTGTGTTTCATACCTGTGTCAACCCAGAGAGCTGATCTCCTGGAGGCAGGGGCATGAGTCTGGTCCAATGCTGATACCCATTTGTCCTGAGACATCGTAGCGTCTGCCATGGCACGGTGCCCTAGAAGGGTGTTAGTCCGGTCTCTCCAGGGTGGTTTGGAGGACTGATGTAAAGAGAGAAGCCAGGCCACATGCACAACCTTGTTCAGGTGGAAGTAATTGTTCCTGGGCTCAGCTGAGACAGAGAGCCTTAGAAAAAGGCCCAGCTGAACCAGTGCTCAGGGGCTGAGGGCTGAGAGAGGTTCTGATACCAGAGGAGATTTGCAGGCGGTGCCTGTAGAAGAGAAGAGTGTGGACCCAGGACCTGGGATATTTCCTGTCCCCTGACACCTCTTTGGTGCTCTGCATCTACAGAGGTGATGCTCAGGATGCTGTTCAGTGGGAGTGGAACAGGGTGGAGTTTCTATCCCAGGTGCAGTGTTCAGGAACATTTTTCTCTTGGTTAAACCCTACAATTTTCTGCAAAATGGAAGATGGGGTGGGGGTTTAAGAACATAATTTGCCCATGTGCTGTTAGGAGAGGACGTCAAATGAAATGTGGTCGCCCAGGGATAGCCCTGACTTAAAGGGACCCTGTCCAAATGCACATTGGTCAATTCCACCAGAGCTCCATTGTCTCGAGTCTCAAGAATGCCGCATCCTTTGAGCTAGATGGCTTCTCAGAGATAACCTATTCCCAGCCTATAACTCATAATAACAGCACTGAGGCCCAGAAAAAATGGATTTGCACAACACTCTGAAGGTTCATAGTTAAATTTTATTTAACTTAAATTAAATTTAGTTTTAATTGTATTTCATTCCATTTTCTTTAAAGTCGATTGTATTTTACTCAGTAGTATCAGAAAAATACAATTGAATTCTAAGCATATGTAACATAAACACAAACATTCAAAAACTGTATCTAAAGGGGGAGCCCTCTCTGCCGTGGCCGCTGACACAATGTGGCCCATGGTCTGGGACTGCAGACTTCACAGGAGTTGATGCAAGTTGCTCCCACCTGCAGGTGGTTCTTCTGCCTCGTGAAGGTCAGTGAAAGCTGTGCCCAGAGCCCGCTCTGGCTCTGGAGAGGCCACTGGAGTTGACGTTGCCTCTTGAGGTCTTTTTTGAACTTGCTCTGGAGCTGGTTCTGTAGATCCCAGAAGAGAACATGTTATCACCATGACTGCCTCAATGTGCCTTCTAAAGATGGAACATCTCATCTATCCATCGATGGAGTCCCATTTCCAGAGCCCACCCCAGGAAGTCTTCCCAGATTGCAGGCCATAAGGGCAGTGATCAGAGCAACTCTATACTTGCCTAACCCTAGCTTCTGGAAGCTCTTCTCTGTGTGGCTTAGCCCCCCACACACCCACACCATCCACCCGCAGGCCTCCTCATCCTCTGCCTCTACCTCTGTGGGCTCATGGTGCTCTAGCTCTGAAAGGAGCAGCTGGGCCCAGTGCTCCAGATGTGAGCTGGTTCTGTAGATGCAAGAAGGACAGAGGCAGATGGGAAGGGCCCTGTGTGGGTAATGGCACGCCTCTTTCCATGGCTAGTGGAGTGGATTGTCACTGATGACTCAGCATGAGCTTTCTGCTCATCATTCCCTGCCCTCTCCTCCCCTCTCCTCTGCAGTCCTGTCTTCTCACTTGCTGCCCAGACACTCTCTGGACTCCAGCACTACTTTACTTCTCATGCCTGCAACAGCCATCACTCTGTGCTTTCCCCAGACACCCAGCTCCCAGCATTTAGCAAAACCATTGGGAGGATCAACTCAGCAGACAGAGTGGCTCTCTCACCTCCACAGGGATACCCACACAGGCTAAAACACACACACACACACACACATACACACACACACACACACACACACATGCACAGGGACAGGACACAGCCCAGAGCCCCAGGACACAGGACAGGGGATCCCATCCTCTGGGCTGCTGAGTGTCCTTTTCACAGTGACCAGTGCCCATGTGCCCCCAAAGGCCACCACCCAATGCCTTTTTCAGTGGTGCCATCTCCCCTATGTCCCTGGGGTCATCCTGGGCAGGAGTGCAGGGGCATGAGGCACCGTGTTCACTCCTCCCTTGGCTCCTGCTCCTTGAAGTTCCTGGATCCCCAGACGTTGATCATGGCTTGAGAAGGAAAAGCATGGCTGGGCCAGCAGAACGCTCTGCACTGCTGACCCTGGGACCTGGCACGCTGGCTGCACTAGGGAGCAGGGGCAGAGGTGGACAGAGGCCCTGCTGAGAGAGGTGGTCAGTTATGCTGGGGGCCAGAGGGAGGGCACCCTCCTGGCACATTCCTGGGTAAGTTTTCCCACAGAGAACCCACAATTACATTCACCAAGAAGGGGCAGCTTTGACAGCATAAGTAGCCAAAGAAAAGCAGGAAACAGGCTGTATCTGGGCAAAAGACACACTTTATTGTTTCTTGTGGTTTCTGGAGGCCTCAGGCTGGGCTGGGCTCATTGTCCTCCCCACCAGAACAGAGTGGGGCTCCGTGGCTATTATCGTGGTAGTCCACAGCTAGGACTCCCAACACCGATAGAAACTCAATAAACGAGATCTTCTTATCCATGTTCTTGTCCTTGTTCTCAAAGATATCCCCCAAGAAATCTACGCCCCTTTTTTCCTGTGGAAAAGATAAATTCAGTATCAAAAGTGTTATCAGTGGAATAGAAGGAGGAGGAGGCAGAGAGGGGGAGAGAAACATCTGGGGTCGCACAGGTGCAGCTGTTGTGGGCCAGTGGACTGTACCAGGGGTTAAGGGGGACGTTAGCATTACCCTGCATGTCACTGAAGGAGAATCCTTGTACCAAATGTCAGAATGAAAGAGAGACCTAGTGGTGGTGGGCAGGCTCATCCCAGTACCACACTGATCAATGAGCTGGTGGGTGGGTGGTCTTTAGACCCAGACCTGCTCCCCTCACCCACTTCCATTACCCCATCTACCTAAGTTCTACACAGAAACTGAAGATAGGCCCTACCCCTTGTGTCTTCATTCCTAACCCTCCTCTCCTATCTCCTATTTGCCTTCCTGAATCTTCCATGCTCAGTGCCCTCTTTTGCTCACCTACACTCTGTGTGACCTAGTAGCCTCTCTTTTTGTATTCAGTTCAGTGCATTCTAACTGTCAGATTAAATCAGGTCTATGAATGAGCTCTTTCATTGTAATGAAAGGTGTTAAGTTTTATCAGCCATGGGATTTCTATCACCTTCCCTTGGATCTCAGAGAACCGAATGGAGGCTTCTGGAGGCTTCAGTCTCCTGGATGGAGAGTGACAAGTGGGAGGGGACCCATTCTTTATTCTCCTATTTCACCACCTGGTAACTACCCTTGATCTCCAGATGCCTTTACACTTGGCCAATGTACCATCTCTTTCATCTGATAATAAGTCAGGAAAGTCCTCTTAGGCCTTTCTGCAGATGAGAATATTGAGGATCAGAGAATGGGATTGACTTGTCCAAAGTCCTCCCCCATGCCAGGGCCCAAGCAACCATAAGAAGTTACCCAGACTCACACAAGCATTGATGAAGTGAGGGTAATTCTCCCTCAGCATCCTCAGCAGGCCCTTCTTGTTAATCTTGTCATCGGGTTTGGTGTATCTGTGAAACTGGTCAACCAAGTCCATCATAGCCACTTCAGCTTGAGTATGGCCCATCTTGGATTTCAAGGAAGCTGCCAGAGAGAAAGACAGGGACCTTTGTTATCCTTCTCCCCAGGTGAGGGTCCCTAAGTCAGGACAATGGGGTGGGAACTGAGGATCCTGTGAAGTGAGGTTCAGCTGGAGCAGAAGGAACTGTATCACCCTAGGAGGTGGGATGAGATGCTCATAAGGAGGAAAGTGTGACCAAGGCTGGGGCCTGAGCATATGCAGGTCAGGGCCCAGAGGAGGTAGGGAGAATACAGAAACCCACTGTAGACAAAGCCAAAGAAGGCAGAAGCAGAGAGGGTAGGGGTCAACCATACGGAAAAGGACTGATGTTTTGTTTGGGACCTGAACCAAACACAAATTTGGATGACTCTACTCTTCAAGAGTATCAACACCATCTTCTCCAGTGTCAACATCAGGGTTAGAGTCATGGGGACAAAATAACTTCCTGACTAGTCTGGCGTGACCCGCCCTGGGCTGCTCTTGGAATGAGTCCGCTGAGGTGCCCATTGTGATCATAAAGCAAGCTCTAAATGAAACGGGCCCTGGAGGCTCCCAGCAGTGAGTGTGAGTAGGATGGTGAGTGTGAGCAGAGATATACAGCCCTGTCCTGAGCTCCCACAAGGTTTCCTGGACCACACCCACGAGATTGAAAGAAGAACTGCTGACCAGTGTTGGCATCATGTTTGAAATAAATAGAAATACCTGCCACAGTTTTAGGCTATTGGGTGGAATGTGGGGAGATAGGCTCCTTCAGATGACCTTTGTACCTCCCTGCTCTCTGGAACCCCAAGGCTAGACCACATTTAAGTAAAGAGGTCAGACCTCCCAAAGTCAGTACCTCCACCAACAGTCTGGACCCCAAGCAGAGAAATGGGACAGTGCAGCCCTCACATCTCAGACTCTCCCAAGCTCTCAAGAAATGTGTATGGCTCCCATGTGTGGGCATCTAACACAAACTACCATTGTCTCCTGATCTGGGAGAAAGATCCTTTCTGTTATGTCCCTAAGTGGAACCACCTAAGGCCTTCTGTCAACTTGGCCAAGGCTTTAACTGAGCCCTGTGCACAGAAGGTCACTGGTCATTCCCTCAGCTGGTGACGAGGTCCAAAACTTTAGTTGATGAGTCCCTGATCCACATAGTGGCAGGTCTCCTCACCAGGGAAAAGTGAGTGGGCATCCCAGGCCTTTGTTTAGGAGAATCTCACGACTTTGGGAGAGCCACCCAGTCTCCCCAGAGGTTGGGGTGCAAAGTCCATGGCCTGAGAGTCAGATGATTCCAGAGAGAAAAGAAGACAAGGAGCAGAGGAAGGTTCTTATACTGAGCTCCCACCAGGGACATTTCAACAGAGTTGTCACAGAAGAGCCAACAGAGCAATAGGAGCATCAGTACAGACATCTTGTTGTAGATAGGCCCTTGGGACCAAGTGGGATCCTGTTGAAAAGACCCATAACAGGCAGAGCTGAGACTGGATACAGGTTCCTGAATCCGCTCCCATCACCGCTCTCCCTATTCCTGGACACAGAAAAACACACTGGGCCCTGATGACCCACCTGGCAAACAGGTGCAGACTTACCGGAGCTGACGAGGTGTCACTGAGGAGAAGGTGAGTGTGCTGTGCATCTGGGCAAAGACTGGTCCCTTTATAAGGCTCAGTCTGGCTCCTCCCAGGCATTTGGGCCATGTTCTCTCTCTGCTTAATGGACCATTGCCTCACTCAGGTGGGTGGCCCACACCCAGGAGAGTGTGTTTATTATCTTCCAATAAAATCTTAGGCAACTCCCAAGGGATTGCACTATTCTAGAGCATTATTCTCTGGGTAAGGAAACCTAGGGCTGGGGAGGGGAAGACAATGGGATGTGCCTTAAGAACACAGGAGTTGAGGTAGAGAAAACTGGGTTTCTGAACTTAAAGAGGATGGGACTCTGAAAGGCAGCCTGGTCTCTGTTTGAGTATCACCAGTCCTTCCACAAGTTTGTTCTGCCATCTAACAAAAGTCTGCAGCGGTTTATAAGTCCATAACTATACCACGCATCACCTTACCTGTCATATTGATATTCCTCCTAAACCTTCAAAACCTTATGAGATGGTGCTGTTACCCTCATGTTGAGGATGGGGAATTGAGGGAGCAAGAGGTAAGCAAAGTTCCTATGTGCACCAGGCTGATAGACAGCAAGCTCAACATATGGTCCCAGAAAAGCCTGATTCAAAACCTCCTCCTAACCCCACTACTAGACCTCTGGGGTCACTGCAGGGCCTGTGAACTCAAAGTCCAGGGGATGGAGGCAGGGTCACCTCACTCCCATGTTTATATGGGGTCGTCAAAGAGAGAAAGAGGTGCCATGACCCACAGTGACAGGTAGCACAGAGTGAATAGCACGTCTGTGCCTGGCCAGGATGGCCAAGGGTGAACCTGAGTGGGACAGCTGAAAGGCTTAGAAAAGACCGACAAGAGAATGAAAGATAGGTCTGGGTGGGACGCTGCTTCTCTGAGAGACAGCGACAACGCCCAGCAGCCATGTCTGTATTTTATAGCAGATGCCATGAGGTAAAGTAAGGGCATGATAAAGATGTTTCCAACATTCTCATGGTTTCAATCCTACTCAACTACATGGGCCTGAACTCTACCAGGCCTCCATCACTCAGGCACGCGAGGCCACGTGTTCGGACCATAGCTTCAAGCTTACAACTACAGCTGTTGCCTATAATTGTGCTGGGAGGGCCCTGCCATCCAAGCTGGGACTTGCACAATGCGAGGACTGTGCCCTCTCATCAGGCCAAGGCTTGAACCTATCCAAACACTGTAGCTGCTCCCCACACACATCACCCACAGGTGAGGGAAGAGACAAGGTCAGAGCTCTCAGTTCTGGCGTTAGCCCCACACTCTTGAACTTCGCTTTGCAGCTCCAGGGGCTGTCTGAGCCCACCAAGGAAGCCACTGTCTAGACTCAGGGATGGTGACCACCATGAAATGAGCCAGCAGGAAATGGGGCAACTTTGCCTCCCCTCCCATGATGATGCCTTCCTATAAATTCTTTAATGATGTCCCTCCTTCCCTTATGCAAAACAGTCTGCTTAGGAGTCAGTGGCCATGCCCTAGAACAGTGATGGCGAACCTATGACACGCGTGTCAGAGGTGACACTCGAACTCATTTTTTTGGTTGATTTTTCTTTGTTAAATGGCATTTAAATATACAAAATAAATATCAAAAATATAAGTCTTTGTTTTACTATGGTTGCAAATATCAAAAAATTTCTATATGTGACACGGCACCAGAGTTAAGTTAGGGTTTTCCAAAATGCTGACACGCCAAGCTCAAAAGGTTCGCCATCACTGCCCTAGAATCTGCTGTGTCCCAACCTGCTGTATAAAATCTAGTTCAGGTACAGGAGACAGGAGCTTGGAGGTTAGGAGGAGGCCTGGGGCTCTCTGGGGAACTTCCCTGGTGACTCACTAAGGAATCCTTGTTTCTGCTCTCTGCTTCCCTTAGAACAGTGCTTCTCAACCTTGGCTGCACATTAGAATCACCTGGGAATCTTTAGAAAATCCTGATTTCTGAGCCTCATCCTCTGGAAATTCTGTTCTTTGTTACTAATGTTGTGGCCTCACCCCATAACAAAGAAACAGAATATCCGGAGGATGAGGCCCAGATCATGATTTTAAAAAGATTCCCAGGTGATTCTAATGTGCAGCCAAGGTTGAGAACCACTGCCTTAGAACATCCTCCCCTGAGTGAGGGGACTGCTCAGGCATTGGGCACCCTGGGACCAGGCCCACCACTGACCCTGGGTCACTATGCCCCCCCCCCCCAATGATTTGGCTTCCACACTTGGCCCTTCTGTCCCCAGTTATGTCCACATCTGCACCAGCACCAGCCCTCTCTGGTTCACTTATGTAATGTGTTCTCATCGCCACTAAAAGCCCGCTGTGCAGGATACACAGGAAACCTGGAGAGGGCGTAACTTGGAACAGAGGAACTGAAATGTCATTCCCACATTCGCCCTGGTATAGCTTTTGAAATTTGAACAATGTCAAGATACTTCAAATTCATTTTTAACTTTTATATTTAAGTTTTGCTTTGTTCAGTCTTGGCCTCACTTTCAGAGTCTGAACTATGTATAGTCCTTGGCTTCTGGAATCTAAGCATCATTAATCTGTTGCAAAGTATCTTATTGTTACTTACATACTTATATTCTGCTGGAAGCGGGTCCACCCTTGATGCTTGACACAGTCGCTGCAGGGAAGAAACATCTGCACAGCTTATGTTTCAAGGGACCTGGCGTATATGGCATATGTTTGCTCCCCCTCTTAACACTATGTGTTTTAAACAGGACCACCTTCCAGAGAAAGGTTGTTTCCCCAGGTGAGGATTTTTCCGTGGAGTTAGGGAGGGAATAAAACCCCTTAACTAAGTGCCAGGCGGGTAATTAATCACTTTAACTACAAACAATCATGCTTAAGCTACATAATCTTTACTTAGGATAATCTCCTTCAGTTACTCCCTTGTAGCTTAATAGAACAATAGAGTAACCTTGGAATGGTGATAAGAAACGCCCTAACCTTTGGAATAGAATTGATAAGATTAAAATCAACTGGTATAAATACAGATGTTACAAGACAATAAACACAGAACCTGGCTAGGCTGCTGATCAACTGAACGCTATCTCCTTGTCATTCCTTCCTTCTTCACCGACTCCATCCACACCTTTGGGAACCCCTGGACCTGTTGGGGATGGACCCCAACAATATTCCTTTAATCTACATTACCACTCAATTTCCCCCCAAAAAGCCAAAAAAGCAATATGTTTTCTGGGTTTTTTTGTTTATTTTTATGCATGCTCACCAATGTAAATAATTAGTTTGGCCCGTGTTCTCTCCATGTTTTTTTTTTAATATAGATTAATTATGCAGAAAAGTACAACAAACTACTATACACAGCCTAATGAATCTTACACTTGTGACTGTCCCCCACGTCAATTAAACATTGCCACCACCCACACCAGCCTGCTTTCTCTATCCTCCAAAACCATCATCTGAACTTTTATGATGAGACCCTCTCCCTGTTTCATTTTACCACCTAAGCATACATTCCTGAACACTGCCATTTCCCCTACTTTCAAATCTTACTTGAAGGGAAACATATTCTATGTATTCTTCTGTGTCTGCCTTATTTTTCTCAGTATTACATTTATAAGCTGTATGTTGTATTGTGTTTGTTCCTCATTGTATACTTATATACCTTTATATGAAATAATTTTTTTATAATTCTGCTTTAGATACCACATGCCCATCACTTTGTCTTCTTTTTCAATGGTTTCCAGCTCAGGTGACCAGGGATTTTGACCTCTGACCTCATGTTCCTGTGGGGATCAGCCACCCTGTCTGGTGAGGTATGTGGAAAGGGCCCAGGGCAGTCTCTGGTTGTGAAAGTCTTGGGTGTTTAAGGAATAAGTAGGGGATGAGCCCATGTTTCAGGGACCAACTTCAAAACAGCCCTGTTTATTGTCAGAGAAATTACTGTTTGCAACAATTGTGACTAACAGCCAAGTCCACCCCAGCATCTCCCATATAACTCACCACCACCAGAAAGGCTGAAGGTATCTTGCAATCCCTGAACCAAAATTCCTTTGGCAACACATGCTACACATCCAGGTCAGTCACTTGGAACCATGTCGCAAGCATTTACTGTTTATCCTGAGCCTCTCTTTCATTCATCCCAATGGATTCTGGACCCCAGCTGTCCTTGGCTGTTTGGAGCTGAGATCTGTACCATTTGTTCAAGGTACAAAATTTAATGAGAGCCCACTGAGCACCACTCACTGTACTTTAGGATGAACATAATGGCAAGAAAAATTTTTAAAGAATTTATCTCCCCCTCAATTCTCCCACTTTAGAAGTGAAGATAAAAAGAATAAAATAGAAACTGTGGATGTTGGAGATGTACAATGACACAGTCTATAACCCAAGAAGAGAGGGTTAACTTTTGGGGGAGGAGAGATGGATAGGCCAAGGAATTAAAATAAATTGGGCCCAGCTAGCATGGCTCAGTGGTTGAGCATCAACCTATGAACCAGGAGGTCACAGTTCAATTCCTGGTTACATGACCAGGTTGCGGGCTTAATCCCCAAGCATGGGGCGTGCAGGAGGCAGCCGGTGAATTATTCTCTCTCCTCATTGATGTTTCTATCTCCCTCTCACTCTCCCTTCCTCTCTGAAATCAATAAAATTATATTTTAAAAAATAAATAAAATAAATAAATTGGTTAAGTAATTTTCTGGTGGACAGAAAATCTAAAATGCTATTAAGTGTACATTCAGAGACTTAGTTCTCAAAAAACAGATTCAATTTATTAGCTAGCTTTTAGATAAGATTGTAAGAGAGCTCCAGAAAATACAGAGAAGAAGAAAATAGAATGCTTGCTCATAACCCAGGTTCTTATTCAGGAAGGTACCTCTAGTTAACTCTCCAGGGCTATTTGTTTCAATCAAACTTGGCTTACAATAAAAAAAAACAACCAAGATCTTATTATTTTTATTATTAATATACTCTAATTTTTAGAACAGTTTTAGATTGGCTGAAAATTTTGGAACAGAGAGTTTATTTCCTATATACCCCCTCTCCCCACAGTATCCCCTGTTTATTAACATCTTAATTAGTGTGGAACATTTGTTATAATTGATGAACCAATATTGATACATTATTCTGAACTAAAGTCCATGGCTTAACTAGGGTTCAGTTCCTATTGTGAAATTCTGTGGTTTTGGACAAATGTGTAATGCCACATATTCATCATCACAGTATCATGCAAAGTAGTTTCATTGCTTTAAAAATCACCGGTGCCCCAACTCTTCAGCCATCCCCTCCTATCCTGAATCCTGATGATTACTGATATTTTAATTGTCAATATGGTTTTGCTTTTTCTATAATGTCATATATTTGAAACCATACAGTATGTGGCTGTTTCAGAATGGCTTCCTTCACTCAGCAATATCCTTGTAGTTTCTTCCATGTCTTCTTGTGGCTTGATAGCTCAATTCTTCTTCTTGCTGGATAATATTCCACTGTATGGGTGTGCCAAGTTTGTTTATTCATTCACCTTTTGAAAGACATCTTGGTTACTTCCCGTTTGGGGCAATTATGAATAAAGTTTCTAAAGTCATTCATTTGGACGTTTTTATGAAGCTGTAACTCTTCACCTCACTTGGGTAAGTATTTTTGATGACTGCCTGTGTCCAGGACCAGCAACCCAGGCATGGGTTGAGGCATGGCAGGGCCAGCTCTCCCTGTGCCCTCCTGTCAGAAAAGCAGAGTCCCAGAAGCCTGGCCCAGCATCACTCAGTGTCATTGGGCAGAACCGGTGGGACACATGTTCACTCTTGGTTGCAAGGGGCATAGGGAAAGCAAGGACAGGACTGTCAGAATGGCTTAGAGGAGACCAGACTCACATGGGGGTACTGGGCACCCTAAACCCCAATAAAACTGGGCTCTGTTAGTTCAGAAGAGAGGTTGGGTACTGGGTGGGACATAGTTGGTGCCTGTCCCAAACCTCTCACTTCCAACATTCTTGGCTCTAGACGTGTTTCTGTCCTCCTGATGTCATGTCTGTTCTGAGCTGTAGTTTTGCTCACATATCAAAGTCTGGAATCTTTTTCCCTGGTTTGCTTGCTTGAACCCTAGGTGTTGACATTCATTCAAATGCCTCATCTAAGGTATCTTGGTCCCCCTCTGCTCCTCAGAAAGTTACCCCTCCCTCCTGGGGTTATACTGTGTGTCACTGTACATCTCCAGCATCTACAGATTCTATTTTATTCTTTTTGTCTTCACTTCTAAAGTTCGAGCATTGAGGAGAGATAAAGTCTTTAAAATATTGCTCTGACCATATGTTCATCCTAAACTCCAATGAGTGGTGCTCAGTGGGTTCTTCTTAAATTCTGTACCTTGAACAAATGGTCCAGGTCTCCGCTCCAAACAGCCAAGGACAACTGGGGTCCAGAATCCATAGGGATGTATGAAAGAGAGGCTCAGGATAAACAGTAAATGCTTGCGAGATGGCTCCAAGTGATTGACCTGGATGTGTAGTCCCTGTTGCCAAAGAACTTTTGGCTCAGGGAAGGGAAGATACCTACAGCCTTTCTGGCGGTGGTGAGTCATAAGGGAGATGCTGGGGTAGGACTTGGCTGTTTGTCACAATAGTTGCAATATGTCTCTGACAACAAATAGGGCTGTTTTGAAGTTGGTCCCTAAAACATGGGCTCATCTCCTTCTTATTCTTTAAAGACCCAGAACTGACATGGCCTTGGAAGTGGGGCCTCCCACCATGCGGGATGCAACTCCTTTTGGAAGATCAGGACTGTGGTCTCCAGGTCTGGGCCACGTGACAGGCCTTCAAAGTATGGCCTGGGCTTGTGCTTGGGGGTGCTGAGGACTCTGTCATCCTCCTCCTGGTCTGGGCCGCTTGACAGGCTTTCAGAGTTTGTCATGAGCTCAGGCATGGGTGGGGTTAGGAGGCAGTCATCATTCTCCGTGTCTGAGCTACTGTCTCTGGGGTTCATCAGCCTGTGAAACAGAAGGGCCAGGTCCTTGTCCACATCGGGGTCTTGTTCCACAGGGTCCTGCTCTGACTCCAGGACCTCCTCCGTCATTTGAAACCTGCGCAGCCACGCTGCGTCTTTCTGCTGGTACTTCTCTCGCCTGGGCATGGGCCTCCTTCTTACTATCAGGTTCTCCAGGTCCAAGTCATCCTCGTCCAGGTCATGCCTGCGGATGGCATTGTAGCTGGCCTCCAGGTCAGAGAAGACGATCTCAGACTCTCCCTCAGAGAAGCTATCCGTGGACTCTGCCTTGGGGCTGGCCTGCATGGTGCTGTCCAGGTGATTGATGGGCTGGTTGGACAGGGAGAAGATCCAGATCTTGTTCACTTTGATGGTGGGTGTGCTGTAGGCCACCAAGTCGGAGACACTGTCACTCAGCTGCTTGCTGCCCAGACCCTGGGTCTTCACAAGCATGTTGACCAGACTTGGAGGCTCCTTCTGGCTCCAAGTACTGAGGATGCTCCTCCTCTCTGTCTGCCAGCTCGAGTGTGGCAGGCTTTCGAAATATGGCCTGAGCTTGATCTTGTGGGGGCTGAGGATGCTGTCATCGTCCTCCATGTCTTGGCCACTGTCACTGGAATTCTCAAGGCTGTCATACGAAAGGTCCAGGTCCTCTACCTCTGGGACATGCTCCGCAGGGTCCTGATTCAAGTCCAGGACCTCCTCTGACACACTGGATCTGGGAAGCAGCCCCATGACTTTCTGCTTCAAGTTTCGTTGCATGGATCGCTGCTGCCTCTTGGGCTGCCCCAGCTCAAAGTCATCCTCATTCATGTCCTGCCTGTGCATGGCATTGTAGCTGGTCTCCATCTCAGAGGAGAAGCTCTCAGACTCCCCCTCAATGTAACTATCCATGGACTTGGCCTTGGAGCTGGCCTGCATGGAACTGTCCTTGTGGTCGATGGGCTGACTGGACAGGGAGAAGATCCAGATCTCAGCCACCTTGGTGGAGACCTCCTTGAAGCTGCTGCAGAGACTCAGCATTTGGCCACCCTTGGGGGGGTCGCTGCTTTACCTCAGCCATGTGGATGGCGCCTGTGGCCAGTGTCTGGTAGCCCAGGATGATCCGGTTATTATAGCACGTCCTCTGCTGCAGCATGATCTGTAGCTTGTTGCCTTCTCTCTTGAGGAACTGTGGGTACTGCAGGAGGAATGTCAGTGCCAGGTCGCTCTCCACTTGCCCGCTGGAGGGCAACACAATCTCATGGGACTTCAGGATGCCCTTGGAGCCCTGCATTTTCACTGCTATCACCATGGAGATGAGCTCCTTCTCCAGCTCCTTCAAGACCACAAGCTTCTTTAAAGTCAGGCTGCACAACCTGGGCATGCAGCTGGGGCTGGAGCAGTCCACCTCGCAGGTAGAAAAGAGGTTCATGGGCACTGGCGTGTTGAGCACCGTGGGTGTGCCGGCCAGGCCTGCAGGTGGTGAGGAAGCTTCAGCTGCTTGCAGCATATAGGTCTTCGATGGTTTCTCCCCCTATGGTGGGACAGAGGAGGGACATGATTGGTGGCAAGAGGTGGGACACGAGTGACTGAAGGAGAGTGTGGATGAAAAGGGGGTCACACGCTCACCTGTGATAGCTCAGGTAAGGCCTGCATGGTGGCCTTTCAAACTCAGAAACCTAAACTAACTAAATTACAAAGTTTGGCCTGAAATTAAAACTTGTTAACTAAAAGAGGTTTATGGTGTGTAGTCATGTGTTAGGCCGGAATCTTCCCTGACAAAGTCAATCTTTACCTTAAAGGAGCCTGTGTATTGTCTTTTGGCATCTACTGTAACATATCTTTGGGATGTCAAAGGGATTTTCCTTTTTCCAGACCCCTCAAAACACAGGCACTGCTCTGTGCTCTGCAGAGACCACAAATCTGCTCATTGTTCTTGAGTTCACTGCTGACTGCTAACTATCCTACATCCACCTGTATAAAAGAAGTGTCTATCATTTTGCTTTTTATCCATTCCCAGAGATGTCCTTGCTTTGCTTCCTCCCGCATCCCTAACCTATTACCAGTGTAGTTCATGGGACCCACATACATCTCCCCTTCTGGTTGTAATGTATAAAGTAAGGTGCAAAACTGCCATTTCTAGAGCATTATTTCAATCCATTGAGCTTTTGCTTCCCGGCAATTGTTGACAGTTTGGCTCCAATAAACTCACAAAAATCCTGCACAGGTTTGAATGCTTCTTATATTGACATTTATTTGGCATAGTGCGGCAGGATTCCAAAAAAGCTCACCTAGGACCACCCTGCAGACCCAACTTGGTGCCAGGATCCAAAAAAGGGCCCATTGAGCCCACCAGTTCCCTGCCTGTCAGGTGAATTTGGCTAAGTTGTCTGTTGGATCCAGTACCTTCCCTTTCTTGTGGTAGAGAATCTGACTTGACTTGAGCTATATTTTTAAATCCTCAGGGTAGAATTAAGGTTAAGGGTTGACAGAACCCAGGCTACAGAAACACAGGTGGCTGGTTTTTAACTCTGGTGTTTCCATTGGAATTACTTTCTGAGAGTCTGAGCAAAAAACCTTCGCTGTATAAATGAGATAAAGGGGCTGTAACGTATCTGGCCATGCCTTCTGGCCCGAATCTCGGGTGTTCTTAGGCAACTGAGAGTCTTTACAGAGTTGTCAGAGGTCATTCCCCATACCTAGGTTGTGGGTTCGATCCCAAGTCAAGGCATGTACAGGAGGCAACCAATCAGTGCTTCTTTCTCACATAGATGTTTCTCACTCTCTTCCTTCCTCTTTTGAAAATCATCTTTTTTAATTAAAAAAAAAAAGTCAATGCCTACCCACTTGCTCACTCTGACCTGTGTTCTGTCTCTCTCTCTCTGTCTCTCTCAGTCACTCACTCTAAAGAATAAACCTCTGTGTTATTAGTTGCTATCTGGAGAGATCCACATGGCCTAGCACTGAACAAGACCAACAGAGAGGACATCAGGCCTTCAATCCAAACTGAATCCCGAAGATGCCCCGTGTGAGCTCAGAGCCTGGGTGACACAGATCCTGCCTCAGCTGAGATCTCAGTGAGGGACACTGGCAGTAGTACCAGCTGAGCCAGGCTGGATTCGTCCTCACAGAAACTGTGAGCTAATAGTGTGTATTGATTAAGTCTCTAGTAGAATTGAGGGTCTCTACAGAAGTGTCTTCCCTGGGCCTCCGGCAGTTTCTTCCCAAGCGTGTCCTATCAGTTCTCTGCTGTGCGCCTGAAGGAGACTTTTCCACATGCCCGGATTCTCCCTGTCCATTGCTCTCCTCCCCGTGAGGCAGGAGAGTAAACAATTAGGAGAATGCTTTGGCAAGTGGAATGGGGAAACGGAGACAGCGAGCCCATTCCCACTGGCCTCACCCAGCAGCACCCTGACTCACCCGCCTCTTCTCCTTTGCATGTGCACTCCATTAAGCATTGAGCCCTCAGGACAAGGAGGTTCTGATCAGCATCAAATAATCATAGGAACAAAGCCTCCAGTTTGTTGAGACAGCATTTTGTTCAAACTAGAGAGAATATCTAGGCCTCAGTTGTGTTTCAACTCCAGGACCAGAAAAGCACCAAAACCAGAAAAAGCGACACCATAGCTGACATCAGGACCAGTGATTCCTCGCCCCCGACACTAGCACCAACCAATCAGTAGAGACCAAGGCCCTGACCCTATGTGCTAATTTTGATGAATCAGCATATTAAAGGACACACCTGGAAAGTTGATGACTATTCTATGGAGATCCTCCCTGAGACCTCCCCTAAAATTCCTGCCTTTAGAAAACAGACAAAAACACTTAAGGCAAAGGACCCAGTGCACCTGCGAGCACAAACACACACACACTCTCTAGAGCAGTGGTTCTCAACCTTGGCTGCACATTAGAATCACCTGGGAATCTTTTAAAAATCCTGATATCTGGGCCCAATCCTCTGGAAATTCTGTTTCTTTGTTATGGGGTGGAGCCACAACGTTAGTAACAAAGAAACAGAATTTCCGGAGAATGAGGCCCAGAAATCAGGATTTTAAAAAGATTCCCAGGTGATTCTAATGTGCAGCCAAGGTTGAGAACCACTGCTCTAAGGGCCCTTCTTTTGTCTCTGAACTTGTTTTCTGAGTCCACACAGCCCAGCTGGCTCACTTCTGCCTCCATGACTCTCTCTTAAAGGCCAAGGCATCTCTCTGAGCAGCCCCCTTGAATCTTCTCCTCCAGTGTACTTTCGTTTTGCACGTTAAATAAACTTTTGCAGCTGGCTAGCCCCAGCAGGGAAAGGACGTGCTGGAAAGGGAGCTGGGAGCCTGGAGGCGAAAGCAGGGTCCGTCCGGGCCTCATTGTTCCTGGAAGGGGTGCCTCCCTGGGATCTGGCCGGAGGACTGTGGAGTGGGAGGTCATGGGGACACGTCGGCCACGCTTCCCCAGCACCACGCACCGGGGGGCATTTGTGGTGACTGTGGGAGTGCCCGTCTGGACAGGAGGAGGCGCGGCGCCGGAGGCAGAGGGGTCCACACACTTGGGTCAGGAAATGGGGGAGCCTGGGAGGTGGTGAGGCGCCGGGTGGGGCCGGCGGGGCGCAGTGTGGCACCAGGGACCGGGGAGGTCAGGGGAGAGCTCGTGGGGCTCCACACCCCTGAGTGCATGGCCGAGCCTCGCCTGGGAGAACCAGCTTCGTGATCGGTGTCGCCCCCGCCAGGTAAGTGTGAGCGCGCGCCCTCCTGGCGCCGTGCAGCCCTCGCGTCCCTCCTCCGTCCACTCGGGGTCACCGTCCCCGGCCCCCGCACACGCACCGGGGAGACCCCCCTCCGCCGCGGGTCCTTCTGACCGACCGCCTGGCCGCAGCGGCACCGGACCCAGCGACCCGCAGCCACGGCGCCGCCACCTGCTTCTCGCTCTGCGGCCTCTGCGGCGGGGTCCCCGCCGCCCACCCGCCTCGCTCGCTCGCCCCTGGCCCAGAGGACACCCGGTGCATCCCGACCGTCTTCGGAGGGAAACGGAAACCGGGCCCGCACCGGGAGCGCCTGCGGGTTTAAGGGCACAGTCCTCGTGGGACTGG
>NW_005871251.1:56121-228293 GCF_000147115.1 Myotis lucifugus
CCTGGGACGGTGGTCGGAGCTGGTGCGGATTCCCACTCCTCCCGCTGCTCGCGGCCGCGCTCGGCGTTTTCCGGTTGTGCCGGCTTCACGCGCTGCCTGTTGGTTCCCGTCGCCTCCTGACCCAGCTCGAGAGACAGACGGACCGTCACCCCTGGCGGCGGCACCTCTCCCGAAGCCGAGCAAACATTTTTGTGCGACTGAGCTGGGGAGGCCCCGCCGCCCGGCGCGTTTCCGGGGCGCGCACCCACCCTCCCTCCTCTCCGCGATGCGGGCTGCGCCGGCTCGGCGGGTGCCGGGGCCAGCAGCGCGGGCTCGGGTGCAGCCCCCCCGGATGCGACCTCCGCACGGCCGTGTGCACCTGAGCGGGAGGCCGAGGAGCCCTCCAAGCCCCTTGTGCGGGAGGGCGGCTGCCGTAGAGAAAAGCAAGACCCGTGAGCCCCGAGAAGCGCGCGCCCCCGTGTCCCTGCTGCGGGAGTTTGGTTCGGGGAGCGCACACACCGCACGTGTGGAGATGGAGCAGATTCCTGCGGGAGGACAGATGTCAGACGGCGCAAAAAGAGTTCCCTGACCGGGAATCGAACCCGGGCCGCGGCGGTGAAAGCGCCGAATCCTAGCCACTAGACCACCAGGGACTCGGTAGGCTTGTGCTTGCCTCTGTGATACAGAAGGGATACCATTTGGCGTGTTGAGTGGCCGCCCACAGGTATTTAAAAATCCTTGAATATGCTAGAGGGTTTGACATGGTGCATGTAAGGACACCGATGGCCAAGGAGCCTCCCAGGAACCAAGGCTGAAGCAGCTAAACAGGTCTACCGAGAGGTGTCACTTATCTGATGCAAACTTTTTTTTTTTTTTAAATCTGGTCTTTAAGATCCTTTAGAACCTGACAGAAGCAACATTTCCCAGCAATGCTAGCACATAAGCGTCCTCGCTGGGCAATTGGGTCACGAAGGACTCTGGCATTTGGGGGTCGCACTGAAGGGGAAGCATTTTCTTGGGTGTCCTCGTGCGGAGAGTCTGAGCCGAGAGGGAGGTCAGGTTCCTGCAGCGCAGGGTTTCCTTCCCTTCCCCTGAAGTGGTGGCGGAGAGGAAAGCGCGGGCCTGTGGCCCCAGATAAGGAAGGGGCGCAGCCTGCCTGCCGGGTTTGAAAGTTAAGCTCTAAGCACCACAGAGGCTCTTGCCGTGACTAGGAATGGAACCGAGGCTGCTGCGTACTAACCACTATAGAATCATGGCAGCTAAACCCGCAGGGGTGGGTCTGTCTTGTTCTGAGTTTTGACATAAAGGCATTCCACCTAGTGCGCTTTGTTCTTGAACTGCAGGCACTCTTCTTTCCTGCTCGCTCTGTTTTCCCTTTCCTTCCTCTCAATTCTGATGATAAAATAGAACCCCCTAGCAATTCCCATGTCCCTACATACAGCCCTAGCCTCTGCCCCGACCTCTGGTAAGGCTGCCTGTCCTGATCCATGTCTCCCCCGCACTTTACCGCCTCTTCGCATTTGCCCCTTTTGAGACCCCCCACATCATCTTTCTGGCCCTCGCTGCACCCACAGCAGCCAGTGGCGCAGATGGTGGGGTGCAGCCGAAGCCAAGCAAAGGGGAATAATTGCGGGAGACCAGGGCCTTTCAACTTCCCCTGGGCCCACTTGGCTCAGGCCCAGGGGTTCGCAGGCCCTGCATCTCCAGGGCAATGACATCTGAGGCATCTGAGGCGGGCGTGGAGCAAGGCCTTGGAGACCATTTGGATGCCCCATTGTATTCGGAATTGCCCAACGCACCGGTTTGGTTTCAAAAGTCAAAGGTAGGTTAGTGGTTCGAGTCCAGCCAGGGGATCCCTGTTGAAATTTCAGAAAGCAAAATCATTTCTTTCTCCACTGCCCTTTCTCTATCAGCCCTTAAGAGGGGCCCTCCTGCTGTACTCTTTATTCTTGTACACATAGTTTGGCCACTTGTTCAAGCAATTCCGTAGGGTAGCATCCCCAAAGAGTTGTAGCATTTACATGCTTTTCTATAGGATTCTATTTTCTCTCCTTTCATTGACTTATTACATAACACTATTTTGTGGTCCAGCATTTAAAAATCAGCTAATGTAATCCATTACATCAGCAGGCTTTAAAACATACATCATACGATCATACCAATAGATGCAGAAAATCATTTGACAAAATCCAAAACCCAATCATGATAAAACTCCCAGCAAACTGGGAAGAAAGGGGAACTTCCTCAACTTAATAAAGACTATCAACAGAAATCTTCCAGCTAATATAATACTAAATAATTAGAAACACAAAGTATTTTCACTAAGATCAGGTTCAAGGCAAAGATATGCACTCTTGCCATTTCTTTTCAATATTGTACTAAAGTCTTTGCTGATGTAAGAAGGCAAAAAAAGTTACACAGATTGGAAAGAAAGAAATAAAACTGCCTTTGTTTACAGATAACATGATTATTCTACATATAAAAATCTGAAAATATCAACAACAACAGCCTGGAGCTAATAAGTGATCACAGCAAGGCTGCCAAATACAAAGGTAATATACAAAAGTCAAATTGTTTTTTCATATAACAGCAATGAACAAGTGGAATTTGAAATTAAGAATGCAATTATACCAACACCCCCCAGAATGAAATATTTAGGTATAAATCTAACACAGTGTACAAGATCTACATGAGAAAAACTATAAAATTCTAGTGAACAAACTTAGAGAAAAAATTAATGGGGAGATATTCCATGTTCATGGATAGGAGGACAATCTTGTCAAGATGTCAGTTCTTCCCACTTGAGCTATTCATCCAAACGGTCTCTATCAAAATTCCACCAAGTTATATGTGGATATTGACAAACAGGTTCTAAAGTTTATATGGAGAGGGAAAAAAAATGACCAATACATTAAAGAACAACGTTGGACAATGACACTATCCAACTTCAAGACTCACTATATAGCTACAGTAATTGAGACATAGATCAGTGGAGCACAATGAGGGGCCCATAAGTAGATTCACATAAATAGTCACTTGATGTTTGACAGAGGAGTAAAGATAATAAAATGGAGCAAAGATCTTTTCAACTAATGGTCTTGGACATTCATATGCCAACAAAATGAATTGACACAGACATTATGCCTTTACAAAAATCAAATTAAGATGGAACACATACCTAATGTCAACTAAAAAAGTATAAAACTCTTAGAAAATAACATAGGAGCATATCTAGATGACCTTGCATATGGTGATGACTTTTTTGATACAATGACAAGGGCATGTCCCATTATTCCCCTCGGCTTGACTAAACTTTAGACAGGGTTTTTCCTTATAGTTATGTCCCTGACTTTTCTTTAATTACAGTATTTACTTTAGAATACTTTTAAATTGTTCCTCCACCCCTAGAGATGTAATAGTTTTATAACCTAGGACCTGGGGACATCTCTTTGAAATGTAATCATCAAGGAAGAGAAGCCCCTGTCTCCCAGTGTCTGTGAGAGAGTAAGAACCTAACTTCTTGGGCACATTGCCTCAACTCCTAAAATATCTCCCATCAGGAAGGAAAGATAATGTTTACTTTCCTTTGAGTAAAGCCAATTAACAAGCACAAATGACCTGTGAATCCCCCAGGCTCCCTCTTAAAAACTGTCCTTACTCCTTGTTTCATAGAATCAGGTATCCAGAAGTGGTCTGTGTTTTCTCCCCTATTGCTGGAGATAGTATCAGAATAAAATCCATTTCTGTTTGCTCACTTTGAGCAAATTTTTCTTTAAGAGCTCCTATATATACTAGCTTTCTGATACTAGGTGAATTGATAAACTTTTGTTTTCATCTCCTCATTTGTACAATGAAAGGAATCTGACAGAACTTGAAATAAATGAAACAATGCATGTCAGACCATGTGACACTAACACATTATACACTCAATAAATATTTCCTTAGCACTTTTTCTTTATCAAGAGAATACATTCTAAGAGCCCACTCACTGATTTTTCTGGCACTGATCTTTGGTGTCAACACATATGAGCCTATCAAGTGTATGGAGGAATGTGGGTGCCCCTTATTGTATCTCTGCTTCCCTAATCATTAATCCAAAATATCTTGTTGCCTCTCTCTACCATGATGATAATATGTATGTTGAAATTAAATCCCTAGAGTCTACAAAGCAAAAGAAGTGCCCGAGTGAGAAACTACACCAGCCTTCAAAAGTTTTACTTATAATGGTGGTTGATTAAAATAATAGAAAAAAATAAAAATTATATAAGGCAGAATTAAGTGAGAGCTATGATAGAAGTATAAATACAGAATGATAAAATGAAAATTGTCAGCTTACTACTTTTGAAAGGCAGTAAAATGTTGGGAAAGATTTCTAATCCATTATTTAACTTAAAAATAATGAGCTTAATTAAAACAATTCTCAGGCTCTGGTGTCTGAGTTTCTCATAGTAGGAAAGTCTATCCTAGAATCAAGGACAACTGGTCCCTGAATATTTCTTCTCAAATGTTGCTGGACTCTCTTCTGTCCTCTAGTGGGCATCTGTAGAATTATTTCAATTGTACCAAACCCTTCATTTCAGGTTTAAGAATATTAAAAACATTCTGTAGGCAAAAGAATTATAGAGAAAATAATTTAATATTCTCTGAAAATATCATAAAAGTGAATCTTATCTCAAATTGGTTTCTAAATTTATCCTGGGTTCTGTGTTGGTTTGACCAGCTAGCTGCCTTGTTAAATTCTAGAGACAAAATGATGAGTAAGAAGGGATAAAAAAAAGCAGCAAACATTATTGAGGACTTGCTGTGCATCAGAGGCTGTGTTAAATGTTCCACATGCATTATTTCATTAAAGCCTCACAAGAAACTGCGAGGGATGTGTATCTATCTATCTAGATAGATAATATCCTCCTGAGTGGTAGGATGGTTAAGTGCATGTTCAAGATCACACAGCTAGCCCGTGAAATATTTGAAATCTCGCTCAACTATCTAATTCAAAAGCTCTTACACTTAGAAACTATGCATTCTTCTCTAAGAAACACACTATGAATAAAATTTCTCAGGTAGGAATGAATTGTATCAAAGAGCCCAAATATTATCATTCCTTTGCCTTATATTGCCACCACATTTGTTATACACTATCAAGATTCTTCTAAAAGTATCTAAAGAGGTAATGCCACTTCTTCACATTTATAATTCAACATACCTCACTCTGGCTCTGGCTTCAAACTGAAAGTATTTATAAGGTTACCAATGACCTTGTCATTGAAACATCAATGCTCTATGTGGATTTCTGCCGATCCTTACTGAAACTCCCAAGAGCATTAAACCCCAAAGGCCACGAACTCCTTTTTCAGAATGGTTCTTCTTCTAACATCCATTCCGTTATTTCACATTGCATTTCCTTCGTCGTCGTTGTCTTCCTCCTCCCCTTTTCCTCCTGATCCTCAGCTTCATCTCAGTAAAGCTTTTTGGTTTATTTTGTTGTTGTTGTTTTTCCTATTTTTTAATATTTATTTATTGCTGGGGGCCAGCCCCAGCGGTCCAGGGGTTCCCAAAGGTGTGGACGGAGTCGGCGAAGAATGTTTTACACGGAGACAGTGTTCAGAACTCTCTAGCTTTCCTTAGTCTCCGTGGATCTTCCCTGTGCCTGGCTGAGGCCACAGAGAAAGATCCCGAGGCAAGCTGAGCCTTTATTTTATAGTGAGAGGTAAACAAGGTAGTGGTTTCCATAGTTACACAGTTCTTGTGAGTTTCACTTGTTTTGACCATAGTTACACTTCCTGCACTTCCCTCAGCCCATTAGCTTCCCAGATAAGATCTAGAGAGCCTCATAAGGTCAAGCCTAATTATGCTAAGAGGACTGTGCCCTCTAAGCTGGGAATTGTTTGTGACTTTGCCCACAGGTCAGTCCGAGGCTTAACCCTATATCAGCTCCCCACAATTTATTTATTATTTTTTGGTTTATTTTTTAGACTCAAATCCTCTACTTAAATTCAGGATGAAGGAACTTTTTAGCCTCATTATGGTTTTCTGTTCATTCTCATAGATTAAAAGGTAAAAATGTAGCCCTGGCTATTGTAGCTCAGAGATGGAGCATCGGCCCTGGAATGGAAGTAGCACCTTTTAGACATTCCTTGGAGCTGCCCTACCCAGGTGTCCACGTCCATTCTTACTGGAATACAGAACACGTAGTCTCCTCCCTGAAAATTAAAAAGAAAAGAAGGACCAAGGATGCCTTTGCACGCAGTTTGCCACTCTGTTGGCACATCTTTATTAAACTGGGTCAAGCGCTTTGGTGATTTTCCCATCAGGCCCTCCAGGTGCAGTGCTCTGGGATGAAGGAGTGTGTCCTGGTGATTTCTGTCCTTTGTCCTCGTCTGTGTAGGCTGAGAGGATCATGGAGGCTGTTGAACTATACCGAGAAGAAACTGCAAAAATGAAAGAACACAAAGCCATTTGTAAAGCTGCAGGGAAAGAGGTAAGATAGCCCATGACGTTATGCTATAGATAGAGAATTCCTGAGAGGAAAACCATTGTTCAGGACTTACTAACTCAGGTCAGGAAATGAGAGAAATGTAGTAGAATTCATTCTCATTCAAACATTAGAAAGAGCGAATTGAGGAAGTGGGGGAAGCTTGGTCTTAATAAACGGGAAGGGCAGCAAAGTGAGATTATTGAGTAGACACTCATGCTCCTACTTTGGTTTGGAGGCAGGGTAACCATGTCAGATTTCTGGTGAAACCTGTTGCCTAAACTCACTCGTAAGCACTATCAAAACTGAAAGGCCTGATGGGTCTTTACATTCACTCTTTCAATTTTTAGGGTCGCTATTTTCTCTTCTAGAAATGTAAATACTGTTATCTCCCTGCCTGTGACAAGCACTATCAAAGTCTCATTTTTTAATGACTGGATTTAATAATTTTCTTCTTAGGTTCCTCTCCCCACCAACCCCATCCTGATGGCTTACGGAATGTCTCTGTGAGTACAACGTCTAAGTCTCTCCCTGGTCAATCAGAGGTTACTCTCAGGGGTGAGGGAGGAGGTAATACTTTGTCATTAAAAATCCCTCTTGAAGGTTGGTGTCCTCTAGATATGACTCATAAACAAAAACTCTTTGGGATCCTCACTTTTGAGCCCCATTTCTTCATTTGTAAAGTGGGGAAAATAGTATCTATCTTACAGGTAGTATTAGGTAGGATTAGATATGATAATGTATCTACACTAATAAAAGAGAACATGCAAATTGACTGTACCTCTGCTATGCCTTAAGCCATGCCCACCAGCCAATCAGAGCTACTATATGCAAATTAACCCAACCAAGATGGCGGCCGGTGGCCACAGAGCTGGAGCAAGCAGGAGGCTTGGTTGCCCCAATGATGGAGGAAGCCAAGCTTCCCGCCTGCCGTAGCGGCTCTGAACTCCACTCAAAGCAACAAAGTTTCAATTAGAAGGTAAATAAACCCCAGATACCTGCTTTTAGCCAGCCGTGGCCACAGAGCTGGAGCGAGCAGGAGTGGGTTGCCCCTGGCGATTGAGGAAGCCAAGCTTCCCTCCCACCCGCCCTGGCTGGCTCTGAGCTCCTCTCAAGGCTACAAAGTTTCAATTATAGAAGGTAAATAAATCCCAGAAGAAAAAAAGGGGAGGCTGGGAGCTTCTGTTGCCGTTTGGCCAGCCTGAAAATGGCCCTCAGCCCCTCACCCAGACTGGCCAGGCACCCCAGTGGGGACCCCCCACCCTAAAGGGGGTGTGGCCAGCCTGAAAACAGCCATCAGCCCCTCACCCAGGCTGGCCAAACCTCCATGGGTTGAGGGTCCCCACTGGTGGGGGTTTGACCAGCCTGCAAACAGCCATCAGCCCCTCACCCAGGCTGGCCAGGCATCCCAGTAGGGACCCCCGCCTGAAGGGGGTGTGGCCAGCCTGCAAACACCCATTAGCTCCTCACCCACCAGGCCTCTATCCTATATAATAAAAGGGTAATATGCAAACTGACCCTAACAGCAGAACGACTGGGAATGACTGGTCACTATGACCCCACCCTGACCACCAGGGGGCAGATGCTCAATGCAGGAGCTGCCCCCTGGTGGTCAGTGCGCTCCCACAGGGGGAAAGCCAGGCTGCCAGCTGCCAGTACAGCGGTGGTGGTGGGAGCCTCTCCCACCTCCTCAGCAGTGCTAAGGATGTCCGACTGCAGCTTAGGCCTGCTCCCCACTGGCAAGTGGACATCCCCCGAGGGCTGCCGGGCTGCCAGAGGGATGTCTGACTGCCAGCTTGGGCCCAATCCCCCAGGGAGCGGGCCTAAGCCAGCAGGTGGACATCCTCTGAGGGGTCCCAGACAGCAAGATGTCATAGGCCGGGCTGAGGGACCCCCTTGAGTGCACAAATTTTTGTGCACCGGGCCTCTAGTATAAAATAATAGCTATTATAGTTATTAGAAACTAGTATTTTCATTCTAGCAGGCTAAATGGCTCATTGGTTTCTGACTGTAAAGAGAACAAACTTTAGGTCTAAGGCCTCAGATTTGAATGGTTGAAAATCAGATTCCCATTTAGTACTTACTGGACCTACTGTGGACAGACTTTATGGGCCAGGACAACTCCAACATCAGAGGAAGGAACTGCAGATGTCCTCTGGACCAAGGGAGTTTCCTTTCCCTGGGGAAAATCTTCGAGTCTCTTATCATAATTGACACTTGTTAAAACTGGTATAATATTCGTTAAGGACTATGATTTTCATGGTCAAATGATTTATATTCACAAACTCTAACATTTCAGAATTTGAACCTCTTCTCTAGCACCATTAGCTCACTTTTAGGTACTTTTCTGTTTAATGCAAGTTTTACATGCTCAGGCTTAGGGATGAAGGATGGATACTGACCTCTTGGAATTTCTTCTGTTCCCCCTAGTGTATGTTGCTCTGTCTCTCTAGAGTAGCCATCAATCACCATAACCAGGCTCCCAAACCACATCAATATACAATTTTATGGTTTTTGGTGCAGAGGGATCCAGAGGGGTGTGAACTATCACTGTCTTTGGAAGTAGGTTAAAGATCTAATAAAACCCCTTTCCACCATCTATCTGTGCCTGGCAGGTGGTCTTTAGTCTATATGCAAGGAAATAGAGAAATTTTATTAGCACAAGTGCTAAATGCTCTAATGGCTGTGATCAGCAGCAGGGATTCTTTCTCCTGCTCCCTAAACAGACCCCAAATTTCTATTCCTTTCCCATATCTTCATTCGTCACCTCTTTATAGGTGATGCATAAAATTATGTCTCCAGATCTGACTCCAACTGAAATCCAGTTCTGTATATCCATGATTCATTATCTGAGCCCAAAACCTTGGAGTTGAACTCATGTCCTCTTCCTTCTATCAATGGGTTCCACCTCAGATTTTACAGCTCTCTTTGCCAAATGTCCTTCATCATGTCCCTCTTCCACATGACTACTGTTGTCATACTGTAGGTTCTTGTCCTTATACTTGGTCTATTGACGTAGCTTTCCAATAGCTCTTTGCATATCCAGCCACTCTTCTTAAACATATTTTGCGCAATAACACTGGATTAATTTTTATAAAGACATGCTAATTATGTCCCCACGGCATCAGAAATCTTTAATGATTCACTGTTGCTTATTTAATAAAGTTTAAGCCAAGGATTCAAATTCTTCTACAATTTGATTCCAACCAACTTTCCCACTATACTTCCTAATACTCCCCAAACTCTTAACAAACTCCCTGATAACTCTCCCAAACACCTGGAGCTTTCCTATTGCTATGGGCTTATTTTTTCTTTCTAGTTTAAATCTTTCATCAAAAGCTTTTGCATTCTATAAGACTCAAATATCAGATATATAACACAAGAAGATATATATATATAAAAATAAAACTATAGCACCAAGTAGTATATTATTCATGTCATTGGAATACAAAAAATATAGAAATCAGGTATGAAGGCTTTCTGCTACTAGTGTATATGTCTTTTGAGATAGAGTCCAATTTTCATTTTCATATATGAAAAATATTTCATATAGTACCTTGCATATAATAGGTACTCAATATCCATATGATATCTACACGCGAGACATTAATATGAGATATATATGTGTAATTCAGTGAATATCCATTCAACCTTTATAATAAAGAAGGTATCTCCTGTCTCTCAACATTATAAGTTTTTCTTGATGACAAACACTCGCTTTTTTAAAAAAAAATTGGTAGTCCATTACAGCCAATAACATTGGCATTAATTCATCTTGCAATGACTGTACTGGTGCTGTGTGTTAGGCACTTTGCTTGGAATTAATGAAGCTATGGAGTGTGGGTGTGAGGGGGTTAGAAAATACCCTTTTGACTTCTGCGTTCTCCTGGCCCAAATGCAATTTTTGCACTATGCACGACAATTCAAACTGAACTTTAAAGGATATTCGCTTCCACAGGTAAGAACAGGACGTCATGCTCAGTCATGATCTCAATATAGTGAGAGATGTGTGTCGATCCCTTGGTGCTGTCCTCACCCATAACCATAGCAAATAGCTCCACTTTCAGTTCTACCTGCAAGCCAGATGCCACCTGTGAGACACAATGGAGCTTTAGAATCAGACAGATTTGAGTTCAAATCCTGGATTTCACACCAAATTGGGCAAGTTACTGAAACTAATCTGGGTTCCTCATCTATAAATTAAGCACGAATGAATGCTTACTGTTACAGCATTTAGAAGAAGTACTTCATGGATTAGTGAGGCAGGATTCCATTGAGTAAATGGGACCCAAGATAAGTTGTTGAAGAAAACCAGGTGCTATTAAGAAAAGGCATAAGGAGAAATGCCAGGGCCCCAGAGGCGATACCAAAGGCAAACTTTTATAGTGCCCCTAACTGCTAGTTCTGGAATGTCAGTAGTGGGCCTCTATTCCTTGGCATCCTTGCAGATTAGATTTAAGACAAATATAAATATAATCTGAGAGACTGAGTGAAACCTACCACTGTCCTGCCTCTTGATTTCTACCTTACGTAGGACCTGTGATGTGACAAAGCCAGTAGAGGGAGACAGAATGCCTTTAAATGCTGAACTGCCTAGGTCTGAAAGCTACAGGGAAGAGGTCTGTCCCCACCAAGAAGAAACCTGATACACAACGAAGAAGAAACAGGGAGGAATGGGCTCCTCGCCTTGTTCCTTGAAAAGAACACCAGCCAGGAAACAGAGTTGTTTGTGTTTCTAAGCTGCCTCTCCGGGGGGTGGGTTCAAAAGCAGACTTGACAACAGTTATCTGGGAAAAATACGTCCACACGGAAAGCAATTCGATACAAATAATTTTCCCCTCCATCTTGTTTTAAAAAATAATAGAATTGAAGAACGTTTCAGTTTTTTTTCAACAATGTGTAAGGCACATCCTGGCGGGGATCCAAGAGCTCTGTTTCTGAGAATCAGCCCTGGGCCCTCCAAGCCCAACAATCAGCAGGGCTGGGGAGGAGGACATCCTGCACGCTGGGCTGGAGTGCAGCACTACACAGGTCTGCCCAGGCTTTGAGCACATTCGTTTAGTGTTGGCAACCGACCAAGGTGAGCAGTGGCCAGATTTACATATGGAGAAGCCTACAGATTATATATTTGCCAGAGCCAAAACCTACTGTCAAAAAGAAAAGAAGAAAAAAAAACACCTAACAGTATAGAGTGAGCTTTAAAGAATACACTCTGGATTTTAGTATCTATAAAGGTCTATCTCACAGGCATGCTGGCATTTGGCATAATCCCTACTTGAAGTGAAAAAATCTGCTAACTTCCTAGAGCGGTGGAAGGAGAGCTTGCTTTGGTTTTGGTTTTTGCCTTATGTTGTGAAGATTCTGAAATCTTGACACAGTACAATGATAAGTTGTTTGGGTGAGAGACTCATGAATTAGGGGATCTAATCCCAAAATGCATTTCTGCTTGGAATTGGGGCCTGCATAGTACTGCTTCACAGATCGGAAGATATTAGAGCTGGAAGAGCGTGAGGACATGGTCTGGTCTGCGCTCCTTCTACAGCCGAGGAAAACAAGGCCCTCAGGATAAATTAGCCAACATGGCTGAGCTGCTTGGTCCCACAGCTGCAACAAGAAGCCAGGTGACTGGGCACTGAACCAAGGCAACCCCTCACTGAACCAAGCTGACTCTTCTATGTCAACATATAACATCTCAGACTCAGTGACCCCTGTGTGCTGGTCATGGGACTGGATGCCCTTTCTCAGTGTTTCCATGAGCCTGGGCATGGCCCCACCTGTGACAAAGGGTTCATGCATCCACCAGACTTCCTCACGTCATTCTGTCCTCAAGGACACATCTTCTGAGTGCCCACTATGTGCTCGGCTGCGAGCTCCTTCCCTGTCTTACTCGTTTTATCACCCCCTGTAGCCTGGCACACAGTGGCTTGTGGGAGGAACTGTTTGTTGGGTGAAATGAAAGGATTGTTAAAGCAGCAGGATGATGCACTGACCAAGAAATAAGTGTTAAGATTTACAAATGTGATGTTACTATATTTGAGACACACTTTAGTTTATGTCACACTAAAGTTCTAAAATTATAGAGTAAGTGGTGATATACAAGTTTTATACTAAACATCCTATTTTTGGGATTATATCAAATAAAGTCAGAATACGTTGACATTTTAACATTTGTATTTTCAGAGATCTTTGGAGAAATGAGGCAGCTGATGAATTTAATATATACTGTTTCTTAGTATATTAAATAATATACTTATTAACATTCTTAATAATATTCTCTGGCAAACACCAAGAGAACAAATCAGATTTACACTGAATTATAAGACTGGAATATTTCTTTTTCCAAAGGATTTTTCACTGCAGAAGGATTTGTCACAGGATATAGTTAGGTAATTAACTTCCCAAATGCATGTTAAATCATGTTTAATTATTACAGATATATTTTTCATACAACCATACATAACTGTAGTACTGGGCGAACTTCAGAAATGTTTCCATAGCTCAAAGTTTAACTTTGTTTACACACAGGATCTGTCTCGTGGTTATTACATGAAGTAAGTGACATCAAGCCACATACTGCACCAATGCCAGGAATCTTTTGCTTATGATACTAAAAAATTAGACTTCAACATGGTTTAAATGGAATGGGGAGAAGGACTTCACTGGAAACATATCTGCATTCATACAGAAACACACTGACACACACAACAGAACACGTAGGACTTACAGGCCCAGGTTTGTAGGTCACTTTCAGTCCTGTGCTGGGTGGCGGCTGCTTTACCCTGAACCTACGGGCCGAGAGAGGGGAATAAATTTATGCCATAATGAAAACCACGAACAATGAATGAACCTGGGTATTAAAAATCAGGAAGGTGTTAATATTCACGCTGTAGGAGCATGGGGTCCACACCATTGGAAAATCAACCCAATATTCAATTGGGAGAAGACTCTGGGGCCCGTTTCACAAGCGCCTTTCCAACAGCTGTCATCAGCGTCAAGCAGGCTCCTAGCCCAGCTCCAGCCCTGCCGAGGAGCCAGGCCGGGCAGAGCCGTGAGTGGCTATGTGTGCATTGCAGTGTGGCCGCCAGCGTGAACACAATGCTGACTGTCAGATTGCTAAGCTGAAGAATAAAGGTCTGGGGAGAGCAGTGGAGCGTGGGAGCCAGTCTCACTCTGTTGTGCATGGGGTTTGATCTTTGGGGAGAGGAGATTCAGGCAAGTTGGAGAACTTGAAAAGCCCTGTGCTCACACATGGGGCCTTTCCCTTCTTGTGGTTTGTGGGTTCTGCCTGAAGGTTGAAGACCTGGAGTAAATTAAAATGCTGAGGAAAGCCCACCTCCAAATCAACCCTAACCCTGCTCCGGTGACCCTCAACTCTGCTGCCTGCCCTGTAGTGGCTAAATTTACCCCCCTGAGGAGTGAAATCTCTAAAGCTAAAGTTCTATACTGAACAGACAGGATCAGTGGTTATTACATGAAGTAAGTGACATCAAGTTTATTTGTTTGAGGTTGACTATCCCTCCCCACCTACTTGCTGGCAACAACCTAAACAACCAATAATATCTGGTGGCCTGGGTCCTCCTCAGTCTGTTTCTGAGGAAGCAAACGTAATTCCTGAAGTGGGGGTTGGCCTCAACTGAAATGGGATTGCGATCTTTGAAACCCATGCTCCTGTTGCTCTGTTGCATATATTGCCGAACCTGAGTCCAGAATCACAACCATTTTTGAAGGACTTGTCACTCACACTGAGAAAAACTTGTCAATTGAAACATTTATTCCATATTTATTGGGGAAATTCTCCACATTATGCTTAAGATAAAGTCAAAATGGGATAGAGGTAATTTTGTAGTTGGGAGCTATCTTGGTATAGAACTCTCACATGCAGCAGTGACAACAGCTGTGTGGATCCAGTGAGTTGCCTGCAAGAACTAGTTGGTACTCGGGAGATCTGAGGCTTCACCTTACTCTCCAGCCTACAAGGACCTTAAAACAAGTCACAAAAGAGACTGCTCAGCGATTGGTGCACAATGCAGCGTGCAGATGATGCTTTATTGAGTTGTACACTTGAAACCTGTATGGTTTGGTGAACCAATGTCATCCCAATAAATTCAATTATTTAAAAAAACACATATGTTACTCAGTTTGTTCCACTGGCATAGTCTCTACAAGCTCTGAAATTCTATTGGTCTTGAATTGGAAATGAGGGACTGACTCTTCCTTGTCACTGAATCCCAGATGCAGTGTATTTTCAACTGGGAGTACAAACTGTGAGTTAAAATATTTGTTATCAATTCCAAGTCAGAACTTCAGAGCCAAAATGACCCTAATGCAGTGATGGCGAACCTTTTGAGCTGTGTCAGCATTTTGAAAAACTTAACTCTGGTGCCGTGTCACATATAGAAATTTTTTGATATTTGCAACCATAGTAAAACAAAGATTTATATTTTTGATATTTATTTTATATATTTAAATGCCATTTAACAAAGAAAAATCAACCAAAAAAATGAGTTCACGTGTCACCTCTGACACGCGTGTCATAGGTTCGCCATCACTGCCCTAATGGTTCAGGTTATATTTTGCTTCAACTATGCAGAAGTAATGTAATTAAAATCATTTTTAGATCATAAAGTTAAAACATATCAGCTATCATAGTTGGTGGTAGATTTGAGAAATAATTTGAGAAGTAGACTTTCAAATTATGTGTTAATTATTGTTAACACTTGTACAGCCCCTCACCTCCCTTTTTTTTCTAGAGCTGATCAGGCCTAGAGTTGCTTCTACCAAAGTATGAATAATGATTAATGGGAGGGCAAAGAAGTACCGACTAATACTTGAGGCTTGATGAATACTGATTTTTCTGAAGAATAAACGAATCAATGAATGGGAGAATTAGCGAATGAATGATGTGAAAATCCAAGAGAGTATAATTACAGTTCAATTCAAGAAACATTCACTGATGTAGGTAGTCAAAAACAAGCCACAGAGTAGGAGAAGGTGACTGAGCAGACGCGGGTGCCTAGGCCTTACCTGCAGAAGTCCACGCCAGTGTTCTTGAGCTTGACAGTGGTTTCATAGGTGTGCCCTTCTCTAAGCACTCCAAACTTCACTGATGGAGGGAGAAGATGGAATCCGTAAGGGGATGAATTTGGGTTCTTAATGGTAGCTGATGCAATGGAGGATGTTCTCACTCTTCCTCCAGAAGGATCTTGCACCTTTGCATTAAGGAAAAAGTAACAACATGAAATACAATGGTTCTATTTGTATTTTGAGTTCCCAGGATGAGATAAAGGCTCTGTCTCCAGAGAAAATGCTGCTTGTCTTGAGAGGAAAGGAACATTTACTGTCTCATGTAATCCTTGAGCAACCCCATGTGAGGGAGTATTTTAGGCTTTGGTTTGAGGCTAGAGAAGCTCATGTTTGAAAAATCTGCTCAAGTGATAAGTGGCAAAGTCTCACACTCAAGTCTGCCTGAGTCCATAGTGTGTGCTCTTCCCTCTGTGCCCCTGAGGACCGAACGCTCCTCTGTGCCCGTGAGGACCGGATGCCAGCTCCCATTGGAATCAACTCCAGGACTCACTCAGACTCCAATTGTTGACTTCATCCCCAGAGTTTCTTGTCCGTAAATGTGGGATGGGGTCATGACCTTGCATTTATAACAAGGTCTCAGGTGTTGCCAGTGCTGCTGGGTCAGGTGATCACACTTTGAGAACCACTGCCCTATGCACTTGGTACTCCTCAGATCTGCAGCACTGACCTCACCTGGGAGCTTGTCAGAGCTGCAGAATCCCAGGCCCCCACACCAGTGAGTCCGAATCTGTATTTTGACAAGATCTTTAGGTAATTCATGTGCACATTTAAGTTTGAGAAGCACTCCCATCACATCAATTATATTCATTGTGACAGATTCTGTGATAGCAACGGGCACAGGGTGCCATGAAAGTATAGAAGGATAACATCAAAACCTGTCTGATGGGCTCAAGGAAGGCTTCCAGCAGAGCTGATGTGGACTCTTAATCTCTGAGGCTCTAAAGGAGGAAGGAGTTGGATGCTTTTAAAGATCTAAGAACTAAAGAACTAACAACCCACAATGGCGGAAGTACAGTGAGTTTGGGGCAAGGTGATCCAAGAAGCAAATGGGGCCACACTTGTAGTCAGGCTAAGATACTGGATTTTATCCTAAGAGTCACGAGAAGTGTGGCCAATGACCCCCTTAGCCAGCAGTGTGCTGGTAACACTGGCTTCCTGAAAAGAACCCTGATTAACAGCAATTGTCAATTTCTATGATTACGGACTCCCAGCTGGGCTGATTTCAAGCTACCAATTCCTCCAGTGAGCCTATAGGAGCAAAGAACTGACTTAGTTCCTCTGTGTGTGACCTGCAGGCCTTCACGGTGAGATGGTACGTCTAGTAAATAGCACGTAGTGGCTGGCCATCAATCACTCCAATGGGTCAGGTTTACATAAAATGCTGCTTAGCTCTGGGAAATGTGTCCCCATGTCTTTTACCTTTGTGAGAGGTAGAGACTTGGGCTTGGAACTCATCAAATAGTGAGGTATCTTCACTTTCTCCTTCCTGGCTTGTCCTTTGACATCCTGCAGCAACGACTGGGTTGGGATTTTCACGGGCAGACACATATCTGATTCTGTTAGAGAGAAAGTTGAAATTACCACATGGACATTTTATTCAAAGACACTCGAGGTCATCCCAGGGAATACTGAACATTGACTTGGAAAACTTTTCTTCTTTTTTAAGAGCTCATTTAAAGGAACAAGGCTTTTTAAAAAAAATTAATTCTAGTGTTATATCTGTACATTTTATGAAGAGATTTTACCCAATGTTGGTCCTCACACCAACTTGACGAGATGCTATTAGTATAACCTTTTCTAATTAAATCAGAAAAATCAGATTCTATGAAGCTGAGTGACTTGCCTGGATAAACTGAATTCATACAGAGATGTTCAGGGTTCTTTCCACTGAATCAATGAGGTACAAATACAAGAAAACATTGATTCTGAAAGATTTCTTAAAACTAATGAGGACAAAATCTTGAGAATCTCTTTGGCTCAACTATTATATATATAGTTCTAAAAAAGTGGTAGTAATTACAGGTAAATTGAGCCAGGGAAGTTAATCCTCAAGTCACCACATTTGGTGAGGAGTAAGCAAGAGTAGATGATCCACATTGCTGCATTTCTCCAAATACCCAGGCAGTTGAAATAAGAATTGTATTTTAGATCATAATATTAAACATCCTTTCCCAGATTCAAAAGTCATCAAGACAGGAAAGGGAAGGGACCAATATTTGAATGTCCACTATCTGCAGGCAAGCACCATGGGTATATTTTGCAAACAGCATCTCTGAGTTGAGGGTTATGGTAATTATAATCTTTGTGCTCTCAGCACTCTCCATATTGCCCCCCTCCACACCTACTCCTGCCACATATATTTCTGGTGCCATGACATCCCTGGACCCAGCCATCAGGATGGTACATGAGCCAGGGGAAGGCAACACAGGACCTTCACTGGAATATTCCCACTGAAGCTGACAGGGATAATCCCATGTCGCTGACTGGGTTATGGACCTGGAAGAATCAGAACCTTGGACCTCTGTAGTAATGGACATAGCCTGTCCTTTGTAGAAGAGGATAAAATCAAACAGGACAAGTAGGTATAGGGCAAGATGAAGGCAGGGAGGATGCCCAGAGAGACAGGCAGTCAGACACAAACACTCCTATGTGGATGAGTGGTTAGAGTGTCCTCGCACCAAAGGGTCACATGTGTGATTCCCCATTCAGGGCACATACCTGGATTGCAGGCTCTATCCCTGGGGCATGTGTGGGAGGCAATCAACCAATGTGTGTCTCTCACATTGATGCTTCTCTCTCTCTCTCTCTCTCTCTCTCTCTCTCTCTCTCTCTCTTTTTCTCTCCCTCTCTCTCTCTCTTCCTCCCTCCTTTCCTTCCACTCTCTCTAAAAATCAATGGAAAAAATACCATCAGGTGAAGATTAACAAACAACAACAACAACATTGCTGTTTATATGAATAATAATTTACTTCTTTTAAAGAGGCCACATTACCATGTCTTATCTCAAGTATCAGAGCCCAGGACAGCAGTAGGTATCCTTGATTCAAAGTAGTTTGTTTCCTCCTTCGAAAACTCCCATTCCTTTAAAGCTCCTGCCATCAGACTGCGTTACCTATGACATCTCCAAGCAGCTATCATTGACTGACCTCTCCATCATTCCCTTGATTCACTGGAGCTCTTGACACCTAGGGTGGCCTTCCACTCCATGTTTCTTGGTGACATCACAATATCCTCTCTGATTCTCGATCATCTCATTTCTTCATAGTTTCCTCTTCTATCTCAGAAACTCTCATGTCATATTTTTGACCTTGCCAACACCAATAATTTTACCACTTTCAAACTCTCATTTCAAGCTTCCCTCTATATATCATCGCCTCCTATTCTTCTAGCTTATTACTCTATCATATTTAACAAGCAATTATTTAACCTCATTGAGACCTGTAATCAATTGACTTCCTCATTTTAAACAATCACTTGTCTCATTCTTGTCTTGCTTTCCTGTTTCTTTGGAATGGATTATATATTCCACCATTATATCCACTCCTTTGCAATCGGACTTTCTCATCCTCCCAAACCCAACATATTAACCAACCTGCCAATGTATCCACATCATGCTAAGAATCCTTTCACAGTTCCACAGCTCCAGGGTCCATGATACTATAGAAATTTTTCTATAACCACAACCATACCTTCAACACCCAGTACCATCTCCCATAGACACTATAGAAATTTTTATATAACCACAACTATACCTTCAACACCCAGTACCATCTCCCATACTCCGAAAGGACATAATGTCCAGTTTTGAGAGACAGTGAGATAAAGCAAATGATTACCATACCTGTGGGAGACTTGGATAAATTTTCAGTTTCCTTCTGGTTAGCGAACTCCTTGATATTCACAGAACTCTCCGATTTTGGAAAAAAAGCCCTATCTGAGGGTCGCTGTTCTACAACTTCTTTTGGCTGGGGATCTAGAAAACCTAAAACAAATATTATAAGGTGATATTCCAGACAATGGTACAATCACTACTAATGTTTGTGTTCTTTACAATGAACAAGGTGCTCACCCCCCACACTTGAGAAAGACTAAATTGAAAAAAAGCTACTAAGAGGCAATGATTCTTCCTATATGATGCAGTGCTTGCCATTAACAAATGGGGCTCACACTCCCTGGGAGCTAGCTGGTTCTTTCTGGGCGTATGACTATGTAGTAGTAGCTATCTTGTTGGGTTATGAAATAGAGACCAAGTAATTTGGCCTATGTTATCTGGCAAGAATAACTGAGATGTGAATTTTTTAAAATTTTCTCATTTTAAATGCATTCATTACTGCGTACATGTAATTCTTTTATAAAAATCTTCACCCAAGGATATGTATTTATTGACTTTAGGGGGTGAGGGGAGAGAGAAACATCAATTGACCAGGGACCTAACCTGGAGTGGAACCTGAAACCTTTTGGAGTGCATGGTATGATACTCTAACTAAGTGAGCCACTTGGCTAGGGCTGAACATGTAATTGTTAATTAAAATATATCTCTCTAAGGAATCAGTGCAATATGAACACATTTTAAATAAATATATCAAGGACCAACTTGTGTGCGCCAACCTTAGTTGAATGAATGGTGGTGGCTGCCTGGAGGACTGTGCTGAAAAACAGGCCTTTCCCCGTCTCAAGAGGAAAGTAGACTTGATTGATTAGTGATGTCTGTGTAGGTGGCAGGTAGAAGCATCAACCTTCACCCCCGATTTCTCCCCATCACACTTATAAGCCCCTGTTCCAACCTTAATCTTTGCTTTTGCAAACTCTGACCCATCATCACACTCAGGAAAACCTACAGTAATGCCACAAAGCCTGCTGACAGAGTCCTCCAATCAAACTCATGTAGTTGCCCTACAATATCTTTTATGTTGTTTTTCTCAACCCACATCCAAAGTGCGTGCACTGCATGTTGTTTTCATGACTCCTTAGTCTCTTTTAATATAGAACAGTTACTCCATCTTTTTCTTTTAATAATACTGATTTGTCTGAAGAGTCCAGGACAATTGTCTTTAAAAAAATGCCTACATTTTGGGTTTGATTGTTTCCTGTTAATCAAATTCCGTTTAAGGATTTTTGGCAAGAATTCTCCTTCATAGAGAATTTAGTTACATCTTGCTTTCCTCATATAAGTCAGGCAGGACTAATATACAGGTCACAGCAGGTCATGTCATTAGCTGTTACTAAGGCAAAGGGTGGTAGGAACTAGTTATGGCCTCAGAGCCACTATCGGGTATTCTTCATTTAGGCACAGTCATAGGAGTAAGAGCTACACAAGCATATTACCTGGATGAAGACCACTTGTATTTTTCTCAGTTGTTTTGCTCACATCTTCACCTTTCTTTGTAAATGGAGGCAAGTTTCCAGAAAGGGTGTACAGATAAAAGGAAAAACCAAAAGAATAATTTTAGACTTACACATGGCTGAAAGGCAGCTGCCATGAGCATGTTAAATTGTTGAGCAATGATCAAAGTCTCTTTTTTAAGGTCCTGGAAATGAAGTTTTGTAAGCTAAAAGTTTTTCAAGAGATTTATTAACTCAATTGTAGATTTTGTTAATTAGTTTCCTATAATTTCTTCTCAGGCAGCCTCTGGTTAATAATAGTGTCTGGAGTTTTTATAGCAACACAGGGAATTCTGAACTTATAATAACTTAGAGTTAGCAGCCAATGGGTAACAGAATTTCAATGGAATAAAAACCTTAATGAATAAAACTTGGATTTATCATAGGATGAGCATCAATAGGGAGAATCTGACACAAAAAATGGCTTAAAATAGATGGGATAAGGCAATTAATAGTGATAATTCAAGGCAGGGAGATGGAGAGGTAGTAACACATTGGTAGAGAACACTACTTAGGTGTAAGACCTGAAATTAGGTCTCTCTTGAAGACATGGATTTGAAGGGTATAGGTTAGTTAGCGGATTAGATGTAGGAAAGAAGTAACTTCAGGAAAGGAACATTATATAATAGCATATGCACTATGTCAACTTTTAAAAGGACTCTTATTCAATAATTGTTAATTACATTCAGTTACCTGAGACTGAAATGTCTTGCTAAATTCAGATTTGAAGTAAGGTGATACTACTTTGTTCCTAATTTTCATTAAATAGTTGTTTGTGTTTTCAATCTCTTTCCTGGTCAGTAGTTCCATAATTATGCAAAAGAGACAAAATATTTCAAAATATTATTTGCTTGTGTTTTAGCTCTACATCCCAGTCATTTTTCCTACTTAGAAATCAGCCTTTCATTATAAGATAGCAAATAATGATACCAGCTGGTTGGTTTTACAGTTGACCTCAAAAGACTAAAAACCACATGGTCTTAAAGCCAACTAGATTCTTCTAATCTGCATAATTTCAGAAGCAGAACTAACAAAAACCTAAGTAAAAGTTTATGAATAATGTGATCAGTGATTACAAAGTGAAATAAAAGCATTATAATCCTGTAGATGTCTTTCCAATATCAGAACCCTACACTGGGGAGACATATACCAGCTAAAAACTATACTTTTCACATGTAAAGACAGGCAATGAGAAGTAAACTAAATTCCCTGAGTAAGACTCCAGGTGGCTTTTTAAAGAAGGCTAACTCAGCTGGGAGGCTTTCCCTTTGTCCTTGTCTCATTTATTTTTCTACTTTCTGAAATATGGATGAAATGGCTGGAGTTGTGGCAGTCATTCTGCAACCATGAAGCAACCTTAAGGATGGAAATCATGTGCTGCGAACGATAGAATAGATGAAAAGAAGGAATCTGATGATGTGGTGCTGTCTACTTCTTTCTTATAAAAGCATTGATTTGGGGGCTATCTGTTAAATGTAGTTCAACCTAATCCTATCTGATATAGTTTTCCATTTTAAGTGCTTATTATATGCCAGACACTTTGCAAAGTACTTTATATTGAATCTTACAAGAATTCCGAGTTAATATTATTATTCCCATTGTAGTGGCCAAAAAGCCAAGGCCTAGAGAAGTTATGTAATCCACCCTAAATCATTAGCTAGTAAGAAGTCAAGTCCAAATTAAAACCCAGGCTGCCTCCTCCAAGCCCACGATCTTGGTAAGTGCACTTGCTAATTAGCAATTAGTCACCCAGTGTGTGAGCTGACCTTAGGTATTAGGTGGTCCAATCATCCTCGTTTTATAGATAAACAAACTGAATTCCTGGAGTAAATTTTACTGAACGAAAACAGTGCTCTCTTACACTGGATGGCTTCTCTGGAAATACTGGCTGAATCAAAATATCATCTAATTTAAACAATAATTTCTCATTAACATGTCTCGTCTCTACGGCCTCATGGATTCATTCATCAACCTATGGCAGTGTACCTATTGCCTACCACTTTCTTAAAACTGTTCTCACAAAAGACATCAATAAACCTTCCAACTGATAAACCCTAATTTCCCTGTTCATTCTCCTTTCTGACACTTCCATATCATCTGACATTTTTGACCACCTCAAATTTCCTTGAAACTTTCTCCTTCCTTAATCCTCCTCCCCAATCTATTATGCATGCTGCCAACACTTGTTTTTCTATGACACATATTTATGTGTTTCACTCTCTTTTTCAAAAACTTACATTGGCTTTCTATTATCTACCTCTTGGTTAAAATTTTAAAAAATTAGTGTTCCAAAATTCTAAAAAATGTGAATGGATAACACATGTACACAATTCTAAAGGTATTGAAGAGTACATAATAAAAAGGAAGTCTCCATCCCACACTGTCCCCTAACCTAACCTCCCAACCTCCCTCCCCACAGGCAATCACTCTCACCAGGCACTTCAAATCCTTCCAGGGATATTCTATGAGACAGTATACACCTTACACTTTGACCTTGTATGTAGGGTGGGCCAAGAGACTTAAGGTCTTATCTCACCACTTCTCCAACACATGCCATAAGGTAACCCAGACATTGTTATTAAGAAGCATATTCATCTGGGAGTCATTCTGGAGGGGAGCCATACCAATGTGTACAATAGTACCATATATACTACTATATGCTCAGTAAATATATCTGGCTTCCTCTCTTTATGGCAAGAGAGTTGAAGTTGGAATCGTTGGCTAGGATTGAAAGGAAACCAAAGCACATGATGCTTAGAGCACATCCTCAGATGAGTTATATGAATCCTTGAATGTTTATAACTATGCTCTGCATTAAGTTCTAGATTATTTATCAGTAATTAAAATTAGCAAAGCACAGAGAGCGTTCTTACTTATGAAAGGGAGAGGATCCACCCCTACTGGTCCAATGGGCATCCTCAAGAGATAAGGACATGGTCACACAAAAGCTAAATGACCATTGGCAGAAACGCAGAAGAGATTCAGATCACAGCAGGGAGCCTGGACGGTAGGACCTCCCAACCCTTCCTCCTCTAAGATTCTATGATTCCACAAAGCTGGGTTTTTTCATGTTTATGTATATATACTTCAGAATGGATTACCTCTTCTGAGCTATCTTCTCTTTCCAGTGCTTTACTGTTGCTGCGTGCCTATGTGAAAGGAAAGAGACTTATGACCAAAAAGGCAATACGATACTTTGCTGACTTTCCACACAGTTGGCTCTTTCTCTGTTATCTTAATTGGCCATATCTTAGGTTACTTAGTGTCCACTATCCGGCTGCCTCTGGGATAAGTCCATGTGATGCTTTGAAAGGTCTAAAAGCATATTTTCCCAAAAGATTCCCCCTTCCCAGCAGCCTTATTTTTGAAGTCATAAAATAGGGCCCTCTGTCATTTTCCTTCTGGGGCCCCATATACCTTCCGTGGCATTTCTCGCAATCTGTCATGACGTGCCTATGTGTTGACTTGCTTTGGGGCTGTTTCCGATGCTATCTTATAAGCTCCAAGATGGCACTGGTCGAGTTGTTATCTATCACTCTATCTCCAGCTCCCAGCATGAAGCTTTTCACATAATGGGCATGCCATACATGTCCATTTGGATCAGTGAATGAATAAAGAAATGCACATGCTTCTAAAGCAAGAGAGGCAATGCTCTCGGCTGGCAAACAATAAAAGAAAACCACCCCTGTATGGTAAGTTGTTGACAGTGTGGCAGATGAAAGGCGGAGATCTCCTGGATGTGGTCACCCATGGTTATGATACCCACATCTCTCCATTCCTCAATCACTGCATGCTTAATACTAAGTGGAAAACATTATTGGATCAGCTTACTTCAATTTCTTTTCAGAGAGCTCTGTATCAAATGGGTCTGGCAGACACTCCGGAACAGAAGTCAAAGACTGCTTGTACAAATCAATTAGGTGGGCTGCAACTTTAAAAATAGATTCATTTAACTTTACAACACAACCCCACACACAAGCAATACCTAATGTCTCGTTAGAGATACTGTCTAAGAGCCTTTCTTTAATCCATCAAGTGTTTACTAGGATTTCCATGATCAAGCTGTACTGTAACAGTGAATGTTTACGCAGTGCCCTACTAGAGGACAAAATGAGAAACGTAGCGCCCAGCCAGTGTGGCTCAGTGGTTGAGTGTCAACCTATGAACCAGGAGGTATGGTTCGATTCCCAGTAGGGGCACATGCCTGAGTTGTAGGTTCGAGCCCCAGTGAGGGGCCTGCAGGAGGCAACCAATCAGTCATTGATGTTTCTATCTCCCTCTCTCTTCCTCTCTGAAATCAATAAAAATGTGTGGTTTTTTTTAAAAAAGGAAACATAGTGACATGTTATTAGGGGATCAGCATCTACCTGACTGAATTTCATTGTATCTGAAGCACTGAAAAAGTACCCGTTTTATTGAAATTGTTCTGTCTTTTTTTTTCCAAAAAGAAAACACACACAAAACTATGAAGATCTAAATCTAAGGGTATGAATGTAATACAATGTGGTTGTTCCTTTGATAATTTGGGAAGTGACTCTCAGAGTTCATTCCACAGATCATGGTCTTGGTGGGATGTTAATAGGAGATTAAAAAAAGAAACAAGGCTCATGGGTATATGAGCTTGGGAAACACCAGGTCATACAGAATCCATCACAACCCTATTGTCTCCCTGTCCTCTTCCCCTGGGCAGCCCCTGATATTAAGGTTACCAGATTTAGCAAATAACAATAGAAAAGGCCTAGTTACATTTGAATTGCAGATAAACAACCAATAATTTTTTAGTGTAAGTATCACACCAACTATAACTATGTGTCATTGTGTGGGACTTCTCTGCATCCTCCATTATTTAGTGTATATTGTGGCTCTCCAAGAACATAAAGCCACATGCAGCATTATCCAAACTTATATCATACAAGTCATTCTTGGTGGAGCCACCTCAGAGATTAGTGTCCTAGGAAATCCTGTGGGGAGCCTTGGCCCCGGATCTCTACTATTAATATGTCAGGGGCTGCTGTAAGTATGCAAGACCCTGTTTGACTCCCGCATCTGTTTGTTAATTTTTGTGTTTCAAAAATATATTTAATTTGTCTTTCACTTTTGGGCAACCTACCCATTTACCTCTCTGGAGACTGTTCCCTCATGCCAGAGGTTATGAATTCAAATGCTGAAAGGTAGGTTTACCAGATAGAGTATAGGGCAACTAATTAAATATAAATTTCAGATAAACAAGTAATATTTTAAAAATATAAATGGGTCCCAATACTTACACTAAAAAATTACTTTTTCTTTATCTGAAAGTCAAATATAACTGGGCCTTCTCTATTTTTATTTGCTGAATCTGGCAACCTTAATATAAGGGGCTGCCCAGGGGGAAGAGTGATAACAGTGTGTAAGGACAGGGAGACACTGGGTTGTGATGGATTCTTCTGTTTACAATCTTGAGCCACATGCTACTATGTGGTCAAGTGACATTTCAAGAAAAGAAAAATTCAGATAAACAAAACAAACTGTTCAAGCTAACACGGTGGGGACACACAAAACACATCTGTGGGCTTAATGAAGCCATGGCTGCTGCAGATGGCCAAAAATCAAACCCAAATTACCAAGTTTCTATGTTGCTTGTCTGCCATGAACTATGAAACCATATAACCAATTTTTTTGGAGCCATACATATTCCAAAATAAAATGCTTTGAATGAGGCTATTTTCCAAGAGTAGATATAGAGTAAAATAGGGTGAGGTTTTGGTGACAATTGTGTAGTGGTTCCAAAGTTCTGTGTGGGTGTGGGGGCAGCGGGGGGAGTGCCCATTGGTTGATTGTTTTCTTCCTGTGTCTTAGCCATGTTCTAGATACAGGTTAAGGTTAACATAGAAGCCAAATGTTAACTTTTTTTATTCAGAAGATGAATGTTAAAGATGAATTAGAGGCAATCACAGTTTTCAAGAATCTCATAATTCAGGCAGAAAAAAATATGAATAAATAATAATGATACAACATGGCTAATGCAACAACAGAAATACCTACACAGAACTTTGCTATTAGACGCAAGAATGACTGAAAAGTGTATTTAAGGTTGTTCTTTTGGAATATGTAAATATTTTGCAAAATAAATATTAAATGTACTTACTTTGAGTATCATGACTTTTTATAGTTTCTTCCATTTTAGGGAAAGACTGAAATAAAGAGAAAATTCCTTAGTTATTATATTGCACACAAAATTCACTTTGTTTACAAGCATTCTTATGTGGTCAATTTGATCTTTTATGAAAATTACTATACAATGAATTATTTTTAATGCTTATACAAATCTTATTTGATTTTTTAGTCAATTCTTTCACTTAACAAATTTCTAAAAATCATTTTAAGTTGTAGAAATTCCTTTTCTTCCTCCTTCCTATTTCCTTCACTAATTCATTCACTGTTTCAAAGAATATCAATTTCTCTTAAGATAATAAAAACTTTTCTTTTAAGAGCCTTCAGAGTTATTTATGATTTAAGAAAGAGCCTAAAAAGACATTTGAAAAATTCAATATATAAGAAGTCAGATTCCACAGAAATAAGAAATTATAAGGAGGGAGAAAATGCTTCACAGAAATGGCAGAAACAATCTCTTACTTATAGGATTTTGTCTTGGAGCACCTAGTAGTGGAACAACAGTAAGGACAGTGGTGTGTGAACATTCTGTCTCACCATAACTAGTTTGAGGAGATCTGCAGCGTTGCCTCTCTCTTCCTCAGTTCTGGAATCTTTAACTGTCATGTCTTGTAGCTCATCTTCTTTCTTTAGGATATGGTTTATATAATCCTAAATCAGCAGAATAAAATGAATCAATAGAAATCAGAAATAAGGTAGAGAGAGACACCAAACTATTCAACATCAACTTGGAATATCACAAAGAGATTAAGAATATATAAATTCACAATGACCAGCCACCACAGTTACTGGTCAAGCAATCTAGAAAGACCCTTCTTTAATATGTTAGTAAGCAAAGATCTGAAAAGCACAAAAGCAAAGCTTTAAGGGCCATAGGACATTAGAACTGTATGAGGACTTCAGAGAGGCCCCACATCTAACTATATGCTCCACTGTCCCCACCAATAAAATGGACACAGGTAATTAGATAATCTTCAGAGTCCTTTCCAGGGACAACCTTTATGGTTCTATCTTTGAATGTAAGTTGCTTAGGCATGCCTTTGCTTCCAAGAGGAACATACTTGACTTTCTCCATAAATATTTGATCTTTTTCCACAAATAATTGTCCCCTGTTCTACGTCAGGTACTGGAGACCCAAATCTCAGAACATATGATCCTTGTTCTGAGATTTAACATACTAGACAGTGAGATGTTACAGATATGCTTATACAATTAATTAAATATTTACAAATTCTTAGGCCATTTCCAAAAACCAACAATAGTTTTCTTTCAGAGACAAATTTCAGATTAATATGCAGTTCTACCTTTTTCCAGAGGTCAGTAGGCTAGTTTTCCACATAATGAGAAGTGAGGACTCTATATAACAATCATATGATTGCCCTGTTCCTGATTCTTTTGGGGCAGGTTACTTGGATTCCATTACCTTAAGGGAAATCTGTAGCTTCAGTTTCACCTCATTCTTTATGATCTCGTGCTGGATGAACTGGCGTATCTGTAGCACATTGGGGCTCTTGACTACAGGGGCGGGGGTGCTCACTAGCTGTTTGGCCTCAATGTTAAGGCCCTTCCAAATCTGAGTGCCAAACGGAGGTCCTGGAGTTTTTTTCTATTAACAAAACAAAGCAAAACAACCACACAAGAAATCAACATTAAAAAAACACCTGAGTTCTTATTATTTAAATACTATGCTAGAAACCACTGTTAGGGAATACATAGGCAAAAAAGGTAAATAAATAAAATATCATTGTTCTCAAAAAGTTTCACAAGTATAAGAAAACTTGATAACAAAATTGGGCAAGTTTTCCTCTTTATATGGAAATGAGAATCTGCATATTTTAAAATCCTGTTGCATGATGTCTTGTGGATGGCACTTAGGGGAGTGCCAAGCAGTGCTGTGTCATGGCAACGTGGCTACAGCCTAGCTTAGGCCAAATGCATGAGACTATCCTTTGATACCCACAGGTAGCCAAAGACACTTGGAATAAAACAATTTTTAACTTTCTGGTTCCATGAATATGTTGACTTAATGAGAGAAACCATCTATAGACCTGAGTGGTCTTTGAGCTCACTCTAGAATAAGCATGAATCTTTGAGGATCTCTTGAGCAGAAATGTCTGCCTTAGAGTGGACTCTCATCTCTATGCTATCCTCTGTTTTCAGGAGTGGTGTGGTTTGATGCCATATGCCCCGCAGTGTGTCTGATGTGCTCCCTTTTAAATTGCTATTCAGTGTCCACTGCCTGGTCAGTGATAACCACTCAGCATCTTGCCTGGGTTGGGCAACTCCCACAGGGTGTGGTCATAGCTACAGGAGTTGCAGAGGAAGAGACTGAACTACATTCATTCATTTCAGATGTCGCATATTATTTGTCATAATGCAGTGCTTCCAACTTGGATATATAGCCTTAGTGAGCCATTTGGTGTGTCCTTTCATTTTTTAGATAAGGAAGTAAAGGTCCAGTGTGACTTGTTCCAAATCCCACATTAATAATTTGGTAGAGTCAGGACTAGAATTCAGATCATCTTCATTCACCATGTTGATTATAGTCACCAAATTAAAATATAGGGCTAGGAGATCATTGTCAGCGGTTCTCAAACTGTGGGTTGCAACCCCTGAAAATACATCCTGCATATCAGATATTTACATTACAATTCATAACAATAGCAAAATTATAGTTATGAAGTAGCAACGAAAATAATTTTATGGTTGGGGATCACCACAACATGAGGAACTGTATTAACGGGTCGCGGCATTAGGAAGGTTGAGAACCACTGCGGCTTAATTGTTCATTATTTTATGCCCCTGCTATTACAAAATTATTCAGGAAAGAAAAAATCATCATAACTCAAAACATTATCCTCTTCACTTAACACTAGTATCTCTCTCTGATCATCTTATCAATGCCTTCACTGACTTAATAATTTAACACCTGACAATAAGCTGGACATATTACTTAAACTGCTTGCAAGATGAAATGGAAAGTCTTGTGAGATTCAGGACTTCAAGGTTCTCACTCCAGGTATTTTCTTTCATTCTTAAAAAAACTTTAGGTGGGGGCTTTTCTACTGTGACCTAATTACAATATTTATTTTTTAACATTATAGTTTAAATCCCTGTGTATAATCCTTCACATTTTTCTTGTGAATTTAATTTATGAATTAATAAGATAAGAAAAAATTGTGCGTTAAAACTAACAAATAAGGAACCAGTGGAGAGAAGATTTCTGTATTGCATATCAGTAATTCCATGACAGCAGAACTGTAACATGGGTTACTCAGAGCAGATATTTTTATATCATGAGAAGATGTTCAAGCCTGCAATGTAGGGTAAAAGAAATAAAACAGATTAGCTGGTCAGGTGTATCTAAATCTACAGTGTCAAAGTCTTCGAATATAAAATTCCAGCCCTAACCAGTTTGGCTCAGTGGATAGAACATCGGCCTACAGACTGAAGGGTCCCAGGTTTGATTCTGGTCAAGGGCATATACCTTGGTTGCAGGCATATCCCCAGTAGGGGGTGTGCAGGAGGCAGCTGAATTGATGTTTCTCGCTCATCGATGTTTTTAACTCTCTATCCCTCTCCCTTCCTCTCTGTAAAAAATCAATAAAATATATTTTTTTTAAAGAATGAATATATGTGAGAAGACCTGAGACTCTGGTTCATTTATGGATGGATATGCAAATTTAGTGACTTTTCAGCCAGAAAAGTTATACCTCTACTGGGGGAAATGTCTCCCATGTCCTCGACTGAAGATTCGGAGGAACAATTGTATCAAGCTCTTTCTTCATCAGCCATGGCGATGCTTCACAAAAAGGGCGAAGGACAGTGATGCTGAGGGCACCTTGTTGAAAGAGAGTCATCAGAGGGTCACTTCTCTATCAAAAATATTCTGAAAATTTCAATGGGCATTCACTAAATTCAACAACCACTACTTGATAAGTAAGACACAGCAATGATGCTTAAGGGCCTTAAGATCTCAAAAGAAAGGTGGCTTTTAGTCACTGCAACACCTACAGACTGGATTTAGATCACCTGAAAGTACTCATTGTCCTTCAAAACCTGTCCATCCCACCACTAAACATTTCTGGAGTTCAGCACTTCTTCCCTCTCCACTGTCCCTCCTTAGATCATTCGCCTCTGAGAGATCCTATTTGGGATTGCAGCAAGGACTAGCTTTTCTGCCCATATCTACTCTGCGAGTGAACCTTCCCCAGCAGTCAGGGTGACTGATTACCTTAAGCCAAGATTTTAGCTATTCATTGACTTACCATTGCTCACAGGATAAAACTGAGTCTTTTTTAATATTTTCTCACCCCTGCCTCACCCTGCACCATTCTCCCTTCTGAGCTTCAGGTACTACAGCCTTTCCCCTATCTTCTCCAGTGTTTTATGCTTCCTGCTTTGTATTCTCTCTTCTAAGATAGCTTTCCCTCCCATCTTAATGAACTCCTACATATCCGCCAGCTGTTGGTTCCAGTGTCTTCAGGGAAGCCTTCCATGCTCTCTTAGCTCACCATTGTATCCCTAATACCCAGCCACTGTTTGGCACATGGTGGGTTATCAAGTAGGTGCTAGTTAAATGCAATTTGAATTCTCACACAGTTCCACACATGCACTGTACAACCAGTGAGAGCACCCCACTCTCCACATTCACAAAGAGCATGTGCACTGATACCACATTAAGCGCCCAGCCTGTTTTGTCTTCCAGACTGAAAGTATAGTATCAGTCACCGGTGACTGACATGGCGCTTAATGTGATACACTAGAAGATCTAACTGCACACAGATGCAGGTATATTTATAAACAAGCACAAAATATATCCTACCAACCAGAGAAAAAATTAAAACACACACACACATAAACTTAGACTAGAACATTAGTTTGGTACACAGATAAAATGCAAGTTTATATCTATGTTTAAATACACTATTACATACACGGATGATTCAAACTTAATGCAATATGTGTCTCTAATCTTTACTCACAGACTTTTTTTGAAATTGAAAGTAATATAAATGTCCAATGAATACATGACAAAACATATATTTCAAGTTGGCTTTCTAACTCACACATCAAATGTACTTTCTCTTTTTATTCTATTAAATTCATTAAGGTAACACTGTCAAAATGACAGAAAATTAACTTAGAGGGGATATCTTACTTTTCTTTTTTTTTCTACCAAGATTAAACAAACACATAAATAGGAACCTAGGTACATACATAACATACTTAAACACAGATACAAATCTGCATATGGGTAGGAGAGTGACTCATCCTCCACAGTTTACATAGGTTGATGCTCAGATAAATCTTGGTCTGAGCACAAATAACTATATATATAGGTTGACACAGTCAGGTAAAAAGTAGAATTGAAAAGTGAGCAAAGGAAAAAAGTAGAGACGACCTGGGCGTGGACTGGATAGGAAAGGTGAGAGTTTGGGAAGGGACACAGTGAGCTCCAGCCTAGTAGGCTTCCTACCTGGCTGCTCCTGCACTGGCTCTTGAAGAACTACGGTAGTTGGTTCTCCGTATGCCAAGGACAGGTACTCATCAATGTCACTGTCTCGAAGAAGTTCCACTCCTGATCCATCGGCATAGACAACAAAAAACCTATTTGAAGAAATAAAAATTGAATCACTTGACGTATTCAGTTAAAATGCCCCTTGAACTCCGAATTAAAAATAAAAGTCCTGGTATTATTTTTATCATATTACCTGGGGACATGTTCACCAAAGATTTGCAGATGATTCTTATGAAGGTGAGCAGATGATAAATTATCATAGCCTTCTGGACTTGCATCTAAATGATCTCCCAAATTGATTTCAGGTAGCCTAGTTGATACGCTACCATCAGCCATGACCTAAGGGACAAAGTATATTAGCAACTGAAAGAAAAAAACGCCATAAAGCTTACATTTCTGCTGATCACACTTGAGAAAGTAGATGATTTTTTGTATTCTCAGAAAATCAGGTATTTTTATTTATAAGGTATTGCTCACTAAGTACAGATTGCATAAAATTGAAAACCTAATAGCACATGTTCACTCACAAACCACACCTAGACTGTGAAAACACATTAGAAAAACTAGAAATCCCCTGAAGAAGGTGACTAGGAAGGCAGAGGACTCCCAACCTTATCTTCTGAGGATCAGTTCAAGGAACTGGGATTTAAACATGGAGGAAAGGCTGGTCATGTGCTAGTTGTCTTGAAAGATTGAAAGAGTGACAGCATGGAAGAGGTTTATATTCTGCGACTCCAAGCACAGAATTAGGATGCATGGAGAGAGTACATAGGGAAACAGATTGAGTATCAATATGAGAGGAAACATGCTAGCCCTCACTACTGTCTAGATATGGCTTGGGTTTTTCCAGGAAGCAGTGCAGTCCAGGCTGAAAGACCACCATAGAGGATGGCCAAGAAGAGCATCAACGCCTAGAAGAATGCTTGGCCTGGATGACCCATGTGTTCAACCTAGAAGGGCTGGGCTTTCAATTTAAATTCATTGTAAACTTAAATTTGTTAGGAGCCTAAATTCATGCTGTGAAGAGCTTTATTTACTTAGTACAAAAAAGTAAAAAACAAAAAAACAAGCTGGATCACGGCTTGTCTGAATAACAAAACAAAGTTGGGGACTCTGTGGTATGGTTCCAATCTAAAATAACTTCACCACCAACACACAAAATTCCACTCTTGGGTGAGGAGTGAAAAGAAAAAAAGAAAGATAAATGCCTAAAGGAGGGGTTGACAAACCTTCTTCCACCCCCCCCCCCAAAGGCCAGATAGTAAATAGTGTAGAGTTGGTGGGCCATAGAGCCTATGTTGTAACTACTCAACTCTACCCTTCCATGACCAGCAGCCATGAACCAGTAAGCATCGCTGTGTTCTAGTAAAACTTTATATAACGACTAGAGGCCTGGTGCAGGAATTCATGCATGGGTGGGGTCCCTCGGCCTGGCTGGGGATTGGGGCTGATCAGGGCCCTTTCACCTAATCCCACTTGGGGCTCATCGGGGCTAGCCTGCTGGGGGGAAGGACCATGGGAAGTTGGCTGTGGGAGCGCACTGACCACCAGGGGACAGCTCCTGCATTGAGTATCTGCCCCTGGTGGTCAGTGTGTGTCATGTGACCGGTCAACCAGTCTTAACAGTCACTTAGGCTTTTAGATAGATAGATAGATAGATAGATAGATAGATAGATAGATAGAGATAGATACTGAAATTTGTATTTCCTGTCATTTTTATGTGTCAAGAAACATTATTCTCCTTTTGATGTTTTCCTAACCACTAAAAAATATAAAAACAATTTTTAGCTCATACAAACAAATGGCCAGGGTTTGCCAATGCCTGGCCTAGAGGTAAGAGGGTAGTTGTGCTTTTGAGGGACAGAGAAACAGAAGGTAGAGTTCTGTCCGAGTAGCTAAACTCCCCTTCAGGCTTCCCCCCCTCCCTATCTTCATCCCCACAGAACCCTCATTAACTGAAATCCTCACCGTGGATTCTCTGCCTGCTGTCCATGCATTTGCTCTTACTTTACCCTGGACACAGACCACTCTTCATCATTCCTTTGTGTTGGCATTATTTATAGATGTTTAGTTTTTTCCAATGCTTCATCCACTATGTTCTAATTAATTACTTGGCTTTAGCATTTCTACCATTCCAATAGCTGGGCTTTCTATCCCCTATGCAAGTACACTTGATAATCAAAGATACTGACATTCGCTACCACTTGCCCAAAGTATTGGCAGTTAGTAGATAACTTACTCCAAAGCTGCTAAGGTAAAAAGCTACGTGGAGGCTCTCTCATGTGAAATATCTGAAAAGCAAAGCCATAGCCTCTCTTTCCAAACTAATGATACATTTTACCTCAAAGGTGTTTCCCTCCGGGTCCAGGACCTGACAGATAACCTCTGAGGTGTGCTTCATGATGTACATGCTAGCTCTCAGCTGCTCACGGTTTTGGAAAGGATGGTATATATCACTGCTTGATTCATGGCAATATATAGCTGAACAATCCCTATCGATATAGAGACAGCCTGTGTTTGGAGGTAACACCTGGAAGGGTATCAGAAAGAGAGAAATTATTTTAAATTTCTTAATCAAATTAAGGAATTTGAAGAATCATTTTAGGACAAAAATTATTCACAGATCTCTGCCACAAACTGTATTTCCAGGAAGAAAATCTAAGAGAGAATTTAAGATTTGGGAAGGACTACCTGATAAGGAGGTACACTGAATAATTAGCATCTAATTTGTCCCAAGTCCTCATATTTCATCTACTTACTTCACTATTTCTTTCGAGTAATTGCTGTACCTTCTTATTTCAGATGTTTAATATAAAATAATAAAAACATTTTAACTGAAGCAAAAACACGTGGCCCTATTTAAACTGTTGAACCCTTCATGATCTTGGGCAGGAGTCATCTCCAAGAGGGTCCACATGGCAGGCACGCTCACTGCCCTGGTTCAGTGGGTTTTCTTAGTCGAATGGACATTTACCTTTGGCACTCCTTTTCCTCCTCCCAATGCCACTTCTCCCCCAAGACCTACCTGGTATGTTCCCTGTGGCTTTGCAATAACAGATGTCCCATCCCCAAAGGTGGCACAGCATCTACTGTCCTCGCAGTTGGTGATGATAGTGGCATAGTGTGAACTTTCTATCCGCATGCACTTCACCTGCCTAGTGACAGTCACCTGAGGACCTTCATCTGCGGGCAAATGCATGACAAGCAGATCTGAGAGCATGCACACATCGGAAACACGCTGCTTGCTAATTTTGCTCCTGTCTCCTGGCTGCCTGGACTGGAAGTTGAGACTGAGTGCTGAGAGCTCACTCCACAAGGCAGGAGTTCCCAGGGTTCTCCCTGGCAACGTAGAGCAATCATCCCAGAGGATCTTTTCAGACTTAGTGTAGTGTGCTGTTTAATTCTCACTACTCTTTTTACTTTGAAAAATTGAAAACATCCAGAAAAGCATAACTACTCAATCAACATTTGCACCTTGTTAATATTCTGCTATATTTGCTTCAACATTTTTAATATGTACATAAGAATTTATTCTCAGTTTATTCCCTTCTCTTGCAATCCATTTGTATACTTTTATATAAAGACCGGATGCACGAAGATTCGTGCAAGAATGGGCCTTCCTTCCCCTGGCTGCCGGCACTGCCTTCGCTCCAGCCGGAGCCGCCTTTCTGCCTTCCCACGCTGCCCAGAAGCCCACAGCGGCTGGGGTGGTGTGGAATGCCTGCATCCCGCCCTGCCCCTGGCCACTTGGCGCCTGTGTATGCAAATTAACCCACCATCTTTGTTGGGTTAATTTGCATACTCACCCCTGATTGGCTGTTGGGCATCGCAAAGGTACAGTCAATTTGCATATTTTTGTTTTATTAGTGTAGATGCGTACCAAAACAATGTATAATATTTTGCATGCTTTAAATTTGCATGTTATATGTTACTCTGTATCATTCTGCAACTGCTTTTCTCAGCCTTGTTTTGAGACCTTTAGCCAACTTGATATACATATGTGTGTGTACATGTATATTGTGTGTGCACTTCTTTCCTTTCAACTGCTATATAGTATTCCTTTGTAAGTATATGCCACATGTTATTTTTCTGTTCTGCTGTTGATGGACATTCATGCTTTCCAATATTTTAATATTATACTCAGTGTTGTAAATAGCACCCCTGCACCTATTTCCTTGTATAAATGCATAAGAGTGTTTTTCTATATCTACCCAGGTGTGGAGTTAGTGCATCCTATGATAGGTACCTTTACAATTTCCTAGATATTTTTAAATTGCCCTCCCAATTGACTCTTAATTATCACTCTGTCTAGTGGGGCATAAAGGCTCCGCTTTTCCCACTCACTTGCCAATTTCATTGCACTTAATTTGGCAATGAAGCATTAATGCATGAAATAAACTCTGGAATTAAAGAAAAGGAAGTCAGGTAATAATTTTTCTCTAAAAATCTTGTTCAGATTTAGGTTAGGAAGGCTGGTAGGCGTTTAGAGTCTCTGAACAGGTGCCAGTTGCTTAGCAGCTGCAGCTGGCCTGAGGCATGCTTGGAATTGAAGGGGGGCCTAGCTGAGTTCACCTATTTATTCAAATTTGATTCCTTAAAGATCTAAGAAATTAAGTTTGAGAGCTAATGTCCAGGACAGTTGAGTCATGATTTTTAACTTTTAGTTGCCACCATAGCAGACTATAGGTTTTTGGGAATGAAAATGGAAAAGCCACTATTGCTACCCATGAGCCAACTAGAGCTGCTATCTCTCTGCCTATCAAATTCTAGAGACTTATAAAATAATGTCACATACTTGAAAAAAAAAAAGCATACTTATTTCTTGATCACTCAAAGGAATAAAATTATCTTCATAAACTTGGTAAAAGGTTGTGATTCTGGTCCCATCAGCATGGTCCACTATCCGCGTACCATCCTGCTTCTCCACGATGATTGCTTTGTCCTCCCGAGTGGTCATAACCTGGACACAAAGGCAGGGCATTTCGTTTGGTCAGTGGCCAATCCCAAGTGCGCTCATTTTCACACCCTGGGGAATACCATCAACGCCTGGTTATGTATTTATAAGTGGAAGCTTTATCTTATCTACTTGGTCTGACCTTTACAACAAACCTGGGAGGCAGAACATTTAGGTTGAGAAGAGGTTAAGATACTTGCTCAAGGTCACCCGGCAAGTGCCAGGGCTGCTGCTGGATTAAGGCCTTCTGACTTCAAAACTGATGCTCCTTTCACGGTCACATATTTGTGAGTGAAAATTTAACATCAGGACTGGCCTGACCCTGGTCTGGCTGGGGAAATGTCCCCAGGTCATGCTTCCTTGGAAATTAAAGATTGAAGGTCAGTGTGGCTTGCTGAGCCTGCCATGCATGTTATGTGGGTTGTCTCGTGTCATCAGAACAGAACATGAGGATTGGTGGGGGCAGGGGCTGAGGCTTCTCTGAGCCAGGTTGGTCCGCACCCTCACCTACTCCTGTGGGTGGCTGCACAGTGATGTGTGGGCCTGAGGGTAGCAGAAGGAGTGCCTGTAGCTGGTGGCTGGGCCTCCCAGCTGGATGAGGCTGCTGCATTGACCACACTGATATCCTTCCCTAAAGCCGAGGAAATGCAGTTGAGATGAATGCCAATTGTGTTCTGGTAGTTTGTCAGTTTCAAACCATAATCCCTTCTGTTCTAGTGGATAATGTAAGTCATCTCAACAGAAGCAGACATTTTGCTTTGACCAGCAGCACATGGTTGTAAACGGGTAGGAAGTCCACAAACCAGAGATAAGACACCTAGGAAATTCTTCGTCTTGTTTAGACTCAGAGGGTGTTGCAAAGCTCCACATAAGGTGTCAGAGGACTATCTGAGGGATAGAAAGAACCCAGTGTTCAGTCACCAACGATTGTTCTAATCCTGGCTCTCTCACTTCCGGGATGCATACTCTTGACCATATTATGTAACTTGCTGAGACTCAATTTCCTCATCTGTGTAACAATATTCATTGGTGTAAGGACTAATGAGATAATGTTTGCAAAACCCCTAACAAAAAGTCCTGCATATAGAAGGTGCTATTTATTATTCATGTGAGGAATTTCAATTTCACATCCTAAACAAAACCATTATTTTCTATATCACTCATAAGGTACCTATTTTTATGCTACAAATGAAATGTTTTGTACAGTTATTCTGTGGTGTCTTGAATTTTTTAATGTGAGAATTTCCTTAAATATATTAAGTTCTTTGAAATCAAGGATCATGAACAAATTCCTACCACTCACATCAGGTGCACACAAAGAATTAAGAATAAGGTATAGGCCCTTATTTCTATGAGGTAAGACATATATACAAATGCATTCAACATAAGGAAATAATGACATTATTAATCATATGTCTTAAGAGTGGTATAGAAAATTCATGACCTGTCTCCATTTCAAAAATTAGTATTTTATGAAGTTCTATGCTGGTCAAATAAAAGGCAAAATGCTTTTAGATTTGGGGAGAAAGATCCATCTATTCATCCATTCATTCTTCCTTCCATCCATCCACCCATCCATCCACATACTCACCCACCCACCCACCAACCAACCTACCCACTATTAACTACTTAAAAAATTGTTGTTGAAAATTTACTCTCTTCAGGCACTGTTCTATGCGTTGTTTCAAAATTCTCATGATTTAGGTAATTTTGCAATATAAACAGTTTGCCATACCGTTCCAGTGACAGGATCTGTGGCCTGAAAAGATAAAAATGGTGCTAAGTCTGCTATTTTTTTTGATCCTTTGGTGCCAATCCGATTCCCTTCAGGTGTAGTTGTAAACCAGGTGCCCACGTGAGTCTCCACTGGAGTCACTATGTGAACCGTTTCTGTGGGAGGTTCATGGATTTCACTCTTGTGTAACACCGCAGACTGATTTTTGTGACTTTTTCCTGCAGAAGTTTAAGTAAAATCAAACACAACAATATAACTATAATATCGATTATATGAATCATTCGTTGTTTAGTTCAGTATAAAAGACATTGTGACACAGAAATTCTAAGTAGTATTCAATTATATTATTTCTCAAATGATGAAAATATCAGGTCATGAATATCTTAATCTTGGTACTTGAACTTTGGCTGGATTCTCGTCACCTTCCTCCAAATGTACACGTGCATATATACAATTCACTCTCTATGACATCATACGTATTCTAGCCCATTTCTGCACTCTTTGAGTTTTGCTTATATCTTCTGGATCACATTTTCGAATTTCAAACTCGTGTGGGCAGTATCTAAGATGAATGGAACAGGATCCTGAACAAAATGCAGAGGAAAGGCTTCTAATGTGCCAGGGGTCAGGATAGGGGTGGTCCTTTCATGACAGGTGTTTAGGAAGCGCTGGTAAAATACAACCTCTAATCATGGATACATCTAAGAAAGCAACCCAATTTAAAAATGGGCAAGATATATCAATAGATACCTCACTGAAGACAATATATGGTTAGTAAATAAGCATATCATTAGGGATTAAAATTAAAACAACAATGAAATATCACTACACACCAATTAGAATGGGTAAAATCCAAAAAACTGACACCACCAAATGCTGATAAGAAAGTGGGGCAACAGGAACTCTCAAACATTGCTGGTGGGGATGCAAAAATGATATAGCCACTTTGGAAGACAGTCTGGCAGTTTCTTATAAAGCTAAACATATACGGAATATGCTCCTAGGTATTTATTTAAATAACTGAAAATATCCTATATAATAAAAGGCTAATATGCAAATTTTTCCCCTCGACAGGGAGTTTGACCAGGGGGAGGGGCTGGCTGACCCTACCTCCAGCCCCCCCCCCCCAATCGGGGGCAGGGCTGGCCAGCCAAATGACTGTGGCCCTTCCCCCTGGAAGGCCCCACCCACAATCTAAACCCCCCACACCGATCGGGGCCAGCTGGCCGGACCCCACCCATGCATGAATTCATGCACTGGGCCTCTATTGTTCATATAAAAACCTGCATGCAAATGTGTAAAAGCAGCTTCATCCCAATTGCCAAAACACTGGACACCACCAATCCAGGGTAGGGCAAAAGGAAGCATACAGCTGTGAGTACATGAAACACAGAGTTTATTCTTGTGGCATTAGTTATTAGTTACTGAATTATTTTTCCATATGAACAACTGTGAACTTACTTTTGTGTCACCCTGGATATCCATCAAAACGTGAATAGATAAACAAATTTTTGCACATCTATATAACAGACTGTTATTCTGTTAATTAAAACAAATGAACTTTCACGCCATGAAAAGTCCAGAAGGAATCTTAAATATATGTTACTAACTGAAATAAGCCAATCTGAAAAGGTTACATACTAGAGGATTCCAACTATATGGCCTTCTAGAAAATGTAAAACTACAGAGACATTGAAAAGATCAGTGGTTGTGAGGAATGGTTCAGGTTGGAGGAGAAGAGAAGGATGAGTAAGTGCAGGAGAGGGGATTTTCAGGGTGATGAAACTTACTGTGTGCCCTCTAATGGTGGATTCATGGCCTTATTCTCTGTGAAACCTCATAGAACTGTACAACACAAAAAGTGAACTTTACTGTAAACTACGGACCTGAGTTCATAATAATGTATCAATACTGGTTCATCAATTCTAACAAATGTACTATACTTTCAAGATCTTAAAAATAGGGAAAATTGTGAGGCAGGAAGAGAGGACGTATATGGAACTCCCTGTACTGTGCTTTCTGCTCATTTTTCTCGGTATAACTAAAATTTCCCTAAAAACACATGAGTTAAGAAAAAACAAAAGCGAATGCATTGCCCTAGATGGAAGGGCTGTGAAGAAACCTGGAGTACACCTGCTGGAGGCAGAAGCCCTTTGGAACCAGGATGGGCAGTTAGAGAAGAGGCTACACAGACCACCTGTACACCAAGTCCTGGAATCAACAAGAGAGGGAGCCCTTGCGCCGGGAAGTTTAGAAAGCTACAGGGAGCTTTCCAGTTCCCTTCTACCAGGGGCCTTCTGCTACTACCACAGGAAACTCTGCTTCACTAAATTTTGAGTTAACGAAAAAGGAATTCACTTTGCTTCCATACAAGATTACAGGGCGCTGTGATGAGATGTGTGAAATTGACAAAAAGACTAAATCTTGGTCTCAGATCATTAAAGGCCTATGAGAAATTGAGAAAAAAATGTAACACATGAAAGACAGTGTGAGTCAGAGGTTAGCTGCTCAGATGCAAATCCCAGCTCTACCACTTACTAGCTAAGAGACCTCAAGGAAGTTACTTCTCTGTGTCTCATGTCTCAATTTCCTCATCTGTAAATTGGGATCATTAAAATATGTACTTCATAGGGTTGATATGAGAATTAGCTGATTTAATACAGAGTGGGGCATAGGGAGGTTTACAGTTGTGAGTATGCAAAACAAAGTATATTTTTATATTATTATTTATTAATTTTTGTATTATTTCCATACAAACAACTGTAACCTACTTTTGCTCCACCCTGTATTTTAAAAATCTCTGAAATCCACTGGAGGCTTTGGTTATTACCTTTCTTTGTGATGACAATATCTGATGGTATTGTTTCTGACTTTTGCTGAGAAACCGAGTCCATCAAGTCTCCACTGTGAGGAGTTACTGACATTTCAACAGGAGGACAAACAGGCCTTGAATCGGGACTACTGCTCACAGAGCCATCTGCAAAGAGAATCTGAAGGAAAGCATAAATCCAGCATTCTCAGAAGCAAGGAAGAGGCTGGTTAACAATTAACAGTGTGGGTGAAGCTGTAATAGATTAAAATGAATCCACAGAAATGCTATTTGCAGACTTCCAGACTCAAACATGAACTCAGAGTCTACAGGTTAATAACCAGCACAAACATATTACTTTGTTTTCCACTTACCTTCTATGCTATTTGTTTTCTTTTTTTATTTCCTGTCTTTTATTAGATTGACTTTTTAAAATGTTTTTTTCTTTATTCACCCTTCCCCTATGTAATTGGGAAATTATCCAGTTTCAATTTTTCTGACTACATTTAAAACTTTATCACATATTTAAATGCTTAGTTTCTATCAGTATCTATCTAGTATATATTGTATCCAGAGGCACTATTGATACATACTCTATCCAGTATCAGTATTGATAGCCTCCCAAATAACAGAACAAGAACTGTCAGTGTTGCTAATAAGAAGTCCATCTTAATTCTTTTATATGTAACTGGTTTCCTCAGGAAGCTTTTGGGATTGTCTACCTATGCAGTCCTAAAATTGTACTATGATATATCTAAATAATCTTTAAACAATTAGTATCAATCCTGATTGGTACTTGGTAGTCCTGTTTAATCTAAAGTATTTTTTAAGCTCTAGGAAAATTTACTATATCGTTTTTCATTATTCTCCCCCCCTTCATTTTCTTCTTCTAGAAATTTAATCATATAGATTCCTTTTCAATGTTTTTTTAACTTATCTGTTCTTCATAATCCAGCCCCCCCCATCTTTCACAATTGTTATTTTTAATATCTAAGAACTCTATTTTTTCCATAGCAACTTTTAATTTATTGATGAGAGAGAGAGAAAGAGAGAAAGAGAGAAAGAGAGAGAGAGAGAGAGAGAGAGAGAGAGAGAGAGAGAGAGAAACATCGATCTTCTGTCCCGAAGGTGATGATTTTGGGGTTTTGGGGTACATGGCCATATTTTTCACTGAGAACCCCTTTCCCTTCTTGGGGCCACATGTGGTCAGAGAATGCTCTTCCTTGGGGAGGGATGGAGCAGGGCACATGGCTTCCGGGTATTATGGTTTCTGGTTTCACCCTCCAGGTAGCAGTGAGTTGCCTGGGGCACTGCCCTGATTTCTGAGGCCAGAGCTCCATTTGTGAAACATCTGTGTTAAAACTCGCATTTAAAAAATTTCGGTGGTTTTGTTTTTAATATGTTTTAAACTTTGCATTTGTTTCTCCATCATTTGAATTCCATCTGACTTGAATTTTTTAGCAATTCTCTAAGCCTTCTGATCCATTGATGACACATTGTGTTGTTATCTAGTACAGTTATGAATTTGCTATTTAAAAGTATTTTTCTAGTATTTTAAGGTGCTTTGAGAGGGAGAGAAGGTAAACTCTGTGTTCAGTCTATAATCTTGGATCATATGTAGAATGATATGTTTATTTGTATCCTGTATGGCACAGATAGTGTGTTTTCTTCTCACTATACTACTTTTTATTTGTCATTTTCAAGTGTCATTCTATTTTCAAATGAGTTGTTCCTCTTCTATGTCACAGTACTGTTCCTTACCCATAGCTTTTTTTGTATTTTACTTTGCAGCAGGAAAGAGTACTTTATCTCACATCCTCTTACCTGTGTGGATCCATCCAGCATATACTTGACCACGGTGCCTTGCCTGGTGATAACCCTCGATGCCTCCTGCTCCACTGGGGGCAGCACTGTTTTATAGAAGTCATAGTGCTTTATCCTCTGGGGGTAGCTCTGTCGGACCATGATGTCCCAAGTGGGTTCCTCATCCTTAACATATTTATCTTAAAGAAAAAAGAAGCCTACTGTGAACTGGGCAATGCTGTGTGGCTGGGATTTTATCTTCTTGCTTAGCTTTTTTTTAAATTATTGTTATTCTTTTGTCGATATATAAGTAATAGGGCAGTTTCCATATATGACAGAGGCCCAGCGTACTGGTTCTTTGCTGCCTTTGTCAAATGTAGTAAGGTCATCTACACACACTTAATAGGTACCTTCTCCATGTGTAAGCCATTCTCTCTAATGAAGTCCAGGACATCTCAGGGCAAAATTAGGAAAGAAGCAAAAGAATGCTGCCTTAGATGTCACCTTTTCTGTCACCTGAGTGTAAACTCTGGATGCCCACAATGCTCCTCTCGAGTCCCCTGGTTGCCTGGAGCCCCAGGGGAAGTCACTCATGTGACCTTCTCTGCCTATGTCCAAGGCTGACCCTGACGAAGGTATTGCTACTTTGTTTATGTTGTAGTTATGTTCAAGCTTAAATTAGGATATTTACAATATATGAAAGACTTTTAAAAGATTATGTGTTCCAGGCAGAGTCATTATTAACCCCATTGTCTGCCTAGACATAAGGATGAAAATATTAGACTATATTATAAAACTAATAGAAAAGACAGGTGAAACAGGTATTAAGTTGGGGTTTGATAACAGGAACAAGTAAATAAGCAAATAAACAAAATGTCCTTGAACTTGAAAACACCTCTCTTAGTACACTCATAGTATCTTTAACTTCGAAAGACCTTAGTGGCCATTAGTCTTGGTAGCACACACTGTGGGTCCCCTCACGGAGAACCCAGACCACTAAGAATCCTTGGAAATAGAAACAAGAGCGCATGGTCTATTTCTAATAATATATAAAGCCTAATGAAAAGTGATATTGAGACAAAAGAGGTCAACTACATCTAGTTTCTTTTCATTTGTCTGGCAAGTAAATATGACATTAAATTATTTTTAATAGGATACTCTTATCCTTTGATAGCTACACTTTTCAAATATGGCATACATTAGGGAATTATAATAAAGATGATATTTGGTTGTGAAAAAAATCAGGATCCACTGATACAATAGTTACCAGATGAAAAAACATGGTTCAAAGGCAGTAATTGAAAGGGCCATGGAGTTGGTTAGAACTCAAGTCCTAGTTCAGTGCTTGCTTTGCTGCACTTCCCTACTTCTACAGCAATAGTGGGTCTCCATGTAAATAATATTCAAATTCAATAGCCCATCAGGTTAATTTAAAAAGCCCCACTTGTACTTAATCATCTTAATAGATTAGGAGCCATATGCAAAGTCAATAGAAATAATAGACTATAAAATTATATACTGACCTGGGAATAAGACAGGTTTTCTTCATCATTTAACCTGCACTTATCTCACTATACTTTCTTTTGACCAGACCAGCAAAATACTATATCTGTGGCCCATTGTAGAAGCAGGAAGACAGAGCCACATAATAGTTGTTAAGAGCACTTGCTTTGCCATGATTAAACCAAAATGGCATTTTATTTCTTTCACTTAGGACTTGAATGACTTGGGCAATGACCTCTTGAAGCCTCAATTTCTTTATTTTGTAAAATGGAATTATTAGGACTTAGCTTATAGTTGCATTTTGTCATATATGGTAAGTACTTAGATAATGCCTGGTCCATAGTATAGCCCTAGCTGGTTTGGCTCAGTGGATAAGAGCATCAGCCTACAGACTGAAGGATCCTGGGTTCAATTCCAGTCAAGGGCACATGCCTGGGTTGCAGGCTCGATCCCCAGTAAGGAGTATGCAGGAGGCAGCCAATCAGTAATTCTCTCTCATCATTGATGTTTCTATCTCTCTCTCCCTCTCTATTCTCTCTGAAGTCAATAAAAAATGTTTTTAAAAAATGATTATTATATTTATTATCCTATTCATTATCAACAAGTGTGTATAATAGGCAGGAAGTTACACAATTTCAATGGTGATTTAACTGTCTTCTATATGACTTTTTGCTCCCCTGCCTCCCTACCCCTCCCAGTTAGCACTCACCTGTTGACTCTTGCCCAATGAAGGTCACTAGGAGTCCATTGGGGCAAGACACATTTAGGTTTGGGAAGGTGGGAACAAAAACAGTCTCTTGTAAAACAGGTTCTGGTTCTACTTCTTCCTGTAAATAATTTCGCATGTGAATAATTGCTCATCTTTTTATAAATTAGTTATTGATTTATTATGACTGAGCAAAAACTTGCTGAATGCTTAAGATATGACTTGCCCAAGACAATAAGGCCTGGCAAGGATAATGAGTCTCCACCCTTTATGCAACTTACAACCTGCTTGTAGAATGGCACACAGATATGTGAAACAGTTAAATAGTACTCAAATGGTTGATACATCTTTCCTCAGAAAAGGGAGTTTATGGCCTAGCTGGTTTGCTCAGTGGATAGAGCATCAGTCTGTAGACTAGAGGGACCTGGGTTTGATTCAGGTCAAGGGCACATGCCCTGGTTGCGGGCTCAATCCCCAGTAGGGGGTGTGCAGAAGGCAGCCAATTAATGATTCTCTCTCATCACTGATGTTTCTATCTCTCTCTCCCTCTCCCTTCCTCTCTGAAATCAATAAAACAATATATATATGTATATATGTATATATATATGTATGTATGTATATATTTGTATATGTATATATATATATACACACACACACACACACATATATATATATATATATATATATATATATATATATATATATATTTTTTTTAAAGGAAGTTTTCAATATGCCAATAATTAGAGAAAAAGTCATGGAGGAGCTGGGGCCTGAACTAGGCTTTGATAGAGGCCTCTGTTTGCATATGTAGGTGTAAGGGCAGACCAATCTCCCTGATACCTTTTTTGTGCAATTGCTAAAGTTTGAAATCTAGAGACATTATGCTATCAGGATATGTGTCCTTATTTTTCTATAATGAGCACACATTGATTTTGTATTCATAAAAATTAGTGAAAATAATAGATAATTAAAAAACTATTTATAAATGAATGAGCGTTTGGTTGTGTCTACTTAAAAATGCTAATTAATTTTATGCCAGCTATGCCTGAACACCTTGTTTGGTTATGTGTGCTCTGGAATGAAAATTATTCTGGAGCACACATCCAATCCCTAATGATAATTTCTGTCTTTCCACTTGGCTTTCTTTTGTTAGCCACTAAAATCATTCCACTGACCTCCCATTGCTGGATCTTCAGTTTATTCTAACTAGTCCTTTAATATTGATTACCAACAATGGAAAGACCTGAGGAGCAAATGAATAGTCATAGTGAGATTGCAGCGGCTTGTAGAATATTATAATTTCCCCTCAGAGAAGGAAATTCAACGAGACTTCTCGCTTCTCATCTGACCAGGCAGAGCACCAAGAAAGGAAAGGGGTTTTCAGTGATAAATATGGCCATGTACCCATGTACCCAACAATCAACATTGGAACAAAAGATATCTCTCTCTCTCTCCCCCGCTCCCTCCAAATCAATCAATAAATTAAAAATTGCTATGGAAAAAATTCAAGAGTTCTTAGATATTAAAAATAGCCATTGTGAAAGACGGGGGGATTATAAGGACAGGAAAGTTAAAATACATTGATGTAACTCATGATTTTTAAAGAGCTGACATTGAGGCAGAAGTACACTTTAGAATCCATGGCAAGGTCCACTCACCTTTTTTTCTTCTTCTTTTGGGTGCTCCTCTTCTTTAATAGATTCTTTGTGTTTTTCTTTGACTTTTGTTTTCCCTTTTCCTTTGACTTGAGGAACTGGCACTATAACAGGAATTACTGTTGGAAGAAGTGCTGATGGGATATTCAACATTGCTTCCAACTGAGGATCCTTCTCCTCTATAAGAAGAAAACAAGGAAATTAGATATTCATATTACATATGTTTATTAAATAAAATTTACATCTCATTCATTTATACAAGTTGGCAACAATTTTTACCTTGCTGAATGTGACTTATTAGTTGGATAGATTTCAGGCATAATGTAGTTGATTTGAAAATCAGGATTATAGATGAACTATTTGAGGTACTTAATATAATGATATATTTGATGGAGTCATTGTTTCACATGTTCTTGCCTTTCCATCTACATTTGAAAGGCATATTGATAGAGCAGTAACCATCTCTTCATTTAATTGAGACATATTTATTGAGAGACTATCATATACAAAATATGTGGAGTAGTGATAAATAAAAAATATGTAAAAGAACTTACGAAGCTGAAATAGTCAAAATAAGATCTGCACTCAAATACCTTCAATACAAGGACATATTAAATAGTAACATAATAAGGGATACAAACAAGGACATTCAAGAAAGACAATTTCTAGCTGAGATGGTAAAAGACATTTTCTCATAGCAGATTGATTTTATTTGGGTTTTTAAAAATTGTCAGAATTCTAAAAGGAGAGCTGATCTGTGGAGAAACTGTGTTCCTCACATCTTGAACTTTATCCTCCTCTGGGTTCCAGGCTGACACTCCCACCTGGATCTCCTTTTCTCTCTAGGGTCAGTTTTGTTCTTAGTCTCCTTTCCTGATTCTTCCTCTTTTGTCAATCTGTTAAATGTTGCTAGTTTCAGAGGGTTTCCCCTTATCCTTATACAACAGATGTCCTCAACTCTGGCTGTCCATGATAATTACTCATGGAACAAAACAACAACAACAAAAACAGCAAATGCTCAGATCCCCACCTTGACCTACTGGATCAGACTCTCTGGGAATGAGGCCCAGGCATTTATATCTGTGAAACATCACTTGTGGTTGTAATGCTCTGAGGGCTGAGTCTCTTCATGAGTGATCTCTTTCAGGACTGGGGCTCCAACTGCCATGGATGTACTGCTAATGACTCCAAAATTTACATCTCTACACTTGGCCTTTCTTTTCTCAGCCCCAGATCCTTATTTCCAACTACTTATTAGATATCTCCCCCTGGTGGTGATACTGGACACATTTCTAACTCAGTAAGTCTCTCCTCTCCCAAGCTGGGCACCCCCTCAATGCCGCTACTAATCACACACCCTGTTCCCAAGTTAGACATTCAAATCATTCACATTTTCTCCTTTTGATTCACCCTATAGTATAGGCAAACTGCAGCTTGCGAGCCACATGCGGCTCTTTGGCCCCTTGAGTGTGGCTCTTCCACAAAATACCATGTGCAGGCGTGCACGTATAGTGCGATTGAAACTTCGTGGCCCATGCACAGAAGTTGGTATTTTGTGGAAGAGCCACCCTCAAGGGGCCAAAGAGCCACATGTGGCTCGCGAACCGCAGTTTGCCAACCAGGGCCCTATACATCCAAACAGTCATCAAGCCCTGGGAAATTTCTCTCCAATCATGCCTCTCCTATCTAATCTTAGCACCTTAGCTCAGATTCTCATTTTCTTATACTTAACTAGAGGCCTGGTGCACGAAAATTCATGCACTCGGGAGGCGCGTCCCTCAGCCCAGGCCCCTTGGGGGATGTACAACTGACGGCTTAGGAGCAGGCTTAAGCTGGCAGTCAGACATACCTCTGGCAGCCCGGGAGTCCTTTGGAAGGCGGGGAGCAGGCCTAAGCCATTAGTTGGACATCCTTAGCGCTACCGCAGAGGCAGGAGAGGCTCCCGCTGCTGCACTGGGAAGCCATGAGCCAGCTTCTGGCTGAGCAGCGCTCCCCCTGTGGACGTGCACTAACCACCAGGGGGCAGCTCCTGCGTTGAGTTTCTGCCCCTGGTGGTGAGTGTGTGTCATAGCGACTGGTCATTCCCAGTCATTATGCCCTTAGGGTCAATTTGCATATTTTCCTTTTATTATACAGGATTATTGCAGTAGTTTCCTAACTGGTATCTGGCACCTCCAATACCACCATTTCAGTGCACTTTCCAAAATGTCACTAAAATTATGTTCCTAAAATGAAATCTGATCATTTAACTTTGCGTCCCTTACTTAGAGACCTCTGCCACTCCCTACTCATCCCAGGCATGCAGTGTTCACCTTCCTCCACTCCAGTCACACTCAACTTTTCACTGCTCTGTAAGGAAGCCATGCTTTTACGCACTGAGTATTTACATAAATGGTTCTAACTGCCTAGGACTCCCTTTCCTTGTTGCTTTGTCTGGATAATCCCCACTTCTCTCTAAAGTCCCATCTCAGATGCTTTACCTTCTGTCTGAAGTATTTTGTAGCTGTTCCCAGTACTATGTTTATACATAATTTCTACCACTGGCCCAGTTATTTCTCTATTTCTCTATGTCTGACCCATTAGAAGTACAGTAGACATATAAATAAGCAAATGGCATCCAGTTACAGGCAGCTGGAAACTCCTCCCTCTCATTCTCATCTAGATACTCTTTCGGTAAATATTGATTGAATACCTAGTACTATGTACCGTAAATTGGATAGCCAATGATGATTGAGACTACAAGGCACTAATGGGAAGTTCAGAAGAAGAAACCTCTGGGTACAATGTTGTGTGTTAGGTCTCTGATGGGAAGTACAGAGCACTATAGGAACCCAGGAGAGAGGTCATCTAACACAAATGCCTTCATTCAACCTATACTTTGGCTCTACTGTATACAATTTGTCTTTCCATAAAGTTGTTGTGCCTTTATACTACATAGTTGGTACACACGTTTCCTGGCACCTAGAATTCCCTGCCTTTGATTCTTTGCCTAGGCAATTCTCACTCACCCCTTAAAACCCCAGTTCACACGCTACTGCTGCTTGATCTGTGCAGCATTTCTCAGTGCAAGTAACCTGTATGCTGAGACCTGAAGTGTGGGAGGAAATTTAATTGTTGAAAGTGGTGGTGTATGTAGTAGGAGAATGTGTTGTGAGCAAGTGGCACAGCATGAGATGTGTGTTATAGATAAAAGAAAGCACAGTTTATAGATAAGAGAAAGCATAGTTCAGTCAAGGAACTAACAGACACAACAGCAACAGGGTAGCCAAGATGGGAAAACAACCTAAGTATCCATTGACAGATGACTGGATAAATAAAATGTGGCATATACATATGACTCAGTGTTTATAAAGAAAAAAATTCTGCAATATGTGGCAACATGATCCCTGAGGTCATTAAGCTTAGTGAAATAAAGCAGACACAAAAAACAAATACTGCATGATTCCATTTATATGAGGGATGGAAAATAGTCAAATTCCATCAGAGTGGAGTGGTGGTAGCCAGGGGCTGTGGGGGAAGTAAATGGGGAGTTACTCATTAATGGGCATAAAGATTCAGTTAGGTGAGATGAGCAAGGCTCTAGAGAACTGTATATACCCAATTAAGGGAAGTAATTGAATTGAAAATTTGCATAGCCATTAGCAAGTAAAAGTTCTAAAATATTAGTTATTATATGTGTCCTTAAGGAACTTATATTTTTTTAAAAACTAATGCATTCAACTTTTTAAATACACAGTAAGTAAAATATTACTTATTATCCACACTATAAATATTTCCAAATTCTGTACTTAACACCTGAAATTAGCAACATTTATTTTAAATTGAATAATTACATATTAACTTAAAGATTAAATTAAGAATAAGAAAACCAGGAAACAGTAACAACATAGTCAAAAGAGAGTAGAATGTAAACTAATGATAACCTATGTTCAAAGTTGATAGGATTTTTTTAGTGACTGTGTGATAATGAAATTTAATACATAATGTTAGGCACTAAATGACTTCTCCAAGTGCCAGTTTAAAAACAAATCAAATACAAAATTGAAAGACAAAACCCCCAACAAAACAAAAATACTAACAATGTAATGGGCTCCCTAACTCACTAGAGATTACAATATTTGGCACAATATAAGGCCCTGGATTATAATCATCCACGGAAATGTGTTTATGCAGAAACGGAAGTCCATAGTAAGGCAGATCATTAAATTACCATGATCTACACAGTTTTAAGCCAATATAGCATAGGGATTATCTTTTTATTTTCTAAAACTTTAAAAAAATCTGTTGTGGTTAGATCCCTGTAAATGCATGGGAACCCACAAGATTTTCTAATTAGTTCTTGGTAAAGCAACATATTATTTTGTGGTTTGTAAGAAAATAACTTCCAGTTGGAAAATTTGTTTATTAAAAGTGGGGCAAAGAAATCCTTCAAGATGTCCAATGAATGGCTCCTTTAAGCCTAATGTTCTGAAGCACAATGAGTAGTTCTATAATCACAGGATTCATAGAAATATTATTTTGTAGAAAATCAAGAGGATTCCTTGGCAACCCATGCTTTCTTTGGCACCAAATAACAGACTTATTTTCATGGGCTAGTTAACAAAAGATAACTGTAATATATATGTGTGTATATATGATCTAATATGTCTATGTGATTATAAGATTCTATATGATAAATGCTATTTCAAAGTGCTGTTATTTTCTATGTATATACACACACACATATATGTATGCACATCCACATATTTTCTGACCCTTCAGGAGATGGGGGGCATTACATCAGAACATGTTTCTCAACAAGTGAGCAGACTGAGGATGGGCAGACACCCTTGGTCATGGGACACTATCCATTCTGTCGTGTCTACTTCACCTGGCGCATTTCCGCTAGGTCCATAGTAACTTATGGAGAGGCAGATTCCATTTTCCAAGGTGGCAGAAAAAGATCCAGACTTGCTGACAGCTTTATTCTCTGCATTTGATTCTTCTGGAAGACAAAATTGAAGCAAGGACATTTCCATTTTATTAAAAAGAAATGTAAGCAAAACACAATGCAAAGTGGAAATCAACTAAATATGCAAACACATGAATATGGTTAAGTAAATTATGATATATATATATATATATATATATATATATATATATATATCAATGAATTAAAATGAAAACATTTAAAAAGCTTGTTTTCCAAGAATATTGAATGAATAAGAAAATGCTCATGATAATAAAGTAAGAAAGGAACACCCTATGAATAGTGGTTACTGCTGGGTTGGTAGACTTATTAGCCACTGTTACCTTCTTTAAATATTGCTATATTTCCTAATGCTTTATAATAAACATATTTTTACATTAAGAAAAAACAAAGATAATTTAACAATTTGCTTTAAATTCTTGGGTACATTCAAACTTGTCAAACATTGTGTTCATAAGTTTGAAAAATACTGTGATCATAGGTAAATTTATTAGCAAGATTTAGTTATGTTTCTTATTACTAACTTGAGTCCAAAACATTTTATTAATGAACTCATCTCATTTTTCAGGTGTAACCCTCATCACATTGGGCAAGAATCAATTAATTTCCCCATTAGGTGTTTCCTGGAAATGTTAAATGGTATTATCAGGAAGTTTCGTGGTGTACAATCAATGGACATCCACTTGGAAGTCTCATCTACTGGCAGGTGTAGACTCTTCTGGCCAAATTTAGGATTTTTCTCTTGTTCCTGCAACTTAAGAAATTTGATACTAAAGAGAGAACTAAATAATAGTGAGAGCATATGAGGAAACCCCTCATTTACAATGAATATTGGAGAGAAGTTAAACCTTCAGTAGGAGTCAACTAATGAGGACCTGATACAAGCACATACAGCAAAATTCAGGCCACAATGGGCATTGCAAACTCAGTGTTGCTAAAGGTAGCCAGGCTAGGAGGACTCTATATGACAACTGGAATCAAAAGCTGGGTCTCCAGAGGGGGCAAAACCAAGTAAGCAGCCCACTAAAGATGGGCTATGTATATAATGTATATACACATTACAACAGGGGAATGTATATAACCAGAATCATAAAACACTTCAGTTCCCTGATGGGAAACTTACATGCTGAATGTGAGGCACACATGTATTTCTGTCAGGTGGACGGGATGGACACATTGCTGAAAGATAACCCCTACCTACTGCCAGAGATGCCTCTGCTTACCTAGTTCAATATTTTTTTCTCCCTCTCTTGCTTCTTCCTCATCTTCTGAAGAATAATCCACTTCTTTTTCCTTTTTCACAATTTTCTTAGGGTCTTTCAGATGAATTATAAAATTATGTTTGTCCTTTTTCACTTTCACTTTGATAAAAGTTGATCCTGGGGAAGAATCATGGGATAGAAGATGGGCTGATTGTGATGCCCTGTTAAGCTTCTTGGCAAAACATCAAAATAACGCAGCACAGAATCAGTCAGGGAATGGAAATACCTAGGGATGTCCCCATTTTTATAAAAAGATGCCTAATGGTGAAATCCAGGAATAGATGGCAGGTGGATGGGGAAGATATTTGCAGCCTTTCTAGTCACATCTCAAATCAAATCACAGAAGACAAAATGAATTGGCTGAGGCTAATGTATACTTATACTCAACTTTAATCACATGAAATAGTTAATATGAAAGGGTTTGGCAACTTATAAAGAATTACACAAATATTATAGTAGTTATTATTAGTAGTAAGAATTTTCCTAACAATACATTTTTCTAGTGTTCTGACTCATTTTTTAAAAATATATTTTATTGATTTTTTACAGAGAGGAAGGAAGAGGGATAGAGAGTTAGAAACATCAATGAGAGAGAAACATTGATCAGCTGCCTCTTTCACACCCCCTACTGGGGATGTGCCCACAACCAAAGTACATGCTCTTGACCGGAATCGAACCTGGGACCCTTCAGTCCGCAGGGCAATGCTCTATCCACTGAGCCAAATTGGTTAGGGCCTGACTCATTTTTTTATCTCCTCTCTCAGTCTTCTTCTTTTTTTAAATTCAGTGTGATTGCACTATTATCTCTCAAAATGATAAAATTAGGATAAAAACACTACATTTACTATGAACCATCTGAAGCATATATACTGTATATGTATAAAAATCTTGGTAGGAGTGAGAAATAATTATTGAAAATACTATTATAAATACCATTATAAAACTTGAGTTCAGTGCTTTTCTCAGGTATGTGATTCTGAGCTCCAATTCTAATTAATAATAATTGTACACTATACCCAGAGATGGTATTAAAAATATTAAATATTAGTACATATGATAGCATAAGTAAATATGCATACTTATAGATTAATAAAAATCTTTTTCATGTTTTAAATAAACAAACCTTATATAATAAAACAGTCTGGCATTTGATGTTATATCACAAACCATTTTTTAAATAATATGAATAGTTTTCAGGCCTTTTTTTTAAAATCCTCACTCAAGGACATAATTTTACTGATTTTAAAAAGAGAGAGGAAGGAAGAGAGAGAGAGAGAAACATAAATGTGAGAGAGAAACATTGATCTGTTGCATCTCATATGCATTCCAACCGGTGATGGAACCTGCAACCTAGGTATGTGCCCTGACTGGGAATCGAACCAGGATCTCCTGGTTCATAGGTCAGTGCTCAACCACCGAGCCACACTGGCTGGACTGTGTACATAATCTTGTGGACATTAAACAGGGTCCCGCTCACATCCCTCCACAGCTTTCAGAGACCACTGCTCCCTATCAGATGATAAGCTGTCAAATAAAGCCCAGGTCCTCAAACCCACCTGAGGAATCTTTAAAACACAATGAAAAGATAAGCCTTGCAAGATGCTCAGACAGTTCCCTGAGGCTATATCTGCACTTTGCTTTAGGTTCTTCCAGACTAGGTCCTCCGCAGCTCACCTGTCCCTCGCTCTCTTAAAGACTTCTAAATTCAGCAGCAGTTTCTTATTGCTACAATAGATGGGTACCGGCAGCAGGCTCCCAAGCTCTGTGCTCCAAAGCCCAAACAAGAAATTTGCTCTAACCTCACAGTATGTGCTTGGGTATTACACTATTTCCCAATGATATAGAAATGTTTAAATATTTTAACAACTGGAACTTTCTATTTGTGTGTCCCAGCTAACCTCTCAGGTGGCCTGTGAATCACAGAGTCAATTACAACAGAAGAATCTGAGTGTGAAAATGTTGAATGGAGTGGGCACGTGACCACTCTCACCTATTACATTCAGGAGTACAAGGGCCCAAGGTGACTGAAAAGGGTAGCTTCCAAGCCATTTAATGCTGCTTTCCAAATGTACCTTTTTCAAATGTTGTCTTTTCTACTTCAATCTGTCCTCCATCTGAAGGATACAGATAATAATTTGTTCCTGAGATTTGGATGGGAATATCTCCCATATTGTATCCATGAAACTAAAAGAGAAAACATATGCTTTGAGTGAGGAACTGCAATCAACAAAAATCAACTCATCACGTGAACCAATTAGAGTTGCTATGAGCTTAATTTCTAGGAAACTCTTTGTCACTGTGTACTCAGAGACCAGCACTCACATTATCGTTAGCACCTCCTGTCATGTCATAATGAGGGGCAGAATTAAAGGCGGTCCATGATTTTAAACTCTGTTCACTGGGGCACTCTCATAACCCAATGAAAATCAAATAAAATCATTGTACCATGGCCAAGGCAGTGCAAGAAGAAATCAATCTCGCTTTCATAGGCTGTTAATTTTCTGTTTAAAGTGAACTGATACATTGAGTGGTATTTCCACTTGAACATGTAAAAATGTTAAAGACATTTATTTTTACTAAGTGTTGCTAATAGAGCGCCAAGTGATTCTGCTATAGGTTAAAGATTGAGAACAATTATCTCAGAGTGGTAGCTAAAAAGGACAAGGGCTGCTTCATTTCTTTCCTCCCCACCCCCCCCCCCGCCCCTTGAAGTTTTACTCATAAAACCACTTGAGGGACAGATTGGCAAAGGGAAGGTTTTATAAAAGCCTACAAGCAAAAAACATGGTGCCTACAGAGAGGCAACTGAATGTCCTCAAGTCTAGTGATCTGAGACAGATAAAGCCAACCTTTGACCTGTCACAGTTGCTTATTGACATAAATCTAAAAATGCTTTTGTGTCAAATTTCCATCTTTATTGTCCTTAGTAACCCAGTTTCATGGCACTCATGAAAACTTCTCTGAGGGTGTCCTATCTTGGAGACTGGCTACAAAGAAGGCCCTAGGAATCAGAGGATGGACTACAGGTCTGAGATCAGCTACTAGAAGAAACCCTAAGGCCTTTGTTGTGGCAGAAAAGACTAGGAACCTATTGTTTCCACAGAAGCTGTGTTCTTCCCCCCCCCCCCCAATAAACAATTATTAATGACCCAATAAAGCTTATTCAAAAATTAATTTTACCGGGTAAACTATCTCAGGTTGTGGCTCCTGGATAATCGTTATCTCTGGTATGTCTGATAGCTTTATTTGCTCTTCTTTAGCTTTTTCCTTGAAAATAGATTTTTTCTTCACAGTCCTACTTTCTTCTTTCTCTAACTTTTCTTTGCCTCTCCTTTTACCAACTTCCTTACTCTTCTTTTCTGCTTTTTTTTCTTCTTTTATGCGCTCCTCTTCTGCTAATCGATCTTGTTCTTCTTTCCATGCCTATAAACACATTAAAAATTGTAACAGGATTTAAAAGAAAATATATCCCATTTGGGCCCATTTTGGAGAACATTTAACATGACTTTTCTAAGTGGTGTCTAAGTGATCTTGAGAAAGAAGAACAAAGTTGGAGGAACCATGCCATCTGATATAAATCTCTGCTACAAGGCCATAGCAAGCAAAACAGCATGGTACTTGCATAAAAACAGACATCTAGATTAATGAAACAGAATAGAGGGCTCAGACATAAACCCATGCCTTTATGTTAATATTTGACAAAGGAGGCAAGAACATGCAAAGGCCTAAAGATAGTCTATTCAATAAATATGTTAGAAAAATTGAACAGATACGTGCAAAAAAATGAAACTATACCACCTTCTTACCCCACACACAAGAATAAACTCAAAATTTATTAAAGACTAAAATGTTAGACTCAAAACCATAAAAATCCTAGAAAAAAACATAGGCAGTGTAATCGCAAACATTTTTAATAGCACTATTTTTTTCTGCTTTATCTCCTTGGGCAAGGGGACAAACAAAAAAAAATGGGACTACATCAAACTAAAAAGTTTTTGCACAGCACAGGAAATCAGCAACAAAATGAAAAGTCAACCCACTAAACATATTCGCTGATACATCTGCTTTATAAAGAACTTATAAACTCAACACCAAAAACAAACAAACAATCCAATTAAAAAATGGGCAAAGGACCTGAATAGATATGTCTCCAAAGATGATTTACAGATGGCCAATAGATATATGAAAAGATGCTCAACATCACTAATCATCAGAGAAATGCAATAAAACCCACAGTAAGATATCGCTTCACAGCTGTCAGAATGGTTATCATCAATAAATCAACAAACAAGTGTTGGCTACGATGTGGAGAAAAGGAACCCTTTATTGGTGGGAATGCAGATTGGTGAATCCACTGTGGAAAGCAGTATGGTGTTATCTCCAAAAATTAAAAATGGAACTAACTTATGACCCAGCAATTCCACTTCTGAGAATTTATCCAAAGAAACCTGAAACTCTAATTCAAAAGAATATATGCACCCCTATGTTAATTTCAATATTATTTACAATAGTCAAGACTTGAGACCAGCACAAGTGCCCATCAGTAGATGAGCAGATAAAACAGCTATGGTACATTTATACAATGGTATACTACTTAGCTGTAAAAAGGGAAAAAAATTTACTCTTTGCAACAGCATTGATGGATCTGGAGATTATTGTGCTAAATGAAATATGCCAGTCAGAGAAAGACAAATATCATATGATTTCACTCATATGTGGAATTTAATGAATAAATTGAACTAACAAGCAAAATAGAGACAGACTTATAGATAGAGAGCAGGGAGAAAGCTCTGGCGGGGGAATGTTGGGGAGTGGGAGAAGACATTGAGCAAGAAAAGAAAAAATAGAGAAAGAACTCATAGACTGGGTCAACAGTGTGGTGTTTGGGTGGGGGAGGGTGGTGGATGGAGGTGGAAGAGGGTATAGAGGGGATAAATAGTGATGGAAAAAGTAAAATAAAGTTAAAAAGATCCCAAAAGCGAAACTATAAGAAATAATAAGCATGGGCCTACTCTAAATAACATCGACAATAATAATGTGTAATCTTTTGGAACAAGAAAAATCAAGATAAAACTTAATTTTAAATAATTTTACTGGTTCCTTGTATTGTGCTGGAAGAAAGTAAAGATACTTTATTAAGTTTAGATTTCATTAAATTATACATACAAGTTGAATTCCTAGAGCAACCAGGAGTAGAATAGAAATGGAGTGTTTACTTCTAACCTTTTCCTATCAAGGGCCAGATGGTAAATATTTTAGGCTTGTTGGGTCAAGAGGTGAAATCAAGTACTAGTAAAATGACAGTCCATCCAGGCAAAGAAAAGTAAGGCCTTTATATTATACTATACAAAGTGAATTTCACATTGATTAGCTATCTGAATATGAAAAGTATGTCTGTGAAAATATTCTGATATAGTGCAAGAAAATTAATGTGTAATCTCAGGTGGAATCAACCCAATGGGATAAAAAACATAAAAGTCCTGAGACCATTAAAAAAGTGACAGATTTTTAAAAACTGTTTTGGATAAGCTTAACATCCATACAAAAAGAGCACAAATCCCAAGTGAGTACCTGAATGAATCACCACCAAGTAAACATTACTGTTAGTACCACCAGGTCAAGCAATACCATCTCCAGCTTCCCAGAAGCCCTGCTCATTCTTCTTCCTGCCCACTTCCATTGCCCCAAAGGCAGCCATTCTCCTACTTCATAATACTTTAGTTTAGCTTTGCCTGCTTTTAAACTTTATGTAAATAAAAGCATACATAATGTATATATTCTTTTGACTCTTCTTTTGCTGAACATGATGTTTGTGAGATTCATCCATATATTTCTATATGTATGAATGCAGCTATAGGTCATTCATTTCCAGAGCTGTGTAGTATTTCACCACATGACTAAATCACACTAGGCTGATGATGCTTGAATTGTTTCTGATTTGGGAGAGTTAAAAATGATGCTGCAAGAACAACTTTGCCCATGTGTCTTGATGCACCTACACACATGCATTTCTACTGGGCATATACTTATGAGTGGAATACTAACTTAAAGAGAAATTATGTGCTTAGCTTTAGGATATTTGTCCAGTTTTCCAAAGTGGAAGTGCCAATTTATACTTTACCCAGCAATGCATGAGAATTCACTTTACTTCCTATATTTGTCAAAATTTAGCACTGTGTCTCTTAAAATTTGGTCAAAAATGACTGATTTGACTACATAAAAGTTAAATAGTTCTATATAGAAACATAAATGATACTTATTAATAAGGTAATTATTTAACACATTAAATATATCTAAATTATAGGCTAACATATTCTATGAAAATAAGTTAGATCTCTACATATTGTCTGAAAGTAATATTCATGATATGTTGATAAGGGGGAAAAAAGCATATAGCAGAGTCAAAAAACCATACTAAATCTAAACCAAACAAATGAAAACCCTCTTTGTATCTGTGCATGCATGCTGTGTAAGCATAGAAAATGTGAAATTGTTAATATTTCTTATTTCAGGGGTATAGGAGAACAGGGGTAATTTTGATTTATTATAAAAAGCATACATTACTTTTATAACTAAAAATTCCAATTAAAAATATACAAACAAAACAAACACCTGCCACAGGAACAGAGTATGACAAGTTTCAACAAGGCGCTGCCCTGGATTTTGGTTACATAAAAATGAATGACACAGCTTCCCTTACAGGCTTATCATCTGGTAGAGGAGTCAGCTTGGTGGAAAGACTGTCCTTTCATTACAGTTTTCAATTATTTCTGAACATTTAGCAAAAAGATCATTTCCTCTTATACCACACAAACTATCCCCCAAAATTTCTGAATATGTGATTTCTCATTGTCACTGTTTTCTTTCCTTGTATTACCTTCAGAGAGCCTTCTAAAACAAAAGTCAATTTTTCCTTCTCTTTTTCTTTTTCTTGATCTGGTATCTCTGTTTTGCTCATTATTTTGCTACCTGTAACCAGAGAAAATTAAACTTCTTAGTAACTCCCTAAAATAAAGTTTCATAGAAGGACGGAATGTCTGGGTTGTAGGGGATATCAAAGGCTATCAAGCTCAACTCCCCATTCATTCATCTCGGAATTATTTCTCGCCATCTCCTGAGTGGGCTTCTGAAGGGGAACTGAGCTCCTTGTGGTAGGAGGAACTCACTACCAGTGGAGGCAGCGTGTTGAGAATTTAAAGCTTTTATTGAACTGGACTCTCTCTCGCTAGGGCTTTAACCAATTAATCCTAATTTAACACTTTAAGACCATGCAAGACAAATCTAACTTTTCCTTCCGCATTGAAGCCCTCCTCTGGCCATTGTAGTCATTCTGTTTGGAAGGTTTACATCTTTCCTGACTTGAGAGGACTCAAACTGAATGCAATACCTACCAGATGTATTCCAATCCCAAACTGGCCATTTTCTGGATTTTCTTAGGCACCTAGAGAAGGTGGCCCTACCTATCTTTTTCCATTATTCCACTTACTGCTCTCCTGCTGAGCCCCCATCAGGAGGAAGGCTCAGCTGATGAATGGATTATATTGTATAACCATTTTGGTAGATGTTGAATGATTCATCATCGACTTGGTTTGCTAAGTTTTATTTTAGAATCTAACCAAGCACAAATTCCTCTGGTCATTAATGAGGAATACAAACGCTTTGGAAATTATGTAGCTTTGCTTCTTTATAAGAAATTACTCTCAATGTTGGCTGTTAGAAATAATGAGTATTATTAAGATGAAGTCTATTCTCCATCATAATTCACTTAGAACTCAGTGAATAATCTTTATTTTCCAGATGAATTCCTTCATTATTTGACTTCTAAAATCAACTATCATTCTTCTTAGTCATCCTCTTCTCCTTTCTCTTGACAGCATCAAAGCCATGGAAATTAACAAAAACAAAGAGTGATCCAATATCCTGTCAAGTCCCTGCTATAGCAGGCCTCAATAATTCCTTTTCACTTTAATTTAATTTAAATATTTTTATTGATTTTAGAGAGGAAGGGAGAGGGAGAGAGAAATAAAAACATCAGTGATGAGAGAGAATCATTACTTGGCTGCCTCCTGCACACCCCCCCATTGGGTAGGGATCAAGTCTGGGGCATGTGCCCCGATCAGGAATTGAACTGTGACCTCCTGGTTCATAGGTAGATGCTCAACCACTGAGCAACACAGGCTGGCTTCCCTTTTATTTTAGATTCTACCTTAGGTTAGTGTTGGGACTCTTCTGTTTGCTCTTCTAAGGAAGGTCTTGTTTTAACTTCACTTTTGGAATCTGTAATTTTTCTATTGGAGACATCCAGACCCTGAATTTACTTCATATATATATATATAGTCAACCAATTTTAGATAGCTGAACCTATCAACCTGAACAAGATCAAGATATTTGGCATTTTCCTGTACATCGACCTGTACAACAGATCGAACCTGACCTGACAGGAAGGGGGGGTCGATATTCCACTTGGGTATGATCTCACCATAGTTGGAATGCAGCTATTCTGTTTTTTTAGAGAAAGTCAAGAATCACAGCAACATTGCAGGCAACTTGTTTAAATCCTAAAATATTTAGTCTTGGTTAAATAAAGAAATAGAATGTCTTTGGACTTGTATAAATTCAAAAGCTTACTTACTAGCAGATTTTTTAACAGAACTAATTTTGCTAGGAGAAACAATTTTGGCAGTAATAGATTTCAGTTCCATCTCAGCTTTGGTTTTAGCAATTTCCTCGGCCATTTTAGTTTCCTGATAGAGAGCTTCTTCTTTTATGATCCAATCTTGAATGGAATTTGTAACAAGTTCCAAAAAATTCCTTTAAAAAGCAAAGAGTTATTATTAGTGAATGTCACAAAATACTTAAGATACTGACTAGGCACATGAATTGATCCTAAATTTCCCATTTAATAAATATAACAGACTCAGAAACATCCTGGACATATTTTGTACAAAGTAGTCAAATATAAATACCCAGTGAGAATATGAAAACTGCCCAACTTCATTCACAATTAAAGACATGTAAATTTTAAAAATTAGATCTTTCTACCCAAGTCAAGGATTAAAAAGTTTGATAATATTGCCCAACCATGGTGGCTCAGTGGTTGAGCGTCAACCTATGAAACAGGAGGTCACAGTTCAATTCATGGTCAGGGCATATGCCTGGTTTGGGGGCTCAATACCAAGTGTGGGGTGTGCAGGAGGCAGCCAATCAATGATTCTCTCTCATCATTGATGATTTTATCTCTCTCTCCATCTCCCTTCCTCTCTAAACTAAATAAAAATATATATTTATATTTTTAAAAAGTTTGATAATACCAAGAGTTGACAGTTTGGAGGAAAAGTCTCTCTCAACACTGTTGAGTTTGTAAGTTTTATGGTACAATCTCTTTTAGGGAGATTTTATAGTACTATGGAAACTCTTTTAGTTGACTGTCAGCTAACTGACTCGCTGGATTAACTGAAGCAATAAATGACAAAAATACAGATTAATAGTTCAAGATTAGTTTGGTACACCTATTATGTGCCTTAATTGAAAAATAATGTTATGGCCACAGAAGGTATACTACTGAGCTATGCATGTGTGTGCCAGCACACAACTTGTATCCCCAGCTATTCTCTAAGTCCATTCTCTATAACTTTTCTGTATCCCTTCTAAGACATTTACTATACAAATAATAAATACTAGGTATATATTAACCAGCATTAAAAGATAATGAAATGCTCTTGTTATTAATGAAAAGAGAGAACGAAGTTTCAAGGTAGTAAAGGAATCACTGAGGAGCTCGGAAGAAAAAGATCACTGATTCCTAGAGGACTCAGTTTGCTGGGAGCCTGACCACTGGGCTGATATGTCACTCAGCTGACCTACCTGCTAGTCTTTCCCAAATCAAATGGAGTCATCCCAAACCAGTATGCAGAACATCCTGTTTTGCAGTTCCTACATGGAATCTTTCAGAGACAGTTTTATTGGAGTCTAAATAAATCAAATGTAATATAATAGCATTTCTACTAGACTCAAGGGGGCCAGGAATGATATATTCTTTAGAGGTATAGTTTCACCACTTTTCACAGTGCCTGGCACACTTCAGATATTCAACTCGATGAGCTGAATTTTATCTACAGTACTACACAAATCTATTCATTGGGTTGAACCACCTAGCTTAGACTAGGGAAATAAAATCTGAGTGTGAATTAGCAAGCTAACTAAACTAAGATAACTAAGTAAACTAGCTAAGTTGGTTACCTGAATCCAACATTGGAGTGAAGAGCAATATTCCAGTGTTCACAATGCAGATGTTGCATATTCATCGGGTTATGAAAGACTAAAAGTAAAGAGTTGTCCTGGGTATGGTAATAAGAATCTACACACTTGTACTGCTGATTGGCTTCTTGAAGAACCTGAAAATAAAAATAATTGCATTGTTGTGTGTCATTTTTTGTTTGTTTGTTTTCCAAGCGAAGGGTCTCCTGCTAGAGCATTTCTCTGCCCCCTACTCTTTCTCCCTTTATCTCCACACTGTTAGTTAGTCAAGGTGAGAGCATACAGGGTAGATATTTTTTGGAGCATTTCAGAAGTTCTTATACAAAAACAAATACTAGGCTCCAAATGTAGAGGCATTTGCTCAGGTGTTTTCCAATAAGGCTGCAGTTACTAATTTAACATTTTCCATGCCTTCATATAAATCATCTCATTTTATCATCATTAAAACCCCCAGATAAATAGGTATGATTTTTTAAAAAAATCCTCATTTAAAAAAAATATATTTATTGATTTTTTTACAGAGAGGAAGGAAGAGGGATAGAGAGTTAGAAACATTGATGAGAGAGAAACATCGATCAGCTGCCTCCTGCACACCCCCTACTAGGGATGTGCCCGCAACCAAGGTACATGCCCTTGACCAGAATCGAACCTGGGACCCTTCAATCCGCAGGCCAATGCTCCATCCACTGAGCCAAACCGGTTAGGGCAAATCCTCATGTTTCTTAGCATAAATTGGGGCTGAGAGAAGAGATTTGTCCAAGGACATGTAAGTCCCGGTGCCTGGGCTTAAAGTGTCTTTTATAAATCATCTCATTTTATCATCATTAAAACCCCCAGATAAATAGGTATGATTTTTTAAAAAAAATCCTTAACACTTGGAGTGCGGGAAACGAGTTAAGTCGGCTTCTAACCCAAGTCTTTTCCAAAATATTCTACCCACAGCATGCACTGCAATTACAGCCCTCAGTAGAGGGGCGCCGTGAGCAGCTTGTTGTCCTGTTTCCTTTTACTGCCAATGAACACGGGAATTATGTCCATAGGAAAACAGACAGCTGTGGGGTTTGTTTCTGTTTTCATTTTCAATACCAATCTGGTGTAGGCAGCTTTCAGTTATTTGCTGTTCATGATATAAAGGCGCAGAATTGCATATTATGTTAGGAAAGAACTATTTTGATTTTGCTTTCAATTTTTCACTGGTAGCATAACCAAAATAATGGTTTACTTCTCCAATCTCATCTCTTGTATGAGTGTCTTTATGGAGTGGCTCATCTGTTCTCTGAGAGTCTTTATAAAAAATACACATGTAGTGAATATTTTTGTATTTTTTTATGTAGGACACTATTTAATACTGAAATTTTTTTGAAAGGCAAATTTCTTTTTCTTTAAACTGCCAAAACAAATAGTATATCTATTTTAGATGAACATGTATCCTTCCTTCTATTAAAAGAGCACTGAAATCTGTGTTTCCATATTCACTTTGGCTCCTGGGATCTACAGTGCTAAGTTTCTGAGTTACAGTTGCTCTCAATCAATGTTTAAGTTTTCATACTATATCTTTCTTTTCTTTTTTCATATCTTGGATTTTTCTGATTAATATTAACTGATCAGTTAATTCTTTCATAAAAATAAACACTTTCTATGTGCCAGGCACTGTGTAGGTTCTAGGAAAACAAAAATGAGCAAGATACACAAGACTATTCTCTAAAATCTGATTAAGATTTTTATAGCTCATTCTGAAGTTTGGAGAGGTGTTCTAAGAAGGTAAAGTTAATGGGACACCTGATAGGTAGAGCATGGATTGGAGTAAGTGAGAGTGGGAGCAGGCTGATGGTAGGAGGACACTGTGGTAGAATAAGAAGATGGTAGTTGGACTAAAGTAGCAGCAGTGGAGATGGTAGAGAGAAAGTTTGAGATTTACCCCTCAAAACCTGATGATGGATCAGACACGTAGGATAAAGGAAAGACTGAAATAAAGGATGGCTCCTTAGTCTTTTGGTTTGATGGTGACATTTCTGAGATGGATGAGGAGAGAAACATGCTTGGGTGGGGAAATTATGAGCTTCATGTGGGACAGTAAATCTGCGATGCCTATCATATATTCAAGTGAAATATGGAGGTAGTGTGGAGTTCAAGAGAGAGATTAAATATTTATTTGTATCTTTTAATTTTTATTTTTAGTTAAAGTTTACTTTCATTTTTATTTTGTATTAGTTTCAGGTGTACATCATAGTGGTTACACAATCATTTACTTTACAGAGTATTCCCCCTGACATTTCCAGTAGCTATCCGGCACCATAACATAGTTATCACAATATTATTGACTATCTTCCCTAAGCTGTACTATACGTCCTGTGACTATTTTGTGACTTCCAATTTGTACTTCTTAATCCCTTCACCTCTTTCATCCCCTCCACTCTGGCAACCACCAGTCTGCTAAGAGAGAAATAATTTGGAAGATAAAATTTTAAGAGTCATTAGCATTAGGACATAGATAATAAATGAAATCATTAAAGGAAGGTTTAGAGAAGAAAGAAGATAGTTCAAAGCTGAGACTTAAAGCACCTCAATATTTAGATGTTAGGTGGAAGAATATTCAACAAAATTCCAAATGCAGCCATACAGTATGGTGCCTTGGAAACCAAGACTGTTTCACAGAAGTGACCTGCTTTGTGATGATATTAAAAGGTTAAAAAAGATAAAGTGTCTGCTATATTTGACAGGACAATTTTTGGTGACCTTCATGGAGGAGTGAGGACAGAGCCCAACTGAAATAAAATAAGGTCTGAAATGAACTTACAGTTTCAGATAGAAGATTAAACACATGTACATCCTAACATCTCACTAGAAAAAGGAAACAGTAGAATTATTGTTTTTTTAAATATATTTTATTGATTTTTTTACAGAGAGGAAGGGAGAGAGGTAGAGAGAGAGTCAGAAACATCGATGAGAGAGAAACATCAATCAGCTGCCTCCTGCACACTCCCCTCTGGGTAGGTGCCCACAACCGAGGTACATGCCCTTGACCGGAATCGAACCTCGGACCCTTGAGTCCACAGGCCGACGCTCCATCCACTGAGCCAAACCAGTTAGGGCGAATTATTGGTTTTTAATATCACAAAGTTGAAGGCCATGGGAGAGGAGACAAAGCAACAACATTTCTGAAGCTGGAAAGCAGAAGGATAAGTGGTAACTGACTTGGCAGAACATAGAAAGCCAAATCCTCAGATTAACTGTAGGAGAGATCAGAGCAGCCTTATTTGTGTGTAGAAATGCAGAAAGGCTCAGAAAATGGCAGTACTATGTGCCTCTGCAAATGGCATTGAAAATAGGAAGATCAATTCAAAGTCTTTTTAAAAAGGTTTTAGGGCCCCCGGAAGCCCTCGACAGGTTTGAGCAGCCAGGTGGCTGCCATCTTCCTCCTCAGCAGGAGGAGGGAGGATTATTAGCTCCAGAAGGTGGCAGTGGATTCTAAGAAGAGAGACCCTAGGCCAGTGATGGCGAACCTTTTGAGCTCAGCGTGTCAGCATTTTGAAAAACCCTAACTTAACTCTAGTGCCGTGTCACATATAGAAATTTTTTGATATTTGCAACCATAGTAAAACAAAGATTTATATTTTTGATATTTATTTTATATATTTAAATGCCATTTAACAAAGAAAAATCAAACAAAAAATTGAGTTCGCGTGTCACCTCTGACACGCGTGTCATAGGTTCGCCATCACTGCCCTAGGCACTGCTGAGGGAGAGATGTACTACAGAAAAAAGGAATTGTATAAAAGTCTAATGCAGCATTGTTCAATAGAGACACAAGATAAGCCACAAATGTGAGCCATATGTAATTTTAAATTTTACAGTAGATATATTTTAAAATATTAATAAATCAATACATAATCAATACGAAAATTGTTCATTTGATATATTATTTTTATACTGTCTTTGAAATCTAGTGTGCATAGCATCTATATAGTTGAGTATACTAGTAGACATATAGCATATATAGCATTCTTATAGCACATCTTGATTTGAATGCTCTACATTTCAAGTATCAGAAGCTACATGTGACTGGTGGTGACCACATTGGATAATGCAGGTCTACAGACTGAATGGTTAGAAGACTAACTGACTTCTCCCCATCACTCAGCTCCCAAAACCCTGACAGGCAAGTTATGTCTTTCAGACAGGAAATTAGATTTTTTTTCCTGGAGAATCTAAATGGCCCAAGAGAACAGATCTAACATACCAACACTGATGGGTTTCTCAAGGAAATCCCTCAGCCAAATCACCAATGATGAAGTCCAGTTATTGACAACTCCTCAACTCCTCACCCCCGGACCTTATGCAGCACTTCCTGTCATATTTTAGTGTCTGGTTATTAATATGAACAAAGAGGTAAGATATCATTAGATATTGCTCTCTAATATGAAAAAATGGAGGCAAAAAATAAATCCCCCAAAAAAGAACTTGAGAAAAAAGAGACACTGCAGGGGGAAAACACTAAGACTTCAAAGGACTTTAATATCCTCATAGAGATAAGAGAAGATATGGTTTTAGGGGACGTGAACAGGATGCTATAAAAAGGTAATATAAAATTATAAATAGGACTTTAGAAAATTAAAATGATAATACCAGAACTAGAAGACCCAGTAGAAGAATTGCATGAAAGCTGAGCCATATTCTCAGAACTAAAAGATCAAGTGTTGGAAACTAGGAGGGAAAAGATAATGAAATTGGAAGTACAGTCAGGAAGTCCAAAACCAGAATCACAGTAGTCACAGGAAGAAAGAACAGGAAAAATGAGGGGGAAGGACTGTCGAAGAAATGATTATAGAACAGGCTCCGGAATATAAAGACAGGAGTTTCAAGGTTGTCCTGGGCTCACGGGTACAAAACTCAGAAAGAACCATACCAAGTAACATCAACAGGAAGTTTAAACCATTGGAACAGAGAGACCATCTTAAAAACCTTCACAGAGAAGGAAGAAACAGACTCAAACAACTGATAAGGAATCAGAATTTCATTGATTTTTCTCAAAGAGAATCCAGGAAACTAGAAGAACATTGAGGAATGCCTTCAAAGTTTTGAGGGAAAATGCTTTTTAACTTAGCATTTTACATAAAGCTAAACTGTCAGTCAAAGGTAAGGGTAGAATTAAGATGTTTTCAAATATCCACTGCCTCAATAATTTACCTGCTATATATCTTAATTCAAGAAGCAACTGGAAGAGGTGGCCCCCTACAAAAGGAGAGTAAGCCAAGAGAGAAGATGAGTTGGAATTCAGGAAACAGAATATCTAACTGGAAAGAGAGGCAAAGGATGTGGCCAGGATGATAAAGTAAAGGGAGCTCCCAGGACCACAGCTGTGCAGCAGGCCTAGAGGGCAAGCAGGAGTTCAGAGCATATGGGAGAGATATTACTTAGACAATAAAATTGATAGAATACTTGTTAGGTTTGAATGTATTAAAAGGAGATTTACTCTTTGATAGAGAGCTCGGGGATGAGTAGTGATAAATGCATAGTAAATAAACATGAAAAAATGAACTCCAGGAAAAATAGAAATTATATCAGAAAAGGAAATGTACTAGTAAGAATACAATACTACACAGTTCAGCTGTGAATAATAATTATACAATTGAAATAAAGTAAATATTGAATACAGACCCAACCAAAAATTATGAGAGTAAACAGTGTCAGAGAATGCAGAAGGGTGTGTGTGTGTGTGTGTGTGTGTGTGTGTGTGTGTGTGTGTGTGTGTTTTGGGTTGGGGTAGGCAGAGCTGTTTTCTCAATAGAGTCAATTGATGGTAATGCCTAAAACTAAACCTAAACAAAATATACTTGTTATTTAAAGATAACAGTTAAGTAACAAAAGACAAAGGGAAATGGCTTGAAGGTTTTTACATCTGGGAATGTAGGCATGGGGGTGGGAGGGAGCTGCTATTTTTTGTAGGACTCTTTATAGAACTTTCTGGCTTTAAGAATATGTGGATGTAAAACTTGGAGAAAAGTAAAATTGAAATTAAAAAGACAATAAAAAAGAGTCCAGTTTTTTACATAAAATGTAAAAGCAACAAAAGAAACTAGTTTTAGGAGTACTTGTTAATATAGTGGTTAAGAGCACAAGTTCAAGGGCCAGATTTCTTGGGTTCATATTCTGCTTCTCTCACTTATCAGCATGTGACTTTGGACGAGTTACTACTGGTCAAGGTGCCTGTGTTTCCTACCACTTACCTAGTGTCTACTTCATAGATTTAGTGAGAGGGTTAAATGAGCTAAAATGCATACTAACCATTGCCTAGCAGATGGTAGGTGCTCAATAAATGTCAGTTGTTGCAGGTTCCTTTGGCCTGTTAATTGCATCAGAAATCCTTTGAAATGTAGTGAAAACTGAACAGAACTGACAGGCAATATGGGGGAGAAAATGAGGCTGCTTCCCCAAAACGCCTTACTTTTTTTGTCAAGAAAATATGTGCAGCAGTCACGTACATTTCTCTTTTTCTTAAAAGATTTGATGAAAAGATCCCTTTGGAAAGTACATTTTAAACTCTTTTGGAGATTCACTGCATATGTGTAGCTCGATCTGAGAAGAACTCATTTATAGCTGAAGTAAAGGGGAATATTGATACAAACTAGATTTGAGAGTGACTTGGGAGTGAACTGCTCTAAATCACACCATGACACATCAGACCTCTCCCACACACAATCCATTAATACCTGCAGCAGAACTTTAGGTTTAAAATGCTCAGTATAACTCCAGTCCATTAGACTGCGTTGCTGCGTTTTCTGAATGTCCTCTAACTCTGCTTCCACAGTCATCTTCTTGGGTTGCTAAAAAATCACAGGAATACAATTTCAGCTTTAATCTGTGTAAGTACAAATGGAGCCCTCGTGGACTTCATCAACTAGCCAGCATGCACTCCATCTAATTGGGGAAATCTGCATATGTATAAATCCATATGGCAACATTTTAGGAGACCTGCTGCCAGAAAGAGTATGCCTTTGACATTTTTTTATGGGCAACATAATCTAAATATTTTTATTGTTAGGTTATACTCTTCAGAGTCCTGTTAGCAATTATAGGCAGGTTTTCTGAACTCTCTTCAAGACAGTATTAGTTCTACACGGCTGTATGGTCAGCAGGTGTTTGTGAGGTTGCCAAGCCACATTGTCTAGAGAGGAGCATGGAGCTTGGAAGTTTTGCTTAATCGGGCTAGTGAAATTAACTCCTTTCTCTCCAGTTGGAGCTGGTCTGGGGATTTCTGAATAATCTCTCTCCTTCTCTGGCATCTGCATTCTCTTGCCAAGCATTTTTTTTTTTACTGTTTCTTATTCTGGGTCACGGTTTTCTCTGATGATCTTGTCTCTACACTTTTAAGAAAGTAATTTCTTACCTTTTCAAGAGAACCCGCCTTTGTGACTGCCTCATCTTTGATCTCGTTGGTCTGCTCTGTAAATCAAAGACACCAACATCCAGTTGTGTTTGGGCTTTGTTCTTGCCTTTGTCAGTGTTGTGCCTTTTTGTTGCCCATATGATCTATGTTTCTGTGCTGAAAAGGTAATTCCTGAAAGGCATGTTTCATGCCTCCAAAAAGGTGTTTGTGTCAATAACTCTAAATCAGTGTCTATCTAGAAAAGTGATACTAAACCCTTTGAAAAGAACCCAGCTTCCTATATAGACATTCCTAAATCACATCAGATATGCTGACTTCAGACTGTACCACTCACGACTATGTACCTTCACCTTTACAAGTTGCAGATATTTACTGATTAAATGGTATCAACTGCTTAGTACACACTGATTGTCTTGTCATGCTGGCAATGATCACAAAGTCTTTTCGAATGTCTGTTGGTCTATCTCATGAGCCACAGACTAGGTCGGGGCAGGGGATGTATGCAGAGGAGAACTACCAGATAAATAAACATCAAATGAGAAAATGCACCTCTTCTTCCACTCATTAATCATTTATTAATGTGAAAACCATTTAATGAGCATCTATAGATATATAGATGAGTTTAACAAACGTTAGTTCAATAAATGGGTAGCTGGACTCCATGGAACCAGGGACCAATATGAGTCATGCACACTAGCTCTCCTTGTGACCCAAGAGAATTCTTATAAAACAACTGGGATTGAGATATGATACTTGGCCATGGAACAAACAGCCACATGAATGGGAAGAGAAAGAACAGAGTCCTGCTATTGGTCTCTGCATCACCATGCTTTTGTAGTTCCTAAAGTTAACAAATGTTACATATAAAAAAGAGGCCCATGATAAATTAGTTTAACATGGATAAACAAGCATCTTTACTGTGAACATCTCAAAATGTAATACACTTTTGGGATTATGAAACTCTAATAGAGAAATTGATAAAGTATATAGCACATTCCAAATTTGACCAAAGAAATGGAGTAGGAAATGAATTTTGTAAGGTATTTGTGGTGCTGCTGAATCACTGAGCCAACCTGACTTTTTATCACCCTTAGAATAATAGAAAATTAATACCTACAAAGTAATATATGAAAGGGCTCCAACCTCTCTCTCCAAATGCATCTCCCTCCACTCTCCCTTGTTCATTCCACTCCAGACACCAGCCTGATTGCTGTGTCATTAAGTTTTTGCACTTGCTTTTCTCGGTCTTTCATGCTTTGCTTTGAAATATTCATGGATTGCAAATTCTTACTTCATTCATATTGCACAATGTTACCTCTTCAAAAGCCTTCTGCCTCATACCCTGCTTCATTTTTAATCATGGAATTTATCAGTGCCTAATACTATTAAAATAATTGAATCTACATCATATATTGAAACTGGAAATCTATATAGAAAGAGCAGAAATGTGGCAGAAACCCTGCAACAAAAGCTTGTTTGGGGGTAAGCATAAGATTTGTGTCAAAGAGAACCATCTCTAGGCTTCCAGAGGGAGTAGTTAATTATGTCTAACAAGGAGGGGACAATGTTTTTCTTTCTTCTAGGAGCATAGCTACTTACATTTTCATTACTGGTTCCATTCTGCCTTGGGCTGCTGAAGGTGACAGCATGAATGTTCCATTTTGATTTAGAGTAAAACTATAAAGTCAGTTCAGTTCAGTATTTATTTAAATACATCCACTCAAGAGAAAACTCAGGCCAACTATAATTCTAAATAGACCATGATGTCCCATGTGTCCTTGAGCAATTGATATGAAATCTGTGGAATAAAAATTATTCTATTCTGTGGTATGCCAGATTTCCGGGAGATTTGATACTCCCTTCTGTGTTTAAGGATCCAGCAGAGAGTCTCCAGTTTAGAAAATATGTTCTGAAAAATTGTGCATCAGTTATTTTGTCAAAGGAACGAACATTCACAAACTAATCTGAACTCTTTAATAGAAGAGCAAATATCATTTTTTTTCTTTCTTTCTGATTTCAGCCTTCAACCACATAACCCTTTGACAGTGTGATTCAGTAGTTTTTGACACATCTGGAAATAGATGCGTTCTCATCCCTTTGAAAAACAGCTTTCCTAATCTGTTTTACTTTAGAGATAACAAGATCCCTCTGCAAAGCAGTTACTTTATTAAAAAAACACCCAACAAGCATAAAGGGCACATCTAAACCTATAGCCTCATGGTTATCAACTCTCAGTTTTTCATAAATATCCAATAGGCCCTGTCAAGTTCAAAAACAGTCTCAGATGGAAATCCAGTGTTTGGTTAAGAAAAGCACAAATATTCAGCCCTTCATGTCCAGGAAAAGACTTTTATATGTATTTGATGCTAAGATGGTTGTGCAAGAAATACATTAACAATTTCTGCTTTGCTTAAAAAGATTTAAAGTGGCTGCTTTAGAAGTGTGAGACATAGTTAAGGGGAAAATGAAAGATCACCACAAAAAAACCCTCTCATCCACAATAGCCACAGTGAGGCACTAAGCTTCAATTGCCCTCCCCGGTTCAACTGTAACTGTTCCTTGATGTGGGCCCACATGTGCCTTATAGAATCCCTTCAGAGTCTCAGCTCCAGCTCTCAAGATTGGTCAGTCTTCAGGACACACGGATGATGTTCAGCCTTGATCATTTAGGAAGTTGCTATAGCTATCTACTTTTCACCAGAATCCAGAATACCAGTTTATGTGGTTTGACCACCAGGTGGCAAAAGTTGCCTAAGGAAAACCATATACCAGTTGCTCTAAAGGAAAAAGAGCAAAAGCAAAACAAAACAAAAAACAAAGGAAAAAACCCTTAAGGTTAATATCTCTCTTGGCTTATTCTGGTTCCATATTAATTCAAAGTGACTTATTTGTCATATGTGTATATTTCCATAGGAGGCCTTAATGCTATACCACCCCTGGTTAACTTATTGATGTACTCTATTTTCTTCCTTTTAGTTTATTTGAATTTAGTTAATCTTTAACTATTTGAAGTTGATGTTTAATGTTTAGCTAATTAATTTTAGCTATCTTTTAAAAAATGTATTCATTTAAATGTATGTTTAAAATATGTTCATTTAAAGCTCTGCCTATCTCCTGCTGTATCTGTGTTATATAGATTTTGATATTCAGAATTTTAATTATCATTCAGTTCAAAATATTTCCTGCTTTCTATTGTGATTTTTTCTTCAATGAGAATATACTCTGTAGTTTTGATCCTGTGAAAATTTGTTGAGACTTTTTTCATGTTTTAGTATATGGTTTTAATATCTATATCTATATCTATATCTATATCTAATCTATATCTATATAATAAAAGCCTACTATCTATATCTATATCAATATCATAAAAGCCTACTATGTTAAGTGTCTGATAATCCAGTCATCCATTCAACCAATCAAAGCACTCGCTATGATGTGCACTGACCACCAGGGGGCAGACACTCGGACCATTAGGTTAGCTTGCTGCTGGGGTCCGGCCATTTGGGACTGAGTGAGACAAGCCAGACACCTCCTGGAGCCCTCCCATGGTCCCTTCCCGGCTGGCCAACCTCCTGCATCCCTCCCCAGTCCCGATTGTGCACCAGTCGGGTTTCTAAGCCTGGCCTGAGCCCTCTGGCAATCTCCCCTCCCCCCAAGTACATAAATTTCGTGCACAGGGCCTCTAATATATATATATATATGTATATATATATATACATATATATCCCTCACCCAAGGATATGTTTTAGAGAGAGAGGAAGGGAGAGAGAGAGAGAAAGAGAAACATCAGTTGGTTGCCTATGGTACGTACCTGAAACCAGGGATTGAACCCACAATCTTTTGGTGTATGGGATGCTCCAACCAACTGAGCCAGCTGGCCAGGGCGGTATATGGTTAATATTTTTAAGATAAACATACTTATGGCATTTAAGAAGCTACAGTGTTATAGAGGCTTGAATATAGGCATATGCATTACTGTAATAAGTAGCAGGAAATGACAACTAATGCAATAAAGGAAGTGTAGACTAACTGTTACCATGGAAATGCTAAGGAGGCATTTCCAGATGGACACATCTAACAAAGTCTCATGGAGGTGCTAGTGAAACCTAATCATCATAAAAAAGAGAACCCGAGGTGGAGCAAATTGTGGGGAAAAGGCACAGGGACTAAAAAGAGCAGGTTGTATAGAGGCAATAGGGCTTATTTCTGTTTGACTGGAGCATGAGATGAGTGAGCAAAAGGTAAAAAGTGGAGGGGGTTTTGGGAAAGTAATTTAGTACTATTGTTAAACCATGTAAAGCAGGCCAAGGAGCTGGGTTCTATTTTGCAAATAGTAGGGAGCCACTGAATGTTATAAACAGGAAAGTAACTCAGCTGTATTTGAAGTAATTAATCTGACAGCTATATGTATGATAGCTCAATAACAATTTAGCTTAATATTTTTCTACTTCTATACGTCCAAATATGGCAATATATACGATGCTCTATTCTAGAATGAGAGGAATTACATGAGCTATAAGGAGGAGAGGAAAGGGATCAATGTTCATTGAGTATTGATTTTGTATAAAGCTCTGTACTGGGCGGTTCATTATGTTATTGCAAGTAATTTTAAAATAATTTTTCACATAAGTATACTAACTCTGAAATACTAGTGATAAAAGTTTTGATTATGTTTAAGTTACAATAATATTATTCATAATTATATTTTTAAGTAATAAAAAATAAGCTATATTTACTAAGGTAAGAGTGGACTAAGAGGCTTTAGGAAATTTTAAAAACAAGGGTTGAAATAAAAAGGATTTATTGACCAGTAACACTCATTAACAAAGTTTAATTACACAAAAAAGTTTTTCAATTGAAATGGATAGCAATTAAAATAATGCATCTTGAATCACTCTTTTGATGTATACATTCTTAATAGGTCTACACACACACGCGCACACACACACACACACACACACACGTTCACTTACCCAAAGGTTCAGGTTGTTGCTGAATCTCTAAGCTGGCCTCCTTTTCTGACGACTCTCTATTATCAGGCTCTAAGGGTTTCTCATTATTCGGGTCAGAATGCTTCATATTGTCAGCATCAGGTTGACTAGGATTTGAAGGTTCATTATTGATCTCACTATCTTGAACATATGTTGACCAATTCTGATCCATAAATATAATGTTGTCTTTGGGTTCAATATCTAATCAGTGTAAAGAAGATTCATGAGCTACCACAGTAGAAAAATCAACAACCACAAAATGCAAGAATGTCTTTTGTTCCCTCCATGCAATGTACCTGTTTCGAGTTTGGCCTCTTGGGTGTTCATTTTTGCAATGTACTGTTGCCTTATTTGTTTAGCAAATCTGGCAGGGTTGTCCCATGGTATGTTGAAAATTTCAGAATCTATCCCATATATTTTCCTAGAAGGCATTAGTATCCCTTCTTCATCAACCTCAGAGAGTTTCAGGCTTTCAAAAGTAAACACTTTGAAGGCTCTTTCTACTTCATTCCAGCTCAAGGGTTCTGTAAGAAAGCAGGATCTTTCCTGCTGCTAGGAATGCTCTTACTGTACAGGGGGGCAACCAGCGGCGGGGTTGGGGGCGTCCACCAGAATAACAAGGGAGTCACACCATATGGGTGTTGATCCAACTAATATGGGCTCCGCAATTCTACAACAAACATCAAAGGCACCTAATAATAAGAAAGCTACATAATCAAGATATAATTTATCAAGATAATGCTCCCCAATTACTTCATAGCTTAATAAATATTAGGTGTCCAGATTAATTCACATGGACTTTCCAGGGTACCACATTGGTAGAATATGCTTAAAACTTATTCTTTTAAAGCAAAAGCACCCTCTGCTATTGTAATTTTAAACAAAAAAATTACTCACTTGTGTCTAACATATGCTATTATATTCAGTAGAATTTCCTCTTCATGAGGACTAGAAAAGGCCTCTTTCCACCCATTTTAACTGGTGCTATACATTTCATAACCGCACTTCAAAAGTTATCAGCTTTCAATGGGATCTATTCATTTGCATATTTACTCTTTTACACTAAGTGCATCTATCCATTCACTCACTCACTCACTCATTCATTTTTATTTTCTGTGCATTAGGCTTTCTGATAGGAGCCTGAGACTCAAAGAAAAAATTTGGTTCTTGCATTTTAGAAGTCCAAGGTAGAGGGGTGAGAGGTAGGTATTAACAACTAATCATATAAATCAATATAAAAATATTTAATAATTTGCTTAGAGTTAGAAAAGAAATGAGAAGGAAGAATCTGCCCATGCTTTATTGTAAAAAAAAGATGTTTATGTAATTTCTTATTCCTTCTTATAAGTAGGAATGTATCTTTATACAGCCTCAGGTGGAAATAGAATTTGTTTTAGAGAATGATTGTCTGTAACAGTGGTTCCCAAACTTATTTGGCCTACCGCCCCCTTTCCAGAAAAAATATTACTCAGCGCCCCCTGGAAATTAATTTTTTTTTAAATTTTAATAGCAAACAGAAAGATATATGTATTAATGTTTCTACCTTTTTCGTAAAACATAGTAAAGAAAGGTGTAAATTAGAAACATTGAAGTTTGAAATTATGAAACTATTTATTGAACTCAGAATAGAAAGGTAATACAAAAAAAGTTAAAACAAATGCACCTGTGGCCATCACCGCCCCCCTGGATCGCTGCAGCGCCCACCAGGGGGCGGTAGCGCCCACTTTGGGAATCACTGGTCTATAACATAAAATTCCAGCGAACTCTGCAATGAGAAGCTGATTTTAGATAGTCTTTAAAATTGATTTTTTTTTGAGAGAGAGAGAGGAGGGGAGGAGAGAGAGAAACATGGATCTGCTGCTTCTTGCATGCCACCTACAGGAGATCGAGCCCATAACCAGGACTCGAACCGACAAACTTTTGATGCACAACCAACTGAGTCATACCAGCCAGGGCAGATTTCAGATATTCTTAATGACTCCTCTTTCCCACCATTCTTTAAGAGCATAAAATGGCCCTTCCTGTTGGGAGAGGAGGTTCAGTGGATCAACACACCCTCACCACACCAACAGGAGGCTCTCTCCTCCATCTATCTTTCTAACTACAATAGGGATTCCCACATCATCTCCAATGATGTCAACGAGGAGATATGACATAGGGGGTGGGGAGAAAGAGAAAATAAAAAATAGACTATTCTTGTTATGGAAACACAGTAGAGCCAAAACCCAGTGCAGCAAATTGAAGAAGGTTAAGCATTGTAGCTATCATAGTATTGCTAACAACATTATTCAGGATAAGAAAATTGTAGTCAATCAAAATACCCACCCTCAGCCTCTGAAAGGTCTTTCAACAATCAAAATACTTTAGGGTGTAATCTAAAGAGGCACACAAGACCGTAAGTGAATGAGTTTAAGCTAAGATAGAGCAGTATACTCACCATTTGTACAAAAGTGCATGAGCTCATGGATTGTAGCTAGACGTTTTGTGCTATTCCATGGTGGGGGCAGAGGGAACTCAAGAAATTCCCATAGTGGCAACTTGGACTGCATCTCTTGCTCAATTTGAATTGGGTCAAAATTCTTTTGGTCCTGATGAAAAAGAGCAGCACAACAGAAGACATTAAAGCAGCTGCCAAGTGACTCATGCATATGGAGAAGGCAAAACATAATACCTTCCCTCTCATTATTTGGGAACAGGGGAAATCACTGGTAACTGGGGAAGACAAACTATTGGTATTTTGCTGAGGGTCACAAAAGCTAGTTCTCACTTTGCCAGAGGTTCCTGGTACATAGAAATGACAGCTTCTTCATTCACAGTGACAAACTGCCAAAGTCTCATATGTACTCCTCTCTCCCTTCTGAGAGTCTTTTCTGGCCTCTACTAGTTTTTCATATTAGCAGATATTTAAAGCAAATAACTATAAAGTTTTAATGCAAATTTGGTGTAGCCATAATCAATGTAATGATTAATTGGACCACTATAATTAGGCAAGCTTTCTTTGCTGACATCATTTCTCCCTTATCCATTTCCGTTTTCTGAGCTCTCACTTTGCAAACAGATATTTATTTTGTGTATTATGTGTAATTGGCATTGGCAAGGCTATCAGATTAAGATTTCTTTAACTGAGTAATTACAAACGGGCTTTCCTGAGGCAATCATCCTCAGGGTAGGTGGGTTATTAGTACCTTCAGTGCATACTTCTTGTGGGCGTGCACATCATGGTAATTCAGCAGCAAAGGGCCTCTGGGCGCTGCTTTGCTTTCACTTTCTTCTTGAGGAAAAAATATCTTATGGAGATTCTATTCAAATGGAAATAATACTGATTTAAAGAGAGGATTTATACTTTTTCAAAGCATATAAGCACTTGGCTCTCTCAGGCCATCTGACCTTTTTCTCATTCTCGGTGAGGCAGAGAGAGGGCAGGATGGACACAATGTGAGCTGCGATTCTCTGATCCAGCCCATCGGCTCTGGGCGGCAGCTCCACCAGACTCGGTGGGATGAGGTCTTTTTCCGTTGCCACAACCTGTTATGATAAAGAATTGGGAGGAATTGGTTTAATGGTCAGCTCTTTATGATATTCATGTATTTCTATTGCTCTTAGTAAAAACCAGGCAGTTTCCACAAATAAAATACAGTACTTAGACAAAGTGGCAGTATAATTACCACTGACTAAAAAAAAATATAACTTTAATATATGTATTAGAATAGATAACAAAATACAAATGGTAAACAAGAAAATTTTCTATGATAGAAATCAAAATAACAGTATAATTTTTTTCATAATGATTTACTCTTTCTCTTAAAGCAAAAGAGTAATAAATATTTATTGAGTGCCTTCAGATTTAATAAATATTTATTGAGTGCCAACCAAATGCCTAGCACTATGTGGTCCACCTTCATGTACATTATCTCATCTAAGCCTCACAATAATGCTCTGGGTGGACTAGATATTATTTTCCATTACAGAGAAAGAAGCCAGGGGGGACTGAAGTTAGGTGACTGGCTCAGGCCCAAGGCTACTGACTTGGAGGAACTGGGGTTCAGGTCAAGTCCTCATTCTTTCTTTAAGATAGAAAAGTTACAGATGGATGGTGAGGTCAGTAAAGGGCAAGAGTCTCCTGCATAAGGAGAAAGTGAGGTCTTAAAAGATTGCATGCCTACTTTTCCACTCAGATGGACTGGTTTTAAGTAGTAAGCAGTTTCTGCCACTTACTATTTGGACAAGTTACTTAACCTTTTCATGCCTCAGTTTTCTTATCTGTAAAGTAAGAAATAAAAATAGTTCCTGTTTCATAGGGTTTTTTGAAGGATTAAATGAGTTAATAAAAAACTCTTCTCAAATACATATTAAAAATTCACCAGTGACCATGTACACCAAATCACTCAAAAAGTCCAGATAATTAAAAAATATTTTAAACATGCATATCATGTTTACTAACCATAACAAATAGTGTCAAAAAAAAAAAGAAAAATCTTTAGAATTGAAAACATCAGGATGTAGCCAAAGAAATACTCAGATGGAAACGTGTAGACTTGTGTGAAGTAAAGGAGAGTAAAAATAAATAGAATAAGCTTTCAATTAAAATGAAATACAAAATAAACCCAAGAAAGCAGAAGGACATAATTACGATAAGTGAAAAAAAAAAAAGTAAAAAGGAGTTGATCAATGAAACCAAATGCTGGTTCTTTGAAAAGACAAATACAAATAGATATATCATTGACATCCATGATCAATAAAAGAGAGGGCACAAATACATAAGATCAGTGATAGAAAATGAATATAACCAGATATGAAGGAAATTTAAAAATGCATATAAGTGAATAAAGAACTTTGTATGATATGCAAAACACAAATAAGATTGACATATTTCTAAAAAAAATACAAATGTCTGAAGTTGGCCTCGGAAATAGAAAACTCTGATTAAATCTACAAGTATAAAAGAAATGTTAAAGATAGCTAAAGACCATTAAACACCTTATCCACCTATCCAACTCCTTTTTCTCTTTCATTAAAATGACAAAAGATATAGTTTTAAGGACAGGTTTACTAAACTTGAAGGAATGCTATAGAAACAATTCCAGAGCATAGCAAAAGAAAGGGGATTGAAGATCAAAGCAAACTTTAGTTTTATCTAAAATGTTCTAATCTTTGTATAGGAAAATGCATTCAGGTATTATGTATGTAATTTTAAAATCATTTTTAAAAAATGGAAGCAAGGAGAGAGGCAATGACTGAACAGGTTGATTATTCACCTACCTGTTCCAGCATACAGTGCAGTATCAGGGGCACAGAAATGAATTCTTCCGGAATTGGATTCAACAAATCATTGTAATATCTCATGTCTACTTCCGTTGTGATGACAGAAGCCACTGTAAAATAGACAAAATGTTATTGCTCAATCAAGTTGCACTCTCCAGGTCTTCCAGCAAAATCTCATCCACCGATTCAGACTATGACCCTGCACTATCAGATAGAGGATCTGCAGGGGAAGGGATAACTAGAAGTAGTACAGTGGACAGTCACTATTCCAAAGCCCCAGCTCATGGCCTAGAGCAGTGGTTCTCAACCTTCCCAATGCCTCGACCCTTTAATACAGTTCCTCATGTTGTGGTGACCCTCAATTTCATTGTTACAAATTGAACATAATTACAGCATAGTGATTAATCACAAAAACAATATGTAATTATATATGTGTTTTCCAATGGTCTTAGGCGACCCCTGTGAAAGGGTCGTTCGATCCCCAAAGGGGTTGCGACCCACAGGTTGAGAACCGCTGGCCTAGAGCCTCCAACAACAGGCCTCATACGTGCTGATGGTAGAGCTTGTAATTCTTCATTTTGTGCTTTCTTCTTCCCAGGGGTTGGGGCAACAGGTTGTGGAGCCTAAAAGAAGAATTATAAAGAAACAACTGAGATGTCCAGCTGGGAGATGCTTTCGTCAAATGCGGGTCTGATGGGATCTGACAGGATCTGAGATTGTATGATTATGTTCCCACCACAAAATCATTTGCTGATATTAGGCTCAAACAAAGGAAGAAGTTAGTGGGTACAGACACTTTCCCATTTTTCCTAACAGAGCTCACTAGCCAGGAATGTGATGGGGAGAAGGGGCACTGAGAGTCAAAAAGCTTTTCCTCCCTGGGTGACTCCGAATCATGCCATTCTCCCTCTCAGAACCCTTCCATGGTCCCCATCACCTTTAGGAGGAGACTCAGACTCTTTAACTCAGCACCAGTGGGCATCCTGGCTCCTATCCAGCTTTAGTTCATGCTATTGTTCGTCACTCTGCCCATATGGCCTGAGGGCACTGACCTACACCGTGGTCCTGTTTTGTGCCATAATAATTCTTTTCTTTGACCTCCATGTCTTCATACCTCTCTGCCCCTTTCTTGAGAAGGCCAGTCTGTCCCTTTCCCTCATCTGGCTTTGCCTTAGGCACCTTCTACTCAGCCTTCACCACCTCACTGACCCGCCTGGTAAGGTTTTCCTGCCTCCTCTCTCTTTCCTACTCCTCCAGACCAGGGTAGGTGCCATGTTTTACGGCTTCTCCTTCTGAGCTGACTGTGCTGAAACTGCTCTTGACTTGACTGCTGTCCTCTTTAAAAGTTAACCTCCACAGGAGGACAGGGGAGGAGTCTTGCTCATTGTTGCACTGTCAGACCTTGCACAGCATTAGCACATTATAGGTGCTAAGCAGATATCATCATTAACTGACTGCCAGCTCTCCTTGTTCCAGACCACTTACTGCACAATGGGCTGGGAATGGTGGGGCATCTGCATGTGGCAGGGAGCTGGGGAGCTTGTAAGGCCCCCACCACATAGGTACCCTTTCAGACTGTCCCTGAGGGGTCTTCCCTTGTTCCTATCCTCACCTATTAAATCCCAACAGGCAGTATGACCTTGCTACAAGTATTTATATGATGTTTTCTTCATATGTTTTATAAAAGTGAAAATTAAGTTGTTCAGTTAATCATTCCATTCATGAAAAGACACTTGAGCACGTGCCTACCTCAGAAGTTAGCGTGGCTTCTAAGATAGGTTTCTCACTAACCACGTGTGGGACCTTAATCAGCTGCATGCTCTCCAAATAGTGCTGATGCTGCCTTTTCCAGTCCAGGGTGTCGTACATCAAACAGGCAATGCTCTCAAAAATGATCGTGCCCAATTCCAGCTATAGGTGACAGAATTGGTGAAAATCAGTTACTCATTTCATATTGTTGGAATCAGACGTATGGTGTGTATCTACCTTAACAGCTAAACCTAACTTAAAAATGTTTTTTTCTTTTTCAATTACAGTTTACATTCAATATTATTTTGTACTAGTTTCAGGTGTATAGTATAGTGGTTAGACAATCATATACTTTATAAAGTGTTCTACCCCATATTTCCAGTACCCACCTGACACTGTACATAGTTATACAATACTGTTGACTACATTCCCTATGCAGCACATCCCATGACTGTTTTGTGACTACCAATTTACATTTCTCAACCCCTTCACCTTTTCCACCCTGACCTCAGCCCACACCCCTCTGGTAATCATCAGTCTGTTCTCTGTATCTATGAGTCTGTTTCTGTTTGGTTTGTTTGTTTGTTTGTTTATTTATTTATTTATTTATTTATTTATATTGTTCTTTAGTTTCCACATATAAGTGAAATCATATGGTATTTGTCTTTCTCTGACTGACTTACATCACTTAACATAATGCCCTCTAGGTCTATTCATGCTGTTGCAAATGGTAAGATTTCATTCTTCTTTTATGGCTGAGTAGCATTTCATTATGTAAATGTAACACTCATCTACTGATGGGCACTTGGGCTGTTTCCAGATCTTGGCTGTTGTGAATAACACTGCAATGAACACAAGGGTGCATACATTCTTTCAAATTAGTGTTTGGTTTTCTTCAGATATATGCCCAGAAGTGCAATTGCTGGGCCGTAAAGCAGTTCCATTTTTAATTTTTGGAGGACCTTCCACACTGTTTTCCACAGTGGCTGCACCAATTTGCATTCCCACCAACAGTTCATAAGGGTTCCCTTTTCTCTACACCTTCTCCAGCACTTATTTGTTGATTTATGATGACAGCCATTCTGACAGGTGTGAGGTGATATCTCATCGTCAAACCTATCACTTTTTATAGGAAAGCACTTCCCCAACCACCGAACCCCAGCCATGGCACCTGAGTCTTCCTTTGTTGAACTGTTCTTGTTCACTTCCTTTTGGAAGGCCTTATGGCTACCTAATATTGTTAAGAGCCGAATTAATGCTTGAACTGAGTGAAAAGCACCCTATTCATTCGTTTCAGCAGTGTGGCTTATTTTCTCAGTACCTCAGTTCCTAAAACAGCACATCAGATAGGTAATTTCTACTTCCTCAGCCCAAGATAAGCTGTGCATGGTTTCTTGCTGGTCTATGCAAGAGGCACATAGGAAGCATTGCTCAGCTTTGACATCATCCGTGCAAGTACACTGCAGTGTGTGCAGTCAATATTTCTTCCTTTCCTCCTTGCCTCCCCTTTTCTTTCACCTGTGCTACCTTAAGGGGAAAAAAAAACGAAGAAATCCTGACAGACCACCGCTCCTCTAATACCCACAAATTTTATGATCTGGCAGGTCAGTTATAAATCAGATGCTTCTATCACTTGGGCTTTCATTTCCAGATGTAGAAAGGCACTGCTATCACTAGGTCTGTCTGCTTGAAAGCAAGGGAGGATTCATCCTATGTCTGAGCTGAAGAGGTAGGTAGGGTGAGATAGCTTCTTGTGGGGCCCGTGACCACAGTCTGGCAGGAGTCAGGGCAGTGTCTAGCTCGGCCCATCTTCACAGCACACCTGTCAGTCTGGTCTTCAGGTGTCTACTCTCATTCTGTGCATTCTTCAGTTAAGCTTCAACCTGGTATTTACCCAAAGCCTGGCATCAAAAAATGTTTTTGTTTGTTTGTATTTTAAAGAAATATAGTAAAAGTTCTGCCCAGTGACCCCTTAGTCTAACTAGTTAATTTATTTTTAAATCAAACAGCAAATCATATGCTAAAAGCCAGAAAATTATTTCAGCAACCAAGGTCTTAACTTGAGATGTTACAGATGTCTTACACGAGCAAGTTAGCACTTCTTGATGGGCATTTATTTGATGTAAAGCTTTCATTACCTTGGTTGAGCAGAAATACAGCCTGCCTGTTTGCAGCCAAAGGTACTAATGCTTTCCTTCCTCCACAGAGGAAGAAGGCTCTTTGTCTGACTCCTGCCTTGGATATGAGGCCATTAGCAACTTAAAGACAGAGCTGAGAGTGTGACACCATGTATCTATACCATGTATCTAGTCTACTTCTACTAGAAGTAGCTGAGTTTTTTTAAAAAAAATTAAATTAAATTAATTTTTAGAGAGAGGCAGGGAGAAAGAGAGAGAGATCAATTTGTTGTCCCACTTATTTTTGCATTCATTGGTTGATTCTTGTATGTGCCCTGATCAAAGATGGAACCCATAACTTTGACATAACCAATTTTGCCTAGAACAAGCTCTGTCTTCAGCTACAGCTTTTCTACATTCAGCTTCATTTTCCAAGTCTAGGACAAAGCAAATATATATTCTTACTATTAGCAAGTTATCAGACCTAAGTGTTCTGTTTCTACACAGTGACAGCTAATGCCTTTTGTTGGCAGTCTTTATAACTCAAATTGATCTACCATTGCTACTTATTCAAGTCCTGTCCATCCTTGGAGATTCAAATCTGGGCCTCCCTCCTCAGTGTTATCACTTACTTCATTCACCAAGTGCACACCCATCTCAAGAAAAAAGAATCAGGGACTCTCCTAACGAGAAATGTTCATGCTCCAACCCATGGCCATGGACACCTACCCTTTGGCTCAGAAACTGTTCTAGGCTGTGATCCCACTCTCCTCAGGTTTTTTGGTGTGTGTTTTTTCTTGGCAGCTATCCACGTCCCTGACCACAGACACTCATCTACCGCCCCTACCCTGCTTTGCCCAGCTTCCTTCAGAGCACTCACTTCATGTGGTCCCTCCCAAGAATGTGCTTTCAGTTCAGCTGAAATACATCACCCTGCAGGATTGAGCCCCCCATCTTGGTGTATTGAGACAGTGCTCTAACCAACTGAGCTTACTCGGCCAAGGCTCTTCATCTACCTCTTATTCTTTGTCACTAATTCATACACTGAAAGCTATAGATTCAGTCTATAACCATTACTGGGCATTCAATGCTCTCATTGTCTTGAAGATAAAGGACAAAACCTTACCTATAGTCTATGATCAATAAATATCTGTGGAAGGAAGGAATGGGTAAATGGAAGCACAGTGTCCATGTGCACAGCACTCACTCTATTTATTGCGGGTACTCACCATCATCTGGCTGTCCGACCAGTCGGAAGGAAAGTCATCCGCCTTGACTGTGTATTTAAATCGAGCAACATCAAAGAGATTTGTTTCAGGCTTCTCATTATTCAGGATCGGTTCCAAGTACTTCCAGAAAATGTCAAGTTCTTTTATGGTATTCTCTTTCTTCAATTTTTCAGCTTCTATAGCTAATAATAGCAACATGTTTATACTACAAAATGAGAGTGTTGAATTTCTTCCCACTATAAGTGGACATGGCACGTCATATGCAATGCAAGATGTCTTATACAGTTCCAGAAAATGCAAAAAAAGAAATGCAATTTTGAGAAGACTTTGGACCTGGACTATATGATTATGAAATCAGAGGATTTTACTTCCGAAATTGGTGTTAAATATGAGCTTGTCCTATCCCATTCATCTTACAGTTGAGGCCCTGAAAGATTATGATATGGTTACATATTTTGGAGCTAATATGTTCAATATTTTTATCACTTCACATTGCATTTGTATAGGAGCAGTTTTACTGTTCAACGACTTTCTGACCAAGTTAGTGTTTATTTGCTGCATAACTAGTTACAAATGCAAATAATTTGGTTCTTCTTTCCCAAATGGCTAAAAACAAACTGGCTCACCAATTTATGCCTCACTTAACTCTTGGTCATATTAACATAAATACTGGCTTCTCTGGGCATTTGTGCTCTGACTATAAAATAATGATAGTTTTCCACATAGTTACACTTGAAAATTTAAAATACTTATGTTTATTATATCTATAGCTAAAATAGGCTCTACTACCAATATCTCATTAGTCTACTTAAAGAATATTTTTCTATTATTTATTTTTATAAATTAAATAATTTGTATAGAGAGACTATGAAGTTTATGCAGCATTCCTCCCCTCCCCCCTACACACACACACACATACACACACACCCCTACACACACACACACACACATACACACACACCACCACCACCACCACCACCACCACCACTGGCTCCAAGAATGAATTATTTAATGTTACAAATATCTTTGAAATAGAAGTATCTAGGTTTGAATCTCTACTCTTACTTAATAGCTGCCTCTAGGCAAAGAGTCCTTATTGGGAAAATGGAAATGAAGCACATTTCTGAAAACTATATGAATCATTACATGTATCAAATAAATGATAGCTATTATCATCATCAGTGGCAGCAATTTCTTACTTGGAACAGGAATTTTTAAAATGTAGTGTTATAGAAAAGGGGATGTAGCTGCGTAAGTTACAAAACATCATGCAAATGGTATTATTAATAAATAACAATAAAAGTAACAGTAGATGGCAGAATGAGCTTGGACTTCTGGGTCACATGGGCTTATATACCAAATCCCAGTTCTATCGTCTAATGGATGCAGCAGCATTTTGTTCCTTCCCACAGAGGTGGTCAGGCACAAAGCCCTTAGTCAGCGGTTCTCAACCTGTGGGTCGCGATCCTTTTGGCGGTCGAATGACCCTTTCACAGGGGTCACCTAAGACCATCCTGCATATTAGATATTTACATTACAATTCATAACAGTAGCAACATTACAGTTGTTAAGTAGCAACGAGAATAATTTTATGGTTGGGTCACAATATGAGGAACTATATTTAAAGGGCCAGAAGGTTGAGAACCACTGCCTTAGATGAAGAGCTCCAGGCTCCAATGACTGAATGGTAGTGTGGTGAGGGCTTCATCCCATAACTCACTACTTTAACGCTCGGAATATAAGGTGCCCCTTCTGCGTAATCACAATAAGTCAGGAGCAAAGCACAGCAAGCATCCAAGGCCATGATCTCCCTTGGGCCACTTGGTGACTGTGGCTTCTGGAAGAATGGATTCTCTACAGCAGATCTACCCACCCCATGCTCTAGGTAAAAGTTATAGATCAAATGTGCCAGAGAAATGTAGTTGGATAACCAAGTCTTTTGACCTGCCATCTATGTTCTCTGTGGCTGTGTAGCGATATAAACACAGAAGATGATTTTAATTTGCAAAATTTACAACACCTGGCTAGTGCAAGCAGAATAAACATTGAATCCAAGTCTTGAAAGGATTTCAGAACGTATGTAAGGTATGACTATGTTTTGGACAGAAACGTGCATTTGTACTTTAAGGACAGCGGGGAATATTGAAGGACCCAGTAAGTTGTGGAGCAGGCTGCATACCTTCTGGCTGAAGAACAACTTCCTGCTGCTGGCTAACTGCTGCCAGGTGTGCCTGCAGAGGTTCGTAATTCTCCGAAGATATTTTTATCACGCTGCTTATGGGAACGCCGAGTTCAGTCATGATCGCTAATAGCTGAGGATTGTTGAAGCCCACAACTATAATGTAATGTTGGGCACCATCATCTGGCTCGTCATCTGTCCACAATACCAGAAAGAAAAGGAGGTGTCACTTTAAAAGAACAGGTTGCACTCAGCCAGTTCCATGGCTGTGTACATTATGTATGCGTTTACAATCCCCTGGCTTGCCAAAATCAGTCCAGCTGGCTGGAATGCAGTCCTAACTGGTTCTCATTACTGCCCTTCCAGTAAGAAGGCTGAAGCCATTTTACAAAATATTAAATCACTTTTGCAAATGAGACATAGGTGTAATAGGAGGACAAACACACAGGGCCTGTGGTCATGGAAAATGTGTGCTTAGGATTTTGTTTAAAAAAAACACCAAAGTTTAGGCTGTGATTTTTTTTTGTTTCTAATCTCTTTTGAGCAACATCTGGATTTACTCCTGAATTACGAGTAGCTGCAGCTTTGTGGTATTTTATAAGGAGAGGTGTTTACAGGAGAGGGAAATATTGAATATGGACATGCCCCCTACCAAAGTATTCCGGGTATTTATGTCAATAGGTGTGAATGCTGAGTGTGGGTTAGGCAGCAGCTAGCAGCTATTGAGAGTGGATGGTAACTGAAAACCTTATATCCCACTAAGATCAATTTTAAAATAGAGCAATAGGTGCACACACTTTTAATTCTCAGGTAATGATTTTTATTTTATCACTAAACAAGTCAGCATTGATATTGCCCATGGAATCCATGTCAGTGCTTCTAAGCCTAGTTAATGCATTTTGAGCAGAGATAGACATGGGGTGAGGGATGGGAAGGCCTGCCATCTCATTTACATGCTATGCAAATAACAACAGGTAGCTCCATTGGACTCATGGGAAGGTGGCAATGAATTGCTCATAGCTATCTAATTGAAATCATTTCTATACCAACAATCTAAAAAGGAAGAAACTTCAAGTTTCTCTAAGATACACTGATAGTTGGAGAAGTTGAGGCCAGGAAGCTCCGAGTCCCACATTAATGTCTAATTTTTTTACCACTGTATTTCACTCATGACAATAACCACTTTTTACTTTGCTTTATAATTATGTCTGCCTTTTAAAAAACGTTCCTAACAAGATAGTAAGCTCCCCAGTGCCACAACAGCTCACTCATTATTTCATCCTTTATGTGTATTATGTAAATGTGCCCATAGCAAGACAGGTGCTAAATAAATATTTGCTGAAAACATACATGAATTGCAAATAGAACTATTTTTCTACGAGGGGGTGATGGGTAGTATATGATTTATGGTTTTATAAACAGTGAAAAGGCTGGGGAATTGCTCTCAGTAGGTGATAAGGCAAGAAGTGAAAGGCAACCAACACGAGGAGCAGCTTACTGACCGATGTAAACTTTGATCCCATCTTCCTCTCCCCTCCGTTTTAACTGGGTGGTCTTTTTCACTATTGTGCTCGCCTCAGGCTGGTCCTTCCCCTTTCCTTTGGCAGCTTTGGCTTCTGCGGCCTTCTTTTCCTTGGGAGTTTTCGCTTTCCCTTCATCCTTTTCTACCTTAAATCTGTCTTCTGTGGCCTGAAAAGAGAGAACATTTTTTCTTCCAAATCATACAGTGAGCAAGCAATGGTTTTTCTACTGTCAGGTGGACTCAGTTTATTTCAGTTAATCACTGTCTACTCATCTATTCAATCTTCAGGCCAGGATAGTGGAGATCTGGCTGAGTTTAAGTGGTGATGAGGCACATCTATGCACGAGGAGCGGAGGGGTGGGTGCTAGGAGACTGTCTCAATATTTACCCCCCTCCTTCACAAAAGTATTTTAAAATATCTACAAATGTTGATTCACTTCTTTAAATAACTTTTTTAAATTATAAAAAATATCATTCCTGAAAATTTGGGAAAGATATACAGAATTTACAAAAATCACCATAATTCCATCATCCAGAGAAAATGAGAGGAAGATGCTATTTAATGCATTCTTTAAATTATGTTTATGCGTCATTTTTATATAATCGTTACTGTTTTCTCTATACAATTCAGTGTTCTGTGTTTTCCATTAACAATGATGCATCTTCAGTTGGCAGGATTTCACTCTGTAAAGAATTTCCCAGGTACAGCAGTTATATCTACACTGCATGGTAGCATCTGGATCGTTCTGCTGTGAGAAGGCCCGGTGCAGACACTGTATGGTAGAAACAGAAGCAAAGGGAGGCACCTTGTCTTCCCAGGAGCCAGGTCCAGGCAGAGAAGCCCTTGGGAGGTTTCAGAGCATGTTCTTTGCCCTACCCAGTCCCTTTTTCTCCCCCAGGGCTGACTCCAGGGGCGGTCTTCCTACTCTTGTTCCTTACTCCTCTCGCCCCCCATACTTGAGAACTGAACCAGGACAGTCCCCTTGACCCTCGGGTTCTGGACAATGATCAACTGTTAACCTCTAGAATTCTACTTTGGTCCAGAGGTAAAGCATCCTTTTATTACCAAGCTCTGAGCACACAAAGGTCACCTCCCATCTCCTCTCCTTTTCCTCAGCTCTCTCTCATTCTGAATAAGCCCCTCCAGGACATATGAGCTTATGCTTTGCAATTTAGGGGCAGGTTAGGGCAAAGTGAGCCTAAATAGCAGAGTATTCAGAAAATTGGCCCCTCCTAAATCATATGCTACTATTTGTTTACCCTTCTTCTTTGACCCTCTTCACTGCTGGCTAACATAGCATGCATACTCCTATTTATTCTACGGTGATCTGCTCACAACTTGAAGAACTCAGAGGCAAACTCTTGCCAATTCAAGACAAAAATATCGGAGGGTGTATCCAAAAGGACCCTCTTTCCACCATGTTTAGGGAATACCTGTTCCTCAGCATATGAAGGGAGACTCAAGTTCATTACAAAGTACATTTTATTTAAAATGCGACGTGTACAAAAAGCATCTGGTGCCTCCTACTGTGAGAAGGCCTTGGATAGGCACAGGGATTTCTTAACCAGTTAAGCTACATAGCAGATGGTGAGTTCTTGTCTTAGCAACAACCAAAAATAGTATGAACATTTGATGTACTCAGTTGAGTATCAAGTGACACCTATTTAAAAATTCTTAATCTTGTTAGTCTCACTTTTTAAAGGGAAATATACAAATTCTCCCTGTCTGAAACATGGCAGCGTAGTTATTTGATACTTCAAATATTTTAGGTTGTATTTTATTCTAAATGACTCCTTGATGTATTTGTTCTGTTATTCCTCACAATGAATGGAAGGTAAAATTCAGTGGAACTATTGGTACATCACTCAACTTCATCTTATTATTTTGGTGAATAGTGCTTCTTCATATTTGTATATAATTTTGTGTGTGTGTGTTTTATATGTTCTATCATAAGATTCCCACCAAATATTATTAAGGACGTAGGTAAAGACCATACTCATGGAGGTTATGTGACTAAGCCATTCCATCATTATGTGGCTTATGAGAAACTGGCTCTGTGTCCTGAATGCTACTCTGATTCTCTGTCAAGATATCACTCTACTTCATAAACAATCTATTCTACTAGTCATAGGTGAGAGGACAAGAGATGGGCTGAAAGAAATGTATGGTGTCAAGTAAGTTTGAAAGACAGACTAAACAGACTTATTTTCCTGAAACTGCCCATAAGCTAATGTGCTATGAAATCTCCAAAACTTAACACAGTGATTTCCAAGTTCATTTGACCAGAGGACTATTTTTTAAAAAAAATGGAGAACAGGGTCTAAATGGATCTAGAACCTGTTTTGGATACACAAGGTTATGGGGACGTTTAGGGGCTCAATTAATCAATTGCTATAAACCTATTCTAAGGAAATTATTTTAAAAAATCAAGAATTCTATACTATAAAGTTGTTCATCAAAACATTGTTTTTTTTTGAAAAAATATGTAAATAATTGAAATGCTCAACAATAGAGGAATAATTAAGAAAATTATGGTAGTCCATAGAATATTATACAACCAGTAAATTAATACATATGAATGCTGTGTGGTAAGGAGTAAAAAATATATTAATTTTTAAAAAGCTGAATAATTTCTTTTTACAATGATTGCTGCTATATAAAGAAACTAATCCACAGAAAGGACAAAAGACTATACCAAGTTGTTGATTGGTTATGGCATTATGAACATTTCGTTTTTCCGTTTCTCTATTTTATATTTACTCTTTGCCCTCTGCTCTCCTCCTCACTTTCCTGACAAACAGAAAATATAATGGATGGGACTGAGTTAGGAGCCTGCAGTAGTGGTGGTGAGGTGGTGGGTCTGCTGTCTAATGTCTGTCTCCTGGAGGACTCTATGAGATTCAGAGGCTTTAGCAACAAGATCAGCCAATGTTATTATCCCTCAGCAATTTTCAACCTTTTTCATCTCATGGCACACATAAAATAATTACCAAAATTCTGTGGCACATCAAAAAATATTTTTTTTCCCAATCTGACCAAAAAATTATTTTGATTCATTCACACCAGACAGCTATTGTCATGTTGGCTATTGTCATTATTTTATGTGACAATCTAAGGGAAAGGAGGTCAGTGCCCCTGACTAAGCAGTTAGGTATTGCATGTTTTAAACATTCTTGTGGCACACCAGTTGAACATCACTGTTTTACCTCAATATCCAGAAGGGTAGAGAGAAGGGGCAAGAATGTTTAGAATAATTCAGAAAGTCTAGTTCTAAGAGATTCCCACAGAGACCAGGTCATTTCTGGGTGGGGACAGGACTGGAAATGAAGTCAGGATTCCCTTGGAATTGGTGGTCAGTTAGCTCAGTGGTCTTTATCTTTGCTGAGCTTAGTTACTTTCCATGACCTGTCTCTGCACTTAACCTTGGGATGCTGTATGCATGCAATTAGTGCAACCAGCTGGCTGTTGGCAGATCACTGAATAGAGCCTTTGCTGTCACAGGGAAATATCTCTGGCAGGCACTCTACTGGTTTTGAGCCAAGACAACCACTCTGCATTAATATCGAGACACACTGGGGAGGGGTATGTAGAGTGGTAAGAGCATGGTCTTTAGAGTTTGACAGTTTTGGATCTGAATTCCAGCTCCACCTCTGAGCAGCTATTCAGCCTTGGGAAAGTTACCTAACTTTTCACACCTCAGTTTCCCCATCTGCAAACTGGGAATACTACTCTGTACTTCATAGTCGTTTAAGAAATTAAATTATATAGCTTGTGTGAAGAACTTAGTATAGTGCCGAACAGTCAATAATGGTAGCTAATTATTATTAGCTTTTGTAATTGTAGCTATTTGTATTTTAAAATACTGCTCAATTTTAAATATGTGTTTCTGCACATTTTTCATGAAGTCTATAAAATGTTTTTTATTAATTAAAGGATCCCAATTTGCAAAGCACTTTTATTTTACAGAATTGCCAGCCAGTGAGTCATTTGTCATGAATTGTTGGATTTTGCAGCTTTTTAGATCCCAGTTTTGATGGTAGTATCCCCATTTCAATAACCAGCCTTAAAGAATTCCACCGAGCCAGTGAGGCAAGTTACGCCTTCCCTAAATCCGCAGAGTCCCTCTAAACCAAGTTCCTGCTCTTCCTCTGTTTGATTTCTTGAAATAGTTTCTGAATATTTTAACCACAACTAAATCAAAACTAACCAGCCTATAATTTCCTGGTATGTCCCTATGGTCTTTCTTTTAAAGCAAACACACACACACACACACACACACACACACACACACACACACACAATGGCATTACATTGGCTGGTTTCCAGTGCTTCAGGGTTTCAGCTGGAGCAAGCTGGAAAATGTGTGTGAAAGTGACCCATTTCTCTGTCGCTGTTATGAGCAGACTGGGGCTGTCTGAGGCTTTATCGTCACATCTTATCAAATTCACATGCTTTTAATCTTGAGTTGTCTTAAGAAAAGTTTACCAATACTCTCTCTCCATAGTTCTTTCATGTATATATATTTTCTCTTCATCCTAGTACATTGGGAAATAAGGCAACTTGTACTAAGTATATAAGCCAGAAAGAACTGTTCTGCTTTTATATAAAAAGATGCTAAAAATATCCAAGAAAATATGGACTGGTTATTTGAATACACAAATTAAAAGCACAACTAGAATATATTTGCTTTTTTTCCAAAACTCTATTCAAATATTCTGAACTTGACTCAACTCCAAAGCACAGAAAACTAGATTTAGTTTGACTAATTAAATTGTTAATTTTTTGTATTATAGCCATTTTTTATGTATTTTTTGATGATTAAATATTTTCTGTTGGTTAAATTCTTAATATAGTTTGAATCACAATGAAGTATTTTAGTTTTAAATAAATGTTTATAATTAATATATAACAGAAAAGTTAGAATTAAAAAGAAGTAAAATTGTTAATGATGCTATCATATTCAGATAATGGCTAAATGAAAACAGGTTTCAGAATGGAAACCAAGTAATTTATTTTAAAATTATAAAGAACATTATGAAAATATATATATTCCCACTACAATGTTTTCTAAATATTTGTTTCAATAAATGTGTGTTAATTAACAACAGATTGATAAGAACTAAAAATGCAAAATAAATGCTGAGATAATGATGTGATGGGAAAATTTATTTCTAAGCAAAACATACTTATTCACATTTTAAGATACAATAAAACATAGTTTGAGATTAATTGTAAAAGAGTCATATTCAGAAGTTCTGAAATGCTAAAATATATTTAAAGAAATACAGTATATATATTTCCTTCATGGTATTCATAGAGAAGTAATCAATAAGTTTATTTCTAAATAGATAAAGTTTTCAAATATATTCAACTTATTTGCAGTTAGAGGCAAGGATTGCCTCCCAGAAATTCATGTGCTAAAGGCTTCAAAACTGTTCTTCTACTTCTAAGAACTATCTTCTCTTCTATTATTTTTTTATACTACTCATTAGCCAGCAAATTTCCTTCATGGTCAAAGCCAATGAGATGTTAAGCAGAGCCCAGACTAAAGTGTTATAAATTATTAAAATTAGTGGAATCTAAAAAATTAGTTTTTACTGTACCTGGCAATTGAAACTATATTATTTACCATTTACTTTTAGGAAAAGATTTAATAAAACAGGATCAAATATATAGTGATACATTATATTTGTTTCTTTCAGGGAAAAGAACAGGATCTGAATTTTATTAAATTTTGTCCACAGCTTTCCCCTAATATTTTCTATAATTATTGTTCTGGAGATACTTTAAACCTTCATTTAAAAATTTTTCAGAAAATGTACAGATGTAAGAAATATAATTAGCATTTGAAAGAAAACATCTACATAGATTTCACATTGAAGTTAAAAACCTGAAGAGACACACACTCCTCTGTAGGAATTTCAGAATCTTACCCTGGGTTTAGGAAAGAGAAGAAAATTGGGTAAAGCCCTCTTTTCTGTTTTTCAATTTCTAATCCACAGCATGGTGTCAGTTTTACATACTTTATATTTATTTTGCTTTCTGCCAAACTCCCTGGCTGACAAACATTAATCTCAATTGTCCCGACTGACCTGTTGGGCAGTATTGCTGAAATGAACGTAGATTATATCATCCCTCAAAAAAACCCTTAATCTTGCCTTTACCAAGAGTAAAGGAAAGTATTCCATTCCAATCAGGTTTCATCACTTACTCATATGGTTGCAACACGAGGATTTGGGGCTGGTATTTTGGGAACCCGATCTAATGAAGACATCAAATCAGATTGTGTAATTGTTGGCTCTTAATTGCTCAGAGTTCTCTTAAGCATCTATTACTTATATATAATATGTAAATAAATCTAAAATTCAAGCCCCAAATTCCTTAGGACTCTTGACTTTTCAACAAATAAAGATTATCTCCATATCTTCAGAATTTTTAACTATATTATTATAGTTCACGTTTCAAAGAAATGCTGAGCAAAATAACAGTTCAGAAATATTTTTATATCATTGCTCCTGGCTAGCTTTAAAAACATTTCTTGAGCTTTCAGGATATTCCATTTATTGTTACTTCAAACCTGTTAACTTAAGTCTAAAATCTATTCCTATTAAAAACAATTACTAGCTTAAAATAGGTGGCAAACAAGTAAGTACACTGACATTCTTTAGCCTGTTAGATCTATTTGTAGGTGCTATGAAAAAGCACAAAGCAAACAGAAGGTGCAGGAATGTTCCAGGACTCACAGTCTATTTTTTCTAATTCAGATTCCCATGTGACACTGGAATTTAAAAAGGCAAGAAAAGATGTTTCTATAGTTTCAAATTTTCCAATTTTTCTTCTGCCAAGTCCCAACGTCTCTGAGTATTTAAGGTATAAGTCTCCTGTACGTGATGGAAAATGCTTCAATAGGTGGAAAACTAGACCATCGCCTGTGCTCATATGAGTAGAAATTTCCTGAGGACAATATGTGCCATGTTAATAAGATGCTATATGAGAAATCTCTTTGAAAAACATAAAGCCCAACATTACAAATATACGGCGGCATTATTATTTTGTTCTACAATTATCCTGTCAAGAGACCAATTCAAGTAGGAGACCTGGATTTGAGGGTCTTGCCAAGGTGAAGAAGGTATTATTGGCACATGGTCACTTTGTCTTCTTACATGAATTGATTTTACCTCTTCCTTTTAGGGACATAAAAGGACAACGAATATGTAAATCCATTTCAAACATACACACAGGCACATGTTATATATGTACATACAGGAGCATCTGATCTTCCCAAAATATTTCAGCATGATTTAAAAAATAAGAAAAACATCTCTTATTTTGAGTAATGATAATAGCAAATGGATTTGAACCTGGCATCACTTTACTAAAAGTATTTTAAAATATTTTTCAGATGAAAAGATGAATCTTTGGAAAACACACAAATTGACTTCCAAAGGCTAATTAAATGAAAAGTCTACATGTGAAGAAATAATCAGACGTATAATATGGAAACAGAAGTGATGGATTGCTGCTGAAATATTCAGATTATTATGAAGGTACAGATGTAGCCGATTATTTAATAGATACTCCTGTTGAGTATCATGTGGTAAATTTTACATAGGACCCTAATTTCGCTGGTTTTTCAGTTTTTTATATTTACTTCTCCTGGTTCTCTGTCTCTTTTTGGTCCCCCTCTTTGTCACTAGGTATAAATAGACTGCCATACAAATGACTTCAGGCACAGGCCCTGGATACTGTCATATTTCTACATAAGGGAACTTATTTTTAATGGGTTTGCCTTTGAGGAAATATAATTTCTCCGATAGAGCCTTGTGTAGCCTTTTCTCTAAGAAGCTGAGATAAACAGCTAAATGTGCTAGGTGACAATGGTCGGCTTGTGAAGAGAGGAGACGTGGCCCTAGCTGGTTTTGCTCAGTGGACAGAGCATCAGCCCATAGACTGAAGGGTCCAGGGTTTGGTTCTAGTCAAGGGCACATATCTCAGTTGCAAGGTCGATCCTTGCCCTAGTCAGGGCACAGGCGGGAGGCAACCAACAATGAAATTTCTCTCTCTCTGTCTCTCTCCCTCCCTTCAACTCTCTCTAAAAGTCAATGGGAAAACATCCTAGGGTGAATATTAATGGAAAGGAGAGAGGGAGAGAGAGAGAGAGAGAGAGAGAGAGAGAGAGAGAGAGAGAGAGAGAGAGAGAGAGAAAGAAAAACCTGGCCCATTTCACTCGCTGCTTGCCGTCTTTAGAAAACCCACCAGGGTACAGTACCTTCTTTTCACTTTCCCGTCGCTGTTGGTCCTTAAGTTTAATCTGGAGAAGTTGAAATTTCAAGAGTTTCCCTATCAGTGGTAAGGTTAGTTTCTCTCCATTGCCCATAATGAGTTTTGCTGCTACTAACACCTGTGAAGGAACACAATTATTAGAAAAGGTGGCATTTCATAGCCTATGGCATAAGCTGTCAGTGATGAAAAGATGAAATGGTATTTTGGTGTTGTAATATTTGCCTTACTGCAAAGGTGCCTCATTGCTGGCCAAAAAAATTAGGGGAAAAATGCATCAATGCCATAGAGCGGGGCATTTATCCTCCAACTAAATTGGGTTGTCTGAAAATTTATTTCTTTTCCCAACAGGGCAGGGGGAGCTTCCCCCAATAGGGCTAGACTCAAATGCTCCAAAATGGGCAGAGGAAAGGTAGGCAGGGCTCGTAACAGGGTACCAGGTAGGTCAGGTTCACGCTACAGAAAGTCTGTTGTCTGGCATAGCAAACAGTCCGAACCGTCAAACTTTGACTTATTAGTATGTTATAAATTAAACAGGGTTTTATAATAATGGGGATGGCTACGTGAGCAGTCATTTATTTTTGAGTGACCAAATTGGAATGAAAGATAAAAGATGACTGACAGAGGCGCCATGCGAATGTTGCTTCCCTCCCCCCTTGCAATTTAATGTTGATCCTGTTGGTATGCAGCCTAATTGGGGTGAAATAAGGTTATTGAGTTTTCTTTGGGTGACGACAGCACTAGGAACATACAGCTGTATTGTCCAGATGTGTGGCACTGACAGCCTGTTTTATGACTCCACATTTTACAGCTTGTTTCCCCTAAATGTCACACAACTCCCTAACATCTGGGCCCTTTTCCTTGGAGCCCTATAACCACTTTATTTACTGCAAAAAAATAAAATCACATAAAATAAACCATAAAAAAGTTGTTACGTGTTTCTCTTTACTTGTGTTGTCTCCCTAATAAAGCTCACCTTCAGCGGAAGCACTGTCACAAAAGTTAGTCTAGTCAAAGTATTTTTTCGACTTTTGTTTTTAAGCAAAAATCAGACTTATTTATAACCCCAGGATGAATTAGGTGTTACTAAAATGTTCTGACATGTTGCTTTTCTCCCCCCTTGGAGCAATTACTCCTCCGGGCGCATATGGTGTCAATTTCAGACCCTCCGTCCCAGACAATGACGGCGCGCACTGCAACTCATCGGGCTGCGTCCTGTCTGAGGTTCCTACCAGCTCTTGGTCAGGGCTTTCCTGGCCAATCCGGTGCCTTAGGACTTTCCGCTTTGCCAAGGGAAACAGCTGAAAGAAAGGGAGATGGCTATTTTGCTTCTAACTGCAAAGGCTCTGTGGATTATCTCAGGCCAAAATGTAACTGGACCTCTTGGAGAGCATACCGGGGTTTCCTGCATTGCATCGCGGAGGGGGGAAGCCGGGGAAAGGACTCCTTGGAATTGCAGTTCCTAAAAACCTAAGGAATAAACCAAGTGTCAGAAAGCCTTGCGAGTGTCTGGCAAACAACCTCCGTGAAATAGCTCTTTGCTTTTTACAGCAGTTCTCCTACTAACACGAATTAGAGAAAGGGACCCGATGGCTGAGATTCCTGGGAGCAGGAAGACAAAGGCACCCCTGCAGAACCTCGCCATCTAATTAGGACCACGTTCAAGAGGAAGAGAGTCCTCAGGGAATGAACGGTCAGGCGTTGACTGTAAAATTAGAGCTGTCCAGTTAGGTCCAAGCCCAGGGGTAGATGTATATGGTTTTAAATGGCATTTTCAATACCAGCTAAACAGTGTGCTGACAATCAGGCTGCTTTGTGACATGTGGTTCAAAATATACAAATTTGGGTTTTTGAAGCTCACAGCGGTTGAGTAGGGGACATTTCCCTGTAATACAAATATAACAACATCGTTGAAGGGAAGTCAGCACTGGAATGGGTTACCCAGGAGCGCTGTGGAGTCTCTTTTCCTGATGACCTGTGAAAACAGGATATTTACCTATGTCTGGGGTGGTGTAGGTGAAGCCTGCCTGGCGTCATGGTGATGAATGGGATGTCTCTGGAGTTGCTTTCTCTCCCGAGGTCTCTATGAGTCCATGAATGTTACCTCACTGTGTTTAAATGTACTCAAAGCACAAAACATCCCCAGAGAAAGGTATTTTGCTGGCTGTACAAATTTTCTCTGGTTCATCTAAAACTGTCTGTCGAGAGCTGGGTTTGAAACAAAAACCTGGTATGGCATCAAAATAACAGTGATATCCTACTGTGAAATGGGGAGATTCGTGATGAAGAGTGTCACCGGAATAGCTGGGCACCATGTTCTCGTGACACAGGGACATGGAGTAAGGGCAATGACAGTGCAAGGCAGCACTGAGGAGGGATGGGTGGTCCCTCTGGCAGGGACGGCCCCAGGGCAGCCCCTTGGGGGCAGACTCCATGCCCTGACACTCCTGGAGGAAGGCAGGCACCTCCTGGGCACCTTCAGCAATGGCAGACTCTGAGCATGTTGTCCTCCCCAGGGACACTCAGAGGAGCTGTGATTCCCACACACGTCTTTTCTCTCTGGGCTTCCCCCAAAGGGATGACATGTGGATCCTTGGGTTAATGAATGAAAGTGAAAGTCTGCTGATTTCAAAACTTGAGACTGAAAATGTTTATGATATTTAGGTCATCCCAGGAGAGGCAGAAAAGCAAATTAATTTCCACTGAAAATTCTTTCTTCTCACACTCCATAAGTCACAATTCCACCCAATCAGGAGCCAGTAGTTTAGTCTTAGATGAAAAACAAATCCTTAGAGGACCTTTGATTTGAAGCAAAAGTCTTTGAGGAAAGTAAACAAAAGAACTGCAGAAGAGACAGAATTGAAGAGGAAATACACTTTTCACATAAGATTTCAGAAAGGCTTCCCCTCCTTTGTCTTACTTGTATTAATTGAAATAATCAAACCTTCAACCTCCAGCATCGTAAGGGTCACTTGTCCAGGATCTCATCAATGTAAATGTGTGTACCAGTGTTCCTTTGTGTATCCGCATGTGTGTATCTATGTGTTTGAGTGTGTGCATGTGTGTGCGTGTGTGTGTGTGAGCGCACGCGCACTAGGAAGCAAACTGACAAGGGCTGTAGGTGTTGGGAAGATGAAGGCTACAAGAGAAAATGGGAGCAGTGAGCCAGTCAGGGGTGGGGAATAATTGTGGACAAAAATCCAGGCTTTTAGAATTAGGCAGAAAAACAGTCCTAAGTGGTTTTTAAAAAAACCTGGGTGTTCATTAAACCAAAAAACCAAATAAATTAGCCTGGCATGAGTCAGAAACTAAAAAGAGAGAGAGAGAGAGAGAGAATCTTATGGGCAAATGAGACTCATTAAAATGGAGAAGAACTGTTGCCAGGCGAAGCCTGTATGTGTCTCCTGGACCTACTCAGGCCAGGCCAAGGGGCCTGCCAGGGCTGGGTGGAGGGCAGGCCGGGCTTCCGGAGGTGTTCTAGGCCAGGAAAGAGGGCTGTAGGAGAAAATTTAGCTCAGAGAGTGCAGTAGAGGCTGCGCTGAATGAAGATCCTAGTTTGAGGTAGATGTCCTTTTCCTGTTAAAAAGTTTATGATTTTGAGAACACTAAGAAATAAAAATATTTCCCTCTTTATCACTTACTTGGCTCAAAGACTTAGGCCATATATATTATCTAATGATCTAATCCAACAAAAATAGAGCAAATGAGCCAAATTCTTTCCTTGCCTGAGTGTCAGGCCCACCCACAGACACTTGTGCCCTCCCTTCCCCTCTTCCATCCCCCCTCCCGGTGGTTCCTCCCCACATTAGCAGTAAGCACAGCATCTGCCTGGACAAACACTTAGAATTGCCCCACATATTAGAAACCCAATGGGTATATGGGTGCAAGTGTGTATATGTATAAACATATATGTGCACATGCTTATATATGTATGTATATATATAGGATGCATGTTTAATCCAGGTGAGTTCTGAGGAAGAGTGAAGACTTCAGATCTGCAGTTCTCTTGTCTGGAACAGGTCTTGGGAAAGAGGTGATGGAGGAGGAAAGATGTAGTTGTGTGGGGCAGAGAAGGGAGGGGTGATGGAGAGCGATGGGATGAAGAAAGACTTTCTCTACAGAAGCTCCAAATAGCCACCAGTTCTCCTAAAAATAATCTGGTTTCAGGGTCCTGCATGGAGGGTGTCCATAGTGTTTGCACAGTAGTTGAATTAATGCGCAAAATATGAGTTCATATTTAACCCATTATTCTTAGGTCCATGACTTAGGGTTGGTTTAGACACAGAAAGACCTCAGTAAACAGGAGCAGAATCCATAACTTTAACTCAGTCTAGACTAGCACAGAGCTGAGAAAAAAGTGTTTTGACACACACACGTGTGACATGTACACATACCCACATCTGTGCACAAGTGTCTGTGTACATGTATGCACAGATTATTGTGTTTATGTGCGCAGCTGCCTTTGGGATAATTATTAAAAGATACTCAGTATCTAAAAACACCATCAAAACTTAGCTTGAGGATATTGAAGAATTAATAGTAAGAGAAGAATACTACTAACATTTTTGATCGGCACCTTAAAAGTAATTCTGCTATTTACCATTTCTCCCTAATTATCCTGCAGAACAGAAGGTATTATGTTTATTATTAAACACCTGTCAGATTAAATCTGTATAATTTATTCATCAAAGTAGAGTGGGTAATATATGTGCCATCTTTCAAGTTCGTTATTTAGGTAGCATCATTATTTATTTGTGCATTCTGCTATTATATGTTATATCTGCCCATAATATTAAAAACCAGAGGAACTATGCCCTGATGTGTGTTATAACATTTTCAATGTTTAGAGCAAAGAACCTGAATCAGATGAGCCTGATTCTGCACATTTGAGGAAAAAGCCGGATTTGCCAACGACTGAGAAGGACCACAGACATGGAGGTGCCTCACATGGGAGGATGCATGCTGGGAACTAGAGCTACAGGGACAATAAAGAGGCGCTGGAGCCATGGCTACCTGTGCGCAGCATCACGCAGAAGCGAGGCTAATTTATATTCCAGTCCTCGAAAATTCCACTGGGAGCCTGGGCAAGTTGCTACTCCCTTCTTTGTCATCTATAGCAGTGTTTCCTAACAGCATCACCATTGACATTTTGAGCAGGACAGTCTCTGTTTGTAGGAGGTCATCCTGCGCATCTCAGCATGTTTAGCGCACCCCTGGCTTCTACAGCTCTGAACACCAACGCTATCGTCAGACACTGACAAATGTTCCCTGGGACAGAATCATCCCTGGTGGAGAACCACTGACCTACAGAAAGAAAACACAAATACTGCTGATCTCATAAGACTGCCTTGAGAATGGAATGAAATAACACATAAAAAGACCTGTGTGGTACGTAACATACGCACCGTAAACCCTCACTGAAATGAGCTCTTACTGTTACTAGCCTCACACCCAGGACAGAAGTGGAGGAGAGAGAAAAGGAATGGAGTGAAGTGCACCCGGACAGGCAAGACAGTGTGACCCGAATTTATTATCAGCTGGGGTGACCATGGCTTCTCCTTTCACTTCACCCTCTCTGTACTCTAACAAGGACAATCAGGATCCCTTTGGGGAAAGCAGAGAGAAAAAGAGAAAGTGTAGGAACGTATTTTGTTATGGTGCACCGTGAAATAGGAGAGTAGAGAAGGAGGCAGTTTACTCTTCTTAATTTCTTCTAAACTGAGACAGAGGAATTGTGTGAAGAGTGGTCTGCAGTTCACAGTCTCCTCTCCTGTACCTTCCACTCTCGTCCCTCCTTCATTCCTTCTGCATTTACTGAGTGCCAGCTATACTGCAGTCTTCACATTACTTGATCCTTTACACGTCTAGTCTATGCAACTCACATTCTCTAAGCAATGAATAATTTCTAACAAGGCATAATTGGGAAAACAGCTGGGAGGGTAGAGTAGCAGTGGAGGAAGGCAATGGAGACGGAAAGGGGGGGAAGAATGGGAATGACGGAAAATGACGGAAACATGTTTCCTCACTTCGAGCAAAGGAAAAGAAAATAATCAAGCAATGTTAAGCTGTCTGTACATAAATGTAAAGGTGGCTGAAGATACAGGCTCCATATAGATCATACTGTCTGCCTAACACCAATGGAACGTTATGCAAGTGCTCAGACTGCAGCTTGGTGAGAAGTTTGTAATGATGATGAATTTCCCGAGCAGGTGACTCCTAGATCATTTTCAGCTGTCCATAATTAAACTGGTATCCATCTCTCGACAATGTCAAGGCTGTAAAATAATTCCAGTCATTGGACCTCTTACATCTGTGCTGAAATGAAATAATATTTGGCAGTAACAAGGAGTCACCGAAACTAAATAAACAGCCCCTTTCAAGACTACATAAAAGTTGGTAACGTAATAGCATTTGACAGGGATTAAGACCTCTTTGGGGCTGTAAGGAAGTTTCAGAAGCAACAATAATAAATACAGGGCAGGTACAACAGATCTGTGCTTTAACAGACATGTGTAATTTGAAATGTGATGGATTTCCCAAGGGAGATGAGCATTTTGAGCATCTAACATGCTATGTCAAAAAGCACAGGCCTCTACTTGAGAAACATTTGTTGGGATTACTCTTCCAAAGAAGGAAAAAGCTAAACTTCTCTTGTTAATTAAGTAGCATGTTAGTTTTTTGTATACCAGAGAAATGCATAAAGGCACATAGAGCTGTATGTGATAACCTATGGAAGAATCCTATATAATAATAGGCTAATATTGAAATCGACCAAATGGCGGAATGACTGGTCGCTATGACACGCACTGATCACCAGGGGGCAGACGCTCAATGCTGGAGCTGCCCCCTGGTGGTCAGTGTGCTCCCACAGGGGGAGTGTTGCTCAACCAGAAGCCGGGCTCTGGGATGGAGCCTCAACCAGCAAGGGGGCACAGGCCGGGCTGAGGGCCCCTCCCCCTCAGTGCACAAATTTCGTGCACCAGGCCTGTAGTTACCTAGAAAGATCAGAGGTATTTTAGCTTTCGATGTGTATTGATGAGCAACACTCAACTCTTATCTTGGCAGTCTTTTTTCTTACAATCTTTTTCCTTAGATCAGATCTTTTCCTTAGTCCCTAGATGTTCCCACCTGTCTGAAGTCCTTCTTAGTTCTTTTAGCTTGTAGTGAACGCTACAACTGAACAACCCAACAACTTTTCAAATCTTTCCAAAGGGATTTAACTCTCTCATATTGGAAATATTTGTATACACCGGTTGTCTCCTTCAGGAGCTGGGAAGTTCAGGTTCTTATCTGATTCTTCTTTTAAGTCCCTTCACAGAATCCCCAACATATGTACATATACAGTATATTCACTCATTTAACAAATATTAGAATGGTGTATTTAGGGTTACTGATTGCTTGGCTTGAAAGTGTTCTCAAATGTTTATAGCCAGAGCTATCAAGCTCTGGGAGTAGACTGCAGGTAGGAGTAGGTTCTCAGGACACACAATGGTTACAGAGCATACACTATGTGCCAGATGAGGATTGTTCCAACAATTGCACTAAAATAATCTCAGGATTGCACTTTAGACATTCTAGCTCCTTTAACTCTCACCTTCCTTTTGAGGTGGGTGCTCTTTATTACTCCATTTTATAAATAAAAAATGGAGGCCTGGCGATCACACAGCAAGTAAGTAGAAGAGATGGGATTTGAACTTAGGCTATCTGCTTCCAGGTCCTGCTCCTCGTCACCATATTCCGTTGCCTCACAATATGCCTTTTCACCACCTAGCTGATGCTACTAGATACCCACCCAGCATCTCCGCTCCTCCCCAGTCTTCATTCCCAATCCTCTTCTTCACTAGAGGGATGGAGAGTTTTTTAGCTCAAATTTTTATGTTTAAATATTCTTGGCATGCTTACTCATTTTATCCTTACTTGGTGCCTCAACTCTAAATAGCTGAACTTCTCTTTTCCTGAGACCTGGTGAGGATCTGAGACTTAGAACCCTCAATCCCAATAGCTCTGACAGGTGGCGGAATATGCTACCCCCAAATCTGAGGGACAGTTGACACTGGAGAGATAACCAAGAGTGAGGCCACCAGCAGCTTGAAGGACATATGACAGGAATTTGGATTTCACTTTGAAAGTAACACGATACAGAGTTTAAAACAGGTAAGAGACATCAGTTGCACAGAGGTCTCATTGAGAGTCTTATTTATCTTCAGTGACTATTCATATGCAGCAAAAACTCAGGCTTTATTCCATGTCTTGGTAACCCATGGCAAACCTCAAACCCCTGAATAAGTATTTCAGAGCTGAGCTTACACTCTGTTCCTTTTCCCTCCAGCTTGTTTGCCATTTGCTCATAGCTCTAGAAGCATGTGTGGTCAGGGGAGGTTTTCTAATTTTCCCAGCAGCTGTAGACAAAGATGTGGGCATGCAGGCAGCACCACTGACAGAGTCCCTTGATGGCAGGTTCATGTCTGTCCCTCCAGCACCCAGAACAGTGCCCAGCACAAGTGCTCAAAAAGGAAAGAAACAATGAATGAATGGGTGAACTCTGGGACATGTGAGAAGGGGTGAGAATAGGCAGAGCCACAGTCCAGTCTGGGTGGGTGGTGAGGGGGATGCAGAGTACAGGTGGCGAGTTCATCATGGAGGAGGATGGACCCTTTTCTGGTCCTGTGAGAAGCATGTGGACAGAGGTGTGGCTGTGTTTCTCCAAGTGCAGGCTCAGAAGTACCTGGATACTTGCTCACAGGTGTGTTCCTGGACCCCCTGAAGATGCCCTGATCCCATCACTGTGGCTGGGATCTGGAACTGTATTTTAATGAGCTCTCCAGGTGACTGATGTGTGCCACTTTGAGGGCCACTGACACAGGAGCCAAGAAGAGGTTAGAAATTGGAAGGGCTCACACCAAAGAGCCTTCTGCATCAACCCTTCCCAGATGTCCTTATCTGAGATCACTCTTCCTGGGTCCCACTGCCAGGGCCTCACTGACATTTCCGTCGAGGCCCCTCCTGCAGGCTAATAAGATGTGCCCTCATTAGCAGTCTTGCACGTGCACCCTTCATCTGCAGTCCACCTTGAGTTTGTGCAGGGCCGATGATGGCTTCTTCCTCTCTGTATTGCCTCACAGCATGTGAAATCTGTTTGAAATCACTTAAAGCAAATATACCCCATTCTGAATTTAGACAATAAAGGGTCCCCTCCCATTATCAGGAGAAATCTGAAAACAAAATTACCTAATCATTTAACTTTAATAAATTCCATACTCACAAAACACAGACAATAAAAATATGATTAAATATCTAACCTTATAATTTTTTTATGTTTTTAATTGATTTTTTAGAGAGAGAGGAAGGGATAAGGAGAGAGAAACATCGAATAGCTGCCTCCCACATGCACCCTGACTGGGTGATTGAGCCACAACCTGGGCATGTGCTCTGACCAGATATCGAACTGGCAACCTTTTGGTGCACAGGATGACACCCAACCAACTGAGCCACACTGGCCGGGGCCCAACCTTACAATTTTTTTTTAATTTTTTATTGCTTAAAGCATTACAAAGGGTATTACACATGTGTCCTTTTTTTCCCCCCGGCCCTTGACAATACGCCGGCCTCCCCTACCCCCCAGTGTCTTATGTCCATTGGTTATGCTCATATGCATGCATACAAGTCCTTTGGTTGATCTCTTACCCCCCTCCCTCCTGCCCCCCAACCTTACAATTTTTGCTTATCAAATTGACTAAGATAAAAAATACACAGTTGAAGAGGATGTGGTTAAATTGGAAGTATTAGAAGGGATGCAAATTGGCACAAATTGTCTCGAATGTATTTTGACATTGTGTCAAGAGCTTTATAAAGATTTATATACTTTGACTTAGTAATTCCACTTCTTGAAAATTTTCATAAGGAAACAATCAGGGTTATAACTATTAGTAAATAGTCTAAATTTAGCAAAGGGGGATTGGTTAAATGAATTATTAAATAGAGACATGCTTTCTATTATATAGACACTGAATATGGATTTAGAAATAGGCTAACATCATATGTGGAAATGACATGATAGAAAGCATATATTATATAATTCCTATTGTTTAGAAAGAAGCATACTCTGAGTGGTGGAATTTTTTACAGATACTTTTTAAGTACCCACCATTATATGGGCTATGCTCTTTCTATATTTTCCAATTTTAAAAAAATTAACATGTATTATTTTTATAGTAAAACAGCTGATAAATTATAGGTACAATAGAAATGCTATACAGCAATTAACTGTTTTTAACAGTACCACCCCCTACCCTCCCAGAGAATTCTTCCTGCACACAAATTCTAATAGCTCCACCCCTCACATTACTCCCAGCTGTGCATTCCTCAATGGCTCCCATACCCACAGGACCAAACTGCTCACTCCTTAGCAGAGCATACCGAGACCTCTATGACCTGACCTTGACACACCTGTCCAGCCTCACTGCTGGCTGCTCCTTCCACTTTCCTGCCTGCACTTGAGGATGCCCACTGCGGAGACTTCCTTGGTACACTGTGCCATCTTATGTCTGCCGGATTTTGCACGGACTGAGTCCTTTGCCCAGAATTCCCCCTCCTTCATTACTTCCTAAATCCCCCATTCGATTTTTAAGTCATTTTCCTAAAACTTTTCCCTGAAAACTTCAGAAAGCTTTAAGCATTGCTCTATGTCCTCGCTGCACTTTTTAAACTTCTTTGCTATTCTATGCTAACAGAATTGCTCATTTCCATATCTGTTTTCCAGGTTGAAGACTGGAATTAAATAAAAAATAGTTAGCACACAAATCGCACAGACCTCCACAAACATTGAGCAGGTGTCCCTTGTAAAGGCACTGCGATGGCGGGTAACATCAGTCAGCCCTCCTCACGCCAAGCCAGTGGCTTCAGAGACTGGGAAAGCAAAGTGCTAGTTCACTAACTTAAGAAGTGACTGGTGCCACAGAAAGTACTGAATGTGCCCCAAAGACTGTATATATAGGACAGGATTCATTCATTCTTTTAGCCATTTCACAAACATTATTCTGTTCCCCCTGTGTGCTAAAGTCAGTGGCTTTGGTCTTCAATGCAGCCCAACACATGCGCAGGACTAGCCACCAGGATGGGAAAAATATTAGAGCTCCTGATTCTATTTATCCTTATTTTGTCCTTTTTTGTTTTTATTTTTGAGGATGTTCTATAATATTGGTAATTTGTTTCTATTCCCGTACATTTTTATCTCTCTGTATACACACACAACATACATAGAATAAATGCTCAATTATTTTTTTAGCTGATGGGAAATGTGACCAAAATAGCTTGGAATTGCTAGCATAGAGCACAGGGTCTTTAGGGAATGAATAACACATGCCTCTCCTGCTCATGCCACTCACTAGGAAGTACGGGAGGCAGACACAAACAAACCACCACGGTATAACACAGCAAGATGAATTTGCCTAAGGAATTCCAAGAAGATTTCATAAAAGAAATGGCATTTGAACAGGGCTATTTGGCTGATAAATGAAAACATCTAAGTCTGAAATTTACATAATTCTATTCAACTTGGTGCACTTTGCACTTGGGGAGAAAAGGGTAGAAGTGAATTAGAGCTACAATGACTAAAACGGAATGAGCTAGAGTTACTACAAAACCGTGGCTCATCCAAATGGCTGAAGGAACAGAGGTGTATGTGTGTGTTCAGTTTTGGAGCAAGTCGATGAGCTTGGATATAGATGTTCTGGACTGCGCAATCTCTTCCTAATGCCGCATCAGGTCTAGCCCCACTTCCTACTACTCTCAAAACACCCCTAGCTCCCAAGGCCTTCTAGAGAACATTGCACCTTAATTTAATTTGTTTTCTTGTTGTATTTTAAAATTTTGTGCAAAGTGGTCAGTATTCTAAGTGGGGATTTTTTTTTTTGCCCGAGGAATGACTGATAAAACTTAACTCAAATTTCCGAGGGCAATGTGTGCTGGAAGCTGGGGTTTGGAACAGTTCTTTCAGAAACTTTAAGACAAAGGGAAACACCTTCTCAATAACACCACTGGAGAAAACTCCCGGGGTTGTGCTCTTTGGTTTAGATGAATTGCTAAACAGGTTAAACTCAATTGTTAGCTGCTTGACTACAGGAACTGTGTCTCCAAGAGCATGACCTTGACTTTGGAGTCAGAATGCCTGGGTTCTAATATGGGCTCTGCCATGATTAGCTGTGGGTGGTGGGTAAGCAGTTAACCTCTTTGAGACTCTGCTCATTTCCCACATGAGAATAGTAAGAGGGAAGTCAGCTTCACCAGGTTGTTGTTGGGATCAGATCTGACAAGTTGGCAGTTTTGTGTTCCTACAAACATCTTCCAAACATAAGTTATTATTCTTGTTTTGTTTAAGGGTCCCAGCAAAGAGGACTGTGTGAGATGTCATGTTCCATAAACTATTGATTCGAAAAGAAGACTGGCTGCCTGGCTGAATGAATATGGAAGGGGCTTAGTTTCAACACTCATGGTTGTGCAGAATTGCTTCTGAGACTTGCATCATTACCTTGAGCCTTGGCCCTTGCTAACCCTTCACCCTTATGTGCATGACTTCAAGGGCCAGTTTTTATCTCTGAGAAGTAGATTCGAGCTGAGAGGATGGGAGACGTGATGGGTTAACATTCTGCAAAAGGCAGTTTCATTTCACTAAAACCAGGGTTTTATGGACACTGCGCCTGAACTCAATAGGCTGGTGCGGGGGCTATTTTTGGACAGGCAGGATTTCCAGCACCTCTTAAATCACATCACGCGGCTATTGCCGGTTCCGCCTACACACAGGGCGGGCCTGCATACATAAAACAGGACACCAGCCCCGGGTGAGACCAAAAACTCTCCCTCCCCCCATCTGATGACTAATACTTGTCTCTGCTTTCAGAAAGAAAGGGAAAGCGCCATACACAAGCCTTACCAATCCAGTACGTTTTCCTTTGCCTGCTACAAAAAGGGGGGAAAGTGTGTGTGTGTGCGTGTGTGTGTGTGTGTGTGTGTGTGTTCCTCCAATGGTTGAGAAATCTGAAATGAACTTCTATGGGAAACCTCTGACAATGCTCTGTAGATAGTTTTACGCAGGGAATTGAAACAAGTTGGCAGAAAGAATAATTTTTTCTGGGTAATTCAAAGCAGACATTTTACTGGAGGAAAAGCAAATCAGAAATTTGCTGTCATCCTTGAAATTTTATTAGTTACAAAAAGTAATATATTTGTCCTTTGCATTGCATTCAGATAGGATCCATCCTTTTCCCCCCTCTCAATCATATTCCTAAAATGAATCTTTGAGGATCCAATGCAAGACTAGCTTCTCCTATAGGACACAGAACCCGACAGTGATGCCTGTGACTCACATGTCATAAGCTCTGCCCTACTTCTCTGCAGTTCCAAAGGTAAATGGAAGGGTAACATTATAAGACTTGAAATAACGAAAATAATTAGGTGTTCCCTCTGATAAATATAATCTAATTAAACATTTCCTGATGAGTGAGTGAGCCAAAATGAGTTTGTCTTTTTCATAAAAATTCTTGATAAAGGCAAATTAGGAAATGATAAATTTCTTAGTTTTGGACTGTGGTGTGGCACAGGGCACTATGCAGAGCATCCTGTTGGCCTCGCTCACATGTAACCCAAATAAGTATGAAGCTGAAATACGAAATTTTAAAGGAAGTGGTCTATTGAACAATTTCACTTTTTCTGGGTAAGAATTTTTGTAAGGTTGGTTTCCTGTGATTCAAACTCCTAAACTTACATATGTTTATATATTTCTTGAATCAATATAGTGACCATATTTCAGTTAACTTACATTATCATGCTACTAAGGTTTGAGGGTTTTTGTTCTTGCCGATCATGTTTGTGAAATAGAAGAATGGATGGATTTTAGTACATAAAGCTCTATCTGAGATTCATCCATTCAAATTAATATTTACTAAGTACTCAATATGTACAGTAGCTCTCCAATAAATACAAACAAATTTTTCTCTAATAGTCCATTCTCCCAGCTTTAGTTTGGTATTTCTTCTTCCTTTCCTTGCAACCAAAGATTGAGGAGTTAGAATTTCAGAAATAGAGATCACATTAAAAACATATAGAAGCATGAAAATTGTTACCACATTTTAATTTCAGCTATACTTTCTCTCCCTCTAAGGAAACAAGGCCTCCCATATCTTTGTTGCATTTTTGACTGTTTTGGTGAGTGTCCTGCCCCTCCCATTCTCCTCTTTCCAACATACCCTTGTCTGGGGGCCATTACCCTTTTGGCTGAAAGTTGTGAACACTAAGTGAGGTCAGCCACAGGGCTCAATGAAGAATAGACTCAATTACAACCAGGCATTAAATATACAACTTCTATATCAGACTTGCTACAAGGTATTAAAATGTCATACAATGGCATGAAGCAAACCTATTTTTATAAGATTGTTAACTATGAGCTCTTGAGGGCAGAGACCACCAGGTCCAACTCAATCTTGTGCCTATTATCCAGCATGTGATAAGAAACTCGGTGAAATGTCTGCTGAGTGAGGAGCAGGCTGGGATGAGTATCTGCTTTGTCCCTTAGCCCAGTGTTAGGTGAGCAACTGAAAAAGGGAAATGCAATTGGATGATTAACACAGAGTAGGTTTAGAGGATTCTCATGCATTGGTTTTCCAACTCCTTTGGACCTATATTTACAGCAAAAAAAAAATGTTTGTATCACAAAGTACACACATACAACTGCAACCAACTACATTTCATTGTAAACTAACGGGTTTTCAGCCAGTTAGACAACCACTGTATAGAATATGGAACCAATAAAGGGAAAATGGAAGGGGCCAAAACGGCTAGTTCCCAGGAAGTACTACTGAACTGCTGTTGTTGAAAGGGATTACTGTCTATCTACTCTTTGTAGTCTTTACCAGTAACTCTCACTAGTCCTCCTTTAATATGTTGATTCTTCCAGACAACAATACTTCTTTGATACATACCATGTACCAGCACTGAGGTAGGCACAGAAGAACACAAAAAATGAAAAACTACAAATCCCGACTTCCTTCTTGATATCTCCTCTTAGATATCTTTCGACATCAAATTTAACTGGTCCCAAAGTATACTTCCAAACTTCTTCCAAATTTAGTCTTCTCTACTTTTCTCTATGTCCAAAATTATTTTTGTTAGGCAGAATAAGGGTCTCAAGGGTCTGGGCTATTCTTTTAAATCCTATTCTCGATAGATGTTCAATATAGCCAGTATTTTGCAGACCAGCTGTAAACAGGATGAGCTTGACAGAACCCAGCCCAGTAAGTGTAGCCAACTGAACTCAACCTGTAATTGAGCAAATAGTGGTCAATCAGGGTGGCAGAGCTTTGGATAGGAATCCCTTTACTTGCTGAAAGTAAATAAAACTACGTTGCATAACCATGTGTCATTTTTAAATAGAGCATCCTTCAGTTCAGTAAGGTTTTCACTCAGTTTCTTAAGCCAGAACTTTGGAGTCACTCCTGATACCTTCTTCTCTCTCACCCCTCACATCTCACATCAGCATCTTCTTCCTAAATATATTTTGAATCTGCCTGCTCGCTCTCTCTCGACATGGATACTCCCATGGCTTCCTAACTGGTCTCCTCACTTCCATGTCTGCCTCCTGCTCCCATCCCAATTTATTCTTCATCCAACAGCAAGAAAATATTGAAAAACAAACAAACACACTACTCAGCTTGTGTCCTTCTCCCTTTAAAAACCTTAATATCTTCCCATTTCCTATTAAGTAAAAATGCAAACTTTTTCTTAACAAAGACCTACCAGTCCCTATAGATCTGGCCTCAGCCCACCTCTCTCTTCTCACTCTCTCTTTTTGTTCCAGGTACAGTGGGCTTTTTCATTCTTCTAAGAATGAATCTTCCCCTTCCTGCCTCAGATTCTCTGCACATGCCGTTTCCTCTGCCTGAATATTTCCCCTACCCTTTAGCTGGCTCTCTTTGTTATCAGTTTATTTCCAACACATTTTTTTCTTGTGATTCTCCCTGACTTAAAACAATTATCTCAATTCCTAATTTTATATATTTTTTCATATTTAATTTTTGCTTAAAGCCTGCCTTCCTCATTCAAGTGTGAATTCTGTGGCAGCAAGGAATCTGTTTCATTCCCCAAGATAAACTGAACCATAGATTTGGTGTATAATAGGCACTCAAATATTTGTGGGATGTATACAAATAAAGCATTTCCTAAACCTTAGTGATTATCACTTGATGATTTAGCCAAAGCTATATAACACCTGTACTACAAACCTAATATTTTTCTCTAAACTGATTGCAAACCAAGTTTAATTTAATTTTTTTAAGTCTTTATTGTTGTAAGATGAAAAAGTGGAGACTGGTTAGTTGCCCAACAATGTGAATATATTTAGCACTACTAACTATACTTAGAAATACTTAAGATGGTAAATTTTATGCATGTATTTTTACCACAATAAAAATACCCTGGTCATAGATGTTTCTAGTTCTTTCATGTTTCCATGAAAAACTCCAACATTCACCATGACTCAGTAGAATTTTTAAAATACTATTATTATTTCAATATTATTTAATTACTAATATTATTATTAATTATAGGTAAACTTAACTGGACACTTACTCTATGCCAGGTAGTAGGCTAAGTATTTCATATTTATTATCTCATTTAGTCATCACTACAGCTTCATGAGGTAGGTACTATCAACAATGCTGACTTTACAAAGAGCAAACTGACATACAGTGGAGTTATGTAACTTATCGGAGATTCCATAGTGAGGAAGTAGTCAAGAGTTAGAACCCAGGCAGTCTGCTTTGGATCAGAGCATCTCACCACCGGCTTCTAACCTGATGGCTGCTATTCATTAGCTGAACCTTGCTCCATTCCTGTCTCTGCTTTTTGAAAACAGGACTCCAAGTTTCAGATCTGAGAGACAAAGATTTGAGCTCTGAGCCCTGGGAGCCCATTCCGAAAGCAATAGAGCCCTGACCTTCTGCCTCTCAGTTATGAGCCTGGACTTGACCTTCTCTGCTGGGCTGCTCTGTCCTCCTCCTTCCATGGAGGCTCAGGACATTAACACATTGTACTGCTCTTTTCCCCATCTCGACAAAATTCATTCGGTTGCCATCCTTGCTAACTAACCCTTTATAACTCTTCCTACCCCTCTGATTTCTCATCTTCCTTTCTTTGGGTGAGAAATGCTCCCAAAGCCCATATTTTGGCACAATAACCCTAGGTTGTTTTTATAGTCCCAACGTAGTACTTCTTTGTAATAGCTCAATATTCCTAAATTTTGTTCCAAGTCATTATTTTACATTTATAAATATCAGATTGTATTAATTGGTTCCAGCTTTAAAAATGTTCCTTCAGAGGTTATTTTCTGCTATTTTGATAGCGGTTTCTAATCCTGGAGCACCGAGGCCCTGAAGTGGGCCATGTTCTGCAAGCATCCCTGAAGGGCTGGTGTGGAACGAAAAAGATATACAGATCCTGGGCCTCGCTGTACCCTTTGAAGACTATACTGGCCATAATAGCTTCAAAGAATTTCAACAAGTTCCTAAGACATGACCTTCCCTTTCCGAAAACCACGTTGGCCAGGCTTGCCTTAATCAAGCTGTGCTTTTCTAAGCATCCTTTTACTTGATCTCCTGCAGCAGTTTTTAATACTTTCCCCACAAGTGAAGTTAAACTAACTGGCCTGTAATTTCCTGGTGTGTCCCTAAGCTCTATGAAATAACGGCATTAGGTTGGCTACCTTCCAATTCTTCCTGAATTTTGTTTTGTTTTGTTTTAAAATGCAGGATTGAAAAGGCCGGAGAATGCTTCCTGTCTCCCTTTTCCTTCATTTCTTCCATGACATACTGCTCCTTCTGTTCCCAGTAGATCTGCCATTTTAATAACTTCAAACCTCTTAAATGTTTTCACATATTATTTGTTCCTATCTCTGAAGCATGAGTTTCCCATTTTTCATTTTGACAAGGGCCACCCCCCAAAAAAATAAGGGCTTGAAATTTTATTGAGTAGACCGTTAATTGGAGGCACTGTTTAAGAAATAAGTTTTATACTAGGAATCTGGAAAAGGGTGCCAATCAGATTATAATAGATTCTGTACTCGTACTTGTGAGTTATTATGTATACATGTTAGGGAAAAGAGCTGAGAAACATGTTATACACCCATGAAGAAGGATCAAATATGAAATTATTACATAGGGGGATACTAATTCAATGTAATAGCAAAGTATATTAAAAATGTGGTGAAACTAATTAGATCTGACGATGTAAAATTCGCATCCTATATTTTTAACTGCATATGGTCCATTATTCTCAAATCTAGTAACAGAAAATCTTTCCATATTTAATGATCTCCCAGTAGAAAGAGCCATAGAAATATCTTAATTAAAATACATCAGTTAAAACATAAGGTTTTATTTTTTTATTGATAGATATAAAGAGGAAAATTATTTGCATATTTGTAAAATTGCATTATATCATTAATCTTTACGATTGTCCAAGTCCTTTACTGTACAAAATTGACTATTTTTTTTAAACAAGTGAGCCACCAACTAGGGCATAAAAATCTTTATTTTTATAGACCATTTTTGTTTCAGCAGGCTTTTGGTGTTTTGTTTCTGTGGTAACCTAATTTATCTTTTCTGAATAAGTCACAGACAAGCACAAAAACCACAGTCCATGTGTGGATGGAGGCCTTCCAGGTAGGGAGGTGCAATGATCACCATCATGAAATAAAGGAAACTATGGAGTGGAATCTAAAACTTTTAAGAAAGTAATCTTTGATTTCAGGAATGAGTATATGTGCAAATGAACAGGTCAGATTCTCTATGTGGGCCGTAAAACATATACGGACAGACAGATATTTGTGTATACTCAAAAAATAAATTTAAGCTCCAGGAGTGAATCTTAAAGCATAGATTTTTCCCACTGTTTAAAATGTTTTCTCATAGCTTTCCATCTTTAGGATTTTAAAGCTATAATTAAAATAGGCATAGGATTACCTCTCCTAGTTAGTATATATTGTACCATGTAACTACAAATTTAGTATGTATTATCAGTCTTCTCCCACTCCTATGTCTTAGCTTGAACTGTTTCCCCTTTTTTAGAATGTCCTCTGCCACATTGGAATTCCAAGACCTACCCACCCAAGGGTGAACAGCTCTGAGCCCAGTGAAAGGGTATTGGGTTTGTGGGAAAATGGCAAAGCTTGAGGCAATGAATTTAACTACAATTAAATCCAAATTCTTCAGTTTTCTAATTAGTAGACTTTCTACATTCTCTTTGCGTTCATTTCCCTATATGTAAAATGAGGTTATTTATATTTTCTTTTAGAATTGTGATATGGATTAATTTGGATAATATATTTAAAAGATAAAAATTATCAGGACCCCTTCCCTTGTCCTCCCAATACCATCTTCTCCACCAAACTCTCCCAACCCTAGCTAATAGCAATCTCATTTTCCTTGGAATGCCCATAACACTTCATCTGTTCCTCATGGACTTGACTATTTTCTGCATTGAGTTATTCACTCATTTAACAAACATTTGTTGAATACCTACTATGTGTCAGGCTTATATTTTTTTCCTTTTATTTCTTTTTAACTAGTTCTTAAGCTTCTGAGGTCAGAGTCTTTATAATATTCATATTCCCTCCTCCATTATCCAGATAGTGTTTGACACTAGTGCTTGAATAAGAATATACTTGTTTCATATTTGGTACAATATCACTGTTGGGTAAAACTGGTCACTATATAATACAGGAAATATCTGTATTCATTTTCATAGGTGTCCACATCCTCAAAAAGGATTACATGCTAGAATTTGTAGTTATGTGTAATGCCAGTGCATGAGATCATCAATGTCTCCATCATTGTTAAATAATAATATAATAAATAAATAGCTAACATTCCTGAGACTAAAAAAGATTATTCTCTTCCTATTCCCACATGAGTCCTTGAAGTAGCTCTTGCAAGAGCAAAACACAATTTCCAAAAAGCGAAGGTGAATGAACAAATGGGCTATAGTTATTATGCATGTCTCTGTGGAATTACATTAGCACAGATGTAAGCAGGTTTTCAAAAAACTGAGATTTATAAATAAAGACTCTCATATATACAATATCATGGCTAGATGCAATTCTAAAGTTTCAGGGGAAATTACACAATTTCAGAAATGAGGCGGAGTGTACACAACACCAAGCCATCCAAACGAAAGCTTGAGCACATCATTCAGGAATGTGGTCTTTGCAGGCCCAGACATTCCAAGTGGTTATTGGAAATATGTAATGTGGTTCTGACACTATTTTACTACTTGTGGATGAACTGTACCATAATGAAGTTTCACTTTAATTTGCTGCTCCTCCTAATTGACCACAAGCTAGGAAACCAGAAAGCCAAATTGATTAGAACTGTGTTTAAAGTAAGAATGACTAGGCTCTGATTTAAGGCCAATGAGAATATCCTACAAGTAGAGTAAATGGAATGGAAGTGCATGGCTTTATGATATCTATTTTGAGGTCTCGCTAAAAAAACGCAGGTCTAAGAGGAAATAACACTGTGACTTTCCCATGCAACATAAGCAATTTTGTAAGAGGAGCTATTCTTTCCCATTGCAGTTTTCCTTGAGAAGGAAAAGATAAGACTCCCTACACTGGCTCCTGAAGAGTTCACCTGTGGCAAGGGGTTCACTTGCTATAGACCATGCAGGACATTCAGCAGAAATAGACTCAGGAGCAGACTGTCCACATGCCCTGAAAGCCCAGAGATCTCAGAAGAATTTAGCTTCTGGGCCTCTTTCATGGTCGCCACTCACAGCTACCTCAGGGCTCTCAGTAGGCATCACCCACAGCTTTTTAAATCACTTGGGATGAAGTACCAGGCGACAGAGTTCCTGATCAGGTCCTGAGTGTGGAGGGACTGAGATGGAAATGGGCCCCTCTGCTCCACATGTGCATTCTGTCCTTGGCTAACCTGACCAAGAGCCTGAATTTGTTTTTGTTCTTTATCCATTTTTGCTATAGTCACTGATATCAATGCTCATCTGCTGCACCCAAGGTTCAGTCTCTGTGGTGCTGCTCATCCGGCTTCCCTTTTCTTCTGCAACCATTAAAAAAAAGGTAGGTGAGAGGGTATGGGAGGCTGATTGCCCAAAAGCTCCACTGGAGGAATGTGGTAGAGCCAGATGTTAAATGGACCTCCCTGAGTGAAGCATACACATCCAAGAGTCACGGCATATATTGGAGAGAAATGGCTTTTCATCTGAACTCTGAATTTGTGACACTGTGTGATCCCGCATCCCAGTCAAATGGCTATCCAGATTAGACTTCAAAACTGGCCTGTATCATCTCTCTGATTTTTACTGAGCATTTTTGAAGAAGGAAGAGTCCTTTGGGGAGCTCCTTGATCCCAGGGTCAAGAACTGGACATGGGTTTCTATAGCTACTTCAGAAGAAAATCTCTAATGATTTAAATCTAGGTATCACTTAATGTCCCAACTAGAGCACACATACTCAGAACATCATAACAAAAGATAGTAAGTATATGTTATTTAACGCTAACAGCACAGAGCTTTCCCATGATAATGTGGCAGGAGTCAAAATATAAAATCCATGGTATTGTCAATCACACATAAACCCAACGAAACTTGTTCAGATAGCACTCAGGCAATGCTACAGAGGCCTTTATGAAATCATCCAAGACCTGAGACACATAAAAATTTTACTAGTCATCACTGAAATAAAGTCCAAACAAGTTTGTCTTATAAAGATCCAAAAATCCTTGTGTTTTAGTCTACAGAGCCATAAAACAGTGCCTGATAAATTTTAAGTGATATTCTAATTAATCGCTGGATTTTTATAGTTTCTTGTGAGCTGTAAGTTAGTTATTAACAAGGCAAAGAGAAAGGAAACCCTCTTGTACTGAGTATGAGTTCTAAGTCCTTTGCACAAACCCACTAGTCAGCCAAGCCAGGTTTTGGTGTTAAGCATCTGCTAGAAATGGAATGCACCATTAATCTGAAGATTATTGTCATTTTCACATTGATTAAAAAGTAGGATGTAGAATGTGCACAAAGTTCACAAACTGATAGAAAATCATTCGAGGTGGCTCTGTCCTGTGCAGGAAACATTTTGGGGGACATTTCTACATTATGTCTTTGGTGAAATGAATACTTTTTCATACACTAATAATATGACCCCCTTAAATAATATCACATATTCAATAATTACCATGAGAAAGTATAACCAGACACTCTTGCATATAAAAATTTCTGATTTATATTCTTCAGTTGGATGCAGTGATGGTGTAGAAAATCTGGGACAATTTTATTCCTAGAGAGGAATTTAGTTAAAAGGACGGCAGATTTTTTAAGTGCCCATCACCAAGAACAAACAGCTCCAATGAGAAACAGGGATTTGTTTTCATAGAATGAATTAAAGTGACTAAAAGATTATTATTTCAATTCTCATTTTCTAAAATAAAAATATCTTCAATAAGTATGTCTACCTACCTCATAATATAAGGGAAAGCTAATGCCTGCAGGTTGCTTTGACTTTTTAGGTGTGGTTCCAAATAGTACATTTGCTTCTTCAATCTGTAAGAAAATAAAAATTCATCTATGGTGAGAAAGGCATACATAAAGAACAATTAAATAGGTATATGTGACTTTCAAACACCTAGGTGGCTTGAGGGGTTGGGAATCTAGCAAGGAAGAGCTATTCATGGACAAGGTAAAGTATTTATAGTCACTGTGGTCAGCGCTCAGTGACTGTATGAGTATGTGCCATCTGACAGGACTATGCTATTGGGCCCCTCTGACAGCTATGAGTCTCTGTAGACTTCAATCTTTCTAGTTAGACTTCCCGGAACATTACATAGTTTTGTCTTTTATTTTATTGAACTTTCATTAAATAATTCCTCATATAACCTAGCAGGGGCCAGGTAAGGCCTCAGAAATTTTTGTTGAATGGATGAATGTTGAATGACCAATATTCATGGACAAAAGATAATTACTTCAGATGAAACAATTCAAATTATTCTAGCTAAGTGTTTAAAATAATCCACAAAAATTTACCAAATAGCCCAAGAATATGACAGTTTTATTTATTTTATTATTTTATCCTACTATTTTAAGAAAAAATATCTTCAAGGGAGTGGGAAGGACAGTACCTGCTGGAGAATGTCTTGCCATGATATTATACTGAAGAGTCTTCGCTGAGGGACCTGGACAGCAAGGGTGAGGGCTCGAATGAGAAGATCATCCTCAACCTGGTTTCCAACAACAAAAGCGACGGAGCCCTTCCAATCTTTCTGTTACAAAACCAAAAGAATTAGACTCTCAATACTCCTGGCTGGGTATTTGTGTGTCAATGGCTTCTACTGAAAAACAGAATAATATTTCCATAAATCTTACAGGGTGGTGGGGGTGGAGGAGGGGGACGGGTGGGAAGAGATCAACTAATGAATATATTTGCATACTAGAGGTCCGATGCATGAAATTTGTGCAAGGGGCTCGGCCCTTGCAGCCCCTCACAGCCCCGGCTGGCCCTGGAAGCTCTGGCTTGGTCTGGAAAGTCATCTGGACCGTCGTCCAGAAGAATGTCTGGACGGTTGTTCTGCTGTTTGGTCTAATTAGCATATTAGCTCTTTATTATATAGGATTATATAGGATATGCATAGCCCATGGACAGACAATAGTGCAGGAAAGGCCTGGGGTAGGGTATGAGAGCAGGGTGGAAGAGGCCAATGGTGGGAAAAAGGGAACATCTGTAATACTTTCAACAATAAAAATAAATTTACAAATAAAACAGTTGACTTTATGCAGCTTATGTGGGTTCCTGATTCAAGTAGCCGCCAGGCGGCAGTATTGTGCCAAATTTCATGCCACTTGACAAAAACACAATTTTCTTGAGAAAGTAGGTCTTTTATTTTAAGGAAGACAACTTTTAAAAATGACACACTTTCACCAGAATGCTATCCAAAACCAATTTGGTGTTGGAAAGCATTAGGTTCATATGTTACAAAATATACATTAAGATATAATCGCAAGTGCCAAAAACTTTATTTTGTCGCTGATAGAACCCTAAGATTCTAAATAATTCTAGGAACATAGTAGGAGCTCAAGAAATATTTGTTGAATATTGGATAATATTGAATTTGTTGCCAAATGGACTTTTATATGAGGTAAAAATGCAATCTCTGAAGCATTTATAAAATACAGAACTAGAACCCATCTTTTTCTCCTAATCTAAAATAAGAATCCCATTGTTAATTCGTGAGTTCTTTCCACTCCCAATAAATAGGCTAAAATATTATACTGGGACATGAATTTTTGCATTAAATGATTGAAAGCAATTTTACTAAAGACAAAATTCTTATTCAGTAATCCCTTTCTCTCTATTATAATTTCTATTGGGAAGAAGCAATTCTCTGGAGGAGATTAAGAATAGAATTTACTGAATTACCCTGCTGTGCTGAGGGAAGAACCAACATGCAAATCAGGCTCTAACAGTCTTATGGAGAGATGGATCAAGTAGACAGGATATAGACATCAGGAAAGAGAGAATAATAAGGAAGGGCACTATAGCTATGTGCACTCTCTAGGCCTTAGTTTCCCCATTTATAAAATAAAGAAGGTGCCATTTATAAAATAAAGGGGCTGGGCATGTCCATATTCACTTCTCTCTAGCTCCACTCTAGAGTTTTGATTCAAACAGAGTGTAACTCCCCCTTGCTGGATTCCAAAACAATGTCTAAGATGATTTGAAAAGATTTTACACAACTTAAATGAAATGCATTAATTGTATGTGGTTCTCTCTGGCTTCTCTCCACCTCTTTATCAGGGTAATGACAGAACGAGGGTACAGGTGGGAGAAAGGATCTTAGTGCAAATTCTTCCTTACCATCAAATAGTGATTATCATTAAACTCTCTTACTTCTCTCCATGGAAACTTCCTAACAATACTCACCCAATTTTCAATGCTACCACCAAAATAAAAACTACACATAAGAGCACAAAAATGTGTATTTTACCTGCAAAGAGCATGTGTGTCGGTGTGCCTGCATGTGGGTGAGGCTCTGTATTCCCTCTGTCATATTGAGTTTAAAACCTGCTTTTTTGCTGTTTGCTAATTCGCCCTGGGAAGACTGAGCATTTGCTTTTTAAATATTCTTATTCAGAAAAGCAGGTATGATATTCATTATGCATGCTTTAGAAAAAAATTCCATTATCACAAATGAACTTCCTTTTAGACACCTTTCTTTTCTCTTGTCTGTCTCTCAGTCAAATATGCAACTATAATCATCATTAAAGGAGGAAAATCTCTCTCATTCTTATAATAAAGTCCATATGGCTCTTGAACAGGCAATCCCATTAATTTCCTAGAAGTCACACTTTCCATCACTGAAGATTTTAATGACCATTTCTATCCCTAGTCCCACTCCCTACTGTAAATGTTCTTGCCAATATTTGAATGTCAGTGGTGACAAGAAAGGGCTGTCTCTCAGTTCTTTTGGAGATAATTCAGAAGAGGGCATTGTAGTTCAGCGTCCACCCCTCAGTATCTGGCATTGAAGGCAGGTGTTCACTATTTCAGACCAGAAAAAGAGAAGGGAGGAGGAAGAAACTAACAATTATTGAAAAATGTCATGTGCCAGGCATATGTTATCTCATTAAATCCCTAAGTAATCTCTTTAAATAGGTGCATTAATACTTTATTGATGGGCAAAACAGAGGCCCTACGAAGTTAAAAATCTTGTTAAAGGTCATTTTGGCAAAAAACCACATGGAGACCACATACTGGCTTGTAATTTTGTGATCATTTCAGAACAATTTTGAGAGCAAGCCTTTGGGGTCAGAATGCCTTTCTATAATCCTTAAATTGCACCTAATGGCTACTTTAGCCACAGTAACCATAATAGATGAAGATTTATATCACATACCGAGGTGCATAAAACCTTCAAAAATAGATTATTAAATCTTTTAAACACCATAAGATTGCTCTTTTATAAATGACAGTTTTACCAAGACTCAAAGAGGTTAAGAAAATTTCCCAAGGTTCCTTCTCTCGAAGCCCAGTGGTCTTGTTACTTTGCTGGAGAACACATCTGAACACAAGACCTGCTCCTCTGATCACAGCACTGTACTGAAACTTCTGGGACCCCTGGGGTCACCTTGAGGCAGTTCACCTGGGCCAGAGCCAGGCCACATCTCTCCACTAGAAGGGATCTAAGAGTTCTGCTAAGGCTCAGTTTCCCCTCTGCACTCTCTCACCCACCAAACTCCTGCTCCCGAAATTAGAGCTGGCTAAACAGGATTCCCAGAGGACTTGGTTGGAGTGCTGACTTCGTGTTAACCACATCGCCAGAATGGACTGACCAGGCAGAAACAATGCAAACCCGGATTGTCTGTTGAGAAGGATGCACTCACTGGCAAGCTGCACTAGGGGGCAGCGAGATGCCAGGAAATGCACAACATTCCACTAACAAGAGCAAATTGTTTCCTGTGTCTAATTAAATGTTGCTCTGCAAATTTAATTTCTGAATCTTTCTCTTAGTAGTTTAGGATAAATGTAGAGTCCACGTCTCTACTAACTGGCAGCAGTTTTAGAAATAGGAAAATTTTTGTAAAAAAATCAAACACCAAGTAGACATGGCAAAATACTATTAAAAACACCCCTCCACTCGTATCCCACCAACACGCAGTTAAGCAAAAGCCTTACATTTGAGTTCACCAGGCAGCAAGAGAAATTTAGTCTAGAGGCTGACCCTGGGGGAGGAAAGAAAGCAGGGTGCGGACAACCTGATTCATCACACGAGAGTCCCGCAGTGCTCCTACCTGTGGGCGAGTTTGTTTAAGAAAGTTCAAAAAGTTTGGGTTGTAATTAGTAGCATAAGCCTAGAGAAAGAAAACATTAATCATTTTAGGAAAACTTCCCTGGATGTATCCAGTGGTGAAGGAAGAGGGCTTTAGTCGGGCACACCTCAGACACCTCAGGAAGTCGGGCTGGCTCTTGCTGCCAGGAGGCATCTACTGTACATGTTATTGCTGAGTCTTGCCCTCTCGTAGTTATTGATAAAGTCATTCAAAGGATGGAATGAAGTCATGTATGGACACAATCCATTACCTTTTATTTACTTTACCAGTCTCACCTAATTTGAAGCCTGGCAGGAGGGCGTCTGAACCCAAACACTTACATACTGGTCTCCTAAGGCAAGAAAGCAGTCATGGAAATGCAGACAACCTGGCTGTCTCATATAAGCCCACTGTCCCAGAGACATAGTGTAGATTGATAACTATTTTTCTTTCATATATTATAAATTCTCCACATTTTATTTAGGCATTCCTACATTCTAATATAATTACAACAACCCTATCAAAAGCAAGTGAACAGTAGCTTTGGTGTGACAGGATGGAGATTGCTTCCTTCTATTAGCACAAACATCAACAGGTACTGGGAAGGCAACTGGAGGCCAGCACGCTCTCCTCTGCTGCCTTGGCCCTGAAAGACCCGGGATGGGAGCTCCACAATCCTCTATTCAGGACTCCCCTGAGCCTAACGAGCTGACCAATAGTGGTCAGCACCTGTGTTTGGAGAAGATTTGTGTAAGAGCCTCAAGAAAAATCAATGCAATGAAGAAGTCATGCTTTGTTAAGAGTTGTTTAACACTGTGCAGATATGCAAACCTGTACTTTATTGCAATACTCTGCTGAAAGGATAGCCCTTTTGTTAAGTAGATGTGCTGCCAAATGGACAGGGGATTTGTGAACGTCTTTCTCATACTGGATTTTTCCTTCAAAAGGAGTCTTGGATCTCCATAAGCAAAGGAGTGTTAGTATGGGCTGTTGGCCAGCAAAAGAAATATTTTTATTACATATAACTGGCTGCTGCTATAATTGCATTTGTTAAAAAGGAATTCTAACTGTAAAATAAGTTGGAAATATAGGTTAACATATATCCTATATGTTATCCTATATAATAAAACCCTAATATGCAAATCGACTGAATGGTGGAACGACTGGTCGCTATGACGCACACTGACCACCAGGGGGAAGACGCTCATCACAGGAGCTGCCCCCAGGTGGTCAGTCAATTTGTAAAATACTTTTCTCTTTGGTAACAATATTGTTAACTGATATATTTCTAAAATACTTTAGATCCTTGGAAGAGGGGCAAAAATCATGAACACGGGATTTTTATTTAAAATTCTACAGGTATATAATTTTTGGAGCTCTGGGAGAGAATGTGAGAGTGTGGCACCTGGTGCAGGTCTGTCAGAGAAATCAACCCATCACCAACATGAAAGGACATTGATTAGAGCCAAAAAGAAGTGCAGAGCTGACAAAGGAGAAAGTGAACTCTGAGGAGCCACACAGAGGACTGGGCACCAGATGAATTTTCATTAGAAATAGGACCTGTTTACTTGGCTTCAAAATATTAAAAAGTGGATCAGATGTTTGGTACTTGGATTGTGAATATTAATCTGATTAATTTTATGGGCCTAGATCTAAAATACAGATGTTAGGTAGGGCTAGTTCTTAAAAACAAAAGCAAAGTGATTGAAGTTATTTTTGGTAGAGAGCCTTAGAGCACCCCTCTCTCATATAAGTGGGCCCCCTGGCCTGCTGCTTGCTATGTTCGGACTCCCCTAAAGCCCCTTACAGGACTTTCCAGAATCCAGATCCTCTTTCTCCTGGGTAGAATAAAATTTACCCTCATCCCCTCCTATTCAGCTCAGGGCCTTAATAGTTGATTTTGGTAACTGGATAAATAACTATCCCCAAAAGTTTTAGTGAAGAGAAAAAACAAAAACTTTTAAAATTATTATTTTTCTCTATGCTATCTGCATTTTCTAAAAGGGATCCCAGTGATTCCTGGACTAACTCAAAGGGTTGTTCTGTAAATGATACTTTAGGCAGGGGGCTGGGGCAGTGGAAAGGGCTCCCCTAGAATCCTCCCATCTAGACAACTTCCAGTTTCCCCATGTGCCTGACATAGAGTAGCATTCAATAAATGTGTCTTGAACTTAGCAGCCAAAACCACACATTACAGAGAATTTTTACACATGTTTAGTATGGGAACGCCAACTAAGTATGTGGCATTTTATCAGCTACACTCAGAACTTTGAAAGGAACCATGTCTCTGAATCACCAAGCATTTCAATTAAAGAAAGAGTGTATTCCTTGGATGCTTACTAGTAGACAACACTTCAATGTCTTATATTCACTGAGAACTCAGCAGTCTCGAAGCATCTTTACTGTGCATGTACACACCACTGGCTTTTTTTCCTTGTCCTCATAAATACTAAACGTGATCCCTTATTAAAAGTACTGAAGTTCTTGTGTAAAGATGCAGAACTCTGAAGTGATATAAAAGTCTGCCACTTAGTTTCTTAGCCAAATGACCTTGGGGCTACCGTTGTGACTCAGTTTTGTCATTTATAAAAGTGGATGTAATAATACAACCGTCCAAAGGTGGCTGAAAGGCATCTAGATTAATTTTGTATTGAAAGCTTTATGCAAAGGTGAAATAGTAACATATGCAAAAATATTCTAATTTCCCTTAGAAAATTCTGCAAAATGGGTTAAAGAGGTGATTACTTCTGTAATTTTGAATTTGGATATGTCCTGAAGATCTTCTGTGGACAAGTTAATCTCTGAGTTAGGCTCTTTGTTTTTCTTTCGTGTTTCAGAATCCTTGGCCCATCCCACCAACCCAGCACATGAGCCTAATTCTGTTTGCTCCATGCATCAGAGAGTTTTAAGACAGCTATTAAAACACCACATGGAAAAACTTTGTAGGGAATTCTACTCCACAGAGAAACCACAGAAACCACTACACACCTTAACTATCTCCCCACCCCCACGAGTTGGCTAAAATTATGGGCTCCATTATGTTAGTGCAATCCAACCAGTTTTATTGCTCGGAGCAAAATCTGAGGTCCAAAATGAACTTCAGAACATAAAAAGTAAGGCAAACCTCAAAAGGAAACAAGCTTCTTTGGGTTTTCAAACAAATATTACATATCAGAGACATTTTTCTAACAGAGAAGATCAAGCAAAGCCAAGAGGAGTCCTGCTAATTGCTACACAAATGTAAAATTGGAATCAGGGACTCACCCAAAAAAAAGATCTCTTTTCATCATCAGATATTAAAGGCTAAACACTTTCATCAACTCCTTCCTCAGACATGGGACCTTCTTGTGCCTTCCTCCAGTCTCCAAGTGTTGAGTTACTATCTTCCACATGAAAATTAAGATACATTTTCAAGATTTAATATTATCTTAATATGACTAAGGGAGTTTGAAAGTAAGCAAAGTTACTTCAAAATAACTGCCTTAAAAGACCTTTTCCTGTGCAGGCTACTTAATATCAGTCGCTCTGACTGGCCCATCAAGGGAGTTAGGATGTGCTGCCTCCAGAGCTGGTTCTGTGTAGCGATGCTGACCTTTCCAGCTGCTCCAAGAAGGCAAGAGGCAGTGAGAACTGTCTCTGAATGAGGATGTTAGAATAAGACCCCCATTGACAAGTGAAGGGTAAAAAGTATTGATCTATATCAATCAATCCTAGCAGGAGGGCTGATTAGAGTGTGGGTGGGTGGATGAGGCAGTTCCTGAGATGCTTTTCCTAGAATGCTTGTGATTTTCTTCAGACTTCCTCTGAGCTGTCATAACTTTAGGGAAGGATTTCTTAGGAGGCAGAAAGAAGATGAGATGGAGGAGAGCCAGGAGGGAAGGTGTCTCTGTAGCTGAGGGAGTGGTGTATGTCGTCAAAGCAGTGAGAAGGTAACCAGTGACCTTAGCAAGCCCAGTTCCATGTGAGTGAAACTTCTTCCTGCTCATTCCTTCACTCCTGCAATCCTGTCCACCCTCATAATTCACACATCTCCTTTACAATATGAACCTCATTTAAGAACCATGTGACCAAATATTCCAAGTTAATGATTATGATAAATTTCAAGCCATAGATCTGGCTATGGTTATTATTTTTTTCCAATTACTCAGGTACATGGAGTCTATTTATTGGTTACATCAGGGCAGTAATTCATTGTAATTATTCTTCTCCTACTGATTCCCTAATACAGTCCTTACAATAGCTCTTTCAGTGGTGCAATGAATAGAGCACTGGATTTAGTATCAGAAAACCTGATTATTAGTCCTGATTCCAACCACATGGAGTTGGGAAAACACTCAAGTACTCAGAATCTGGACCTTAGCAAAATAATTCAGCAGTCATTCATTCACTCACCCAATATTAACTGAGGAGTTACTATGTTCCAGACATTAAAATGGTCTTAGAAATAGAATGCATATGCATAAGTCATAATCACTACCCTTAAACAGCATCAGCTTGGGGAAGAAAATACAGAAATAAAGGTGAAAACAGATTACAGGTAAAAGTACTTCATAGCTACAAAGCCAAGTATCCATTTCTATTATTATATTATTTGCCCTAATTTATTCACTAAGAAGTAATGTTTGCTATTTGGGAATCTATGTTGTATGTATGACCCTAGAAATGGAGAAAGCAAAGATGAATAAGATAAGAGCAATTAAAGGAAATGAACTAAATCTGTATATCTCACTCACCATGGACAGACTTCAAAACATAAGACTGAATTAAAAAAGACAAGTTGCAGAATTTATAAGTGTAATCATGGAACCATTTGTGTAAATTTTAGAAATCATACAGTAAACAATACTATGTATTATTCATGAATAGAGACTAACAGATACATAGGCAGAGAGGATACACATGAAATTCATGATAGTGTTTGCATCTGGGAAGGGAGAGAAAATGAATGGAACGCAGAATGGGGGTAGGGACAAAGTGCTTTTTAATTGTTTACAGTGTTTATTTAATAAAATAATTAGCAATTTTCAATTTTTAATGATGGCACACATGTGCTTGTTGTTATCGTTTGTGCTTTTCTGCATTTAAAAAAGTAATGGAAAGAAGTCTCTGCTCTCAAGACCCACAGTCCAGTAGGGAAAAGAGATGTATGAATAGTTATAATGTAAGGTGATAGGCATTTGGCTAGACCTCATCTCTCCCTGTATCCTAGAAAAAGTCTCATGGCAGATGCCACCTGAAGAACAGTGGAAGGAGTCCTCTGTCTGCTACTTATCCAGTTTCTGTCTACACAGTGGCTTGAGTTGCATCTCAGAAGAGCAAGGCTTTCTTGCTTAGGTTTCCTCCCCCTTTTACATTTTCATCTCAATACATTCTCCCCCAATCTTAAGAACCAGCTCTTCTCTCTAGGGCTTTTGTACTAGAGAAAATGATCCACTTTCCTTTGACCTCTTTTACCACTTTGTCCCTTCAATTCTCCCATCTCTCCTGCTCCAGTTTTCAATCCCTTCCTCCACTCCCCTCTCTATCCTCTTTCACACATACATAGCTATCTGCACTAAGTCCAAGTCTCCCCCTAACCATTTCTCACCCCTGGGTGAAGGCAAAAAGAAGGAAGGTTAGAAGAGTATTTGTGTTAGATTATGGGAGGTGAAAAGATGAAACTAAAATAGAGAGGGAGAAGTAATAGGAATCCCTGGCCAATCTGATATTAGCAGAGAAGGTACAAGGATGATTTCTAACTTCAATGAACAGGATAGTAGGCTTTTGTTGTTTGTTTGTTTGTTTGTTTTGTTTTTATCTTTATTGTTGGGAATATTACAGATGTTCCCCCTTTTTTCCACCATGTGTTTGAAGAACATGTGTAAAATCCATATGGAAATATATAAAAGAGTAATTATTATAATAATAAATCTTTACATCAGGTTAAATAGAGTCCCACATTCTTCCATATACTTTATTTGATTTTCATGCCATTCCAAAAATATAGTAATCATACTGATTAATAATTCTAATTACTAAACAGCTCCTCCTTATTGAGTGCCTACTAGTCCTCCCTTCAGCAATGTTACCTGAGCCCCTCTATATGTCAGGTCCTGGCAATATATCAGAGAGCAAAATAAATTCCTGCCCTCCTGAACTTCCCTCATATAGAGGGAAACAGACAATAATGAGATAAATGTAAAGCAGAAAGTCAGGAACCAAATCAAAGTAGGTGGACAGAGGGTGATGGTATAATTTAACTGGGTGGGTGGTCAGGGAAGGAGATACCTGAACAGAATCCTAAAGAAAGGGAGGGAGTGGCTATCTCAGGAAGGGTCATTCTGGGCAGAGGGCACAGCAAGAGCAATGGCTCTGAGGTGGCAATGTGCTTTCTGATAGATTTGAAGATCAGCAAAAAGGCCAGTGTGGTTACAAAAGACAGAGTGAAAGGGGAGTGATAGGGGATACGAGATGAAGTCAGAGTGGTTGGCAGAGGCCCACGCACACAGGGTCTTAAAAGACCTAAAAGTCTAAAGGTTATGATGGAGCATTTGGATTTTACTCTAAGTCAGATGAATTAAAAGAACCACTCCAGATGCTATATGGTGACAAGACTCTAGGGCAGCAAGAAAGGGAGAAAGAGAAGTTTCAAAGCTCATGAGCTACCTGTAGCTTAGGCAGGAAATGATGGTGGCTTGGATTAGGGGGTAACAGTACGGGTGATGCCAAGAACATAGATTTTAGAACCAATAGCATTTACTAAAAATTGATTATGGGGTGCAGAAAAGGAGGAGAACACAATGAATGCAATGTTTTTGGTACTAGTGACTTGCTGGGTGAATGGTGTCACCATTCAATGAGAAGGTGAAGACTTGGTGAAGAGCAGGTGTGAAGGGGGAATTCTGGGGTTTGGGTCTGGATGTGTGAAGTCTGAGATACTATGTGTTAGATGCCTTTAATTCCTCTTTACAATCTTTTTAATATCTGTAAGGGAGGTATGACCACTGTCCCTGTTTTATGGCTACAAAAACGAATGCTTTGAGATTTTCTTCAATTTAAGTTCTGAGGACCAATGGATGGTGACTAATTTTGGGGCTCAAGAGAGAAAACAGGCCAGAAGGTTGAGACAGTAAATACAGTCAATGAAATTAATTCAGCAGGCCACTATGTGCCTATCACTATTAGGTGCTGTAACCAGGAGGGAGGGAATTAAAAATATTAATCTTTTGCTACCCTCGAGGATTTGCAGAGATATAGTAGATATAACACTGAACCATTGGGCCACAGCTCAAACAAAGATAGTGTTAACAATAAAATCTCTGAAGTAGTTTAGGAAGGAGAAAAGTCAGTGAGTGCCAGAATGGTGTGACTTGAGCTCCTTTTGGAAGATATAGGGGATGATTTTTAATGAGGAGGAGTCACATGGAGGTGGGAGATCTTCAGGCCAGGAAACTTCGTGGGTATAGTCAGTGTGTGCTTAGGGATACTACAGAGAGCATTACATTGGAATAGAATGAGATAAAGATGCATGAGCAGAGAAAGGCCAAATTAGGCAGGGCTGTGAAACCAGACAGAACATCTTGAATTTTGTCTTTTGGGTAACTGGGAGCCACTGATGATTTCTCTAACTAGAGCTGAAACATGGTTAACATTCACCATTTCTTACCTAACATTTTCCTCAGATGTTGCCAAACTTATATTGGCAACACATTTTACTTATATTTAATATTTTTCATTTTTAATAAAAATGATCACATGTAATATCTAGGTAGATATTTTAACATGCTAATTCCCTTTGGTTCCAAACTCATTCAAATAATACACTTTTGTCCAAAAAGAGAAATTATAATGTGAGGTTATGAAAAGTCCATTTCCCTCTTAACATTCCTCCTAGCAACTCAGTTGTTTTCATTGGCTTTTATTAAAACAACCTTTGTGTGAACTGGCAATTTGTTTTGTAAATATCAATGAAAGCACATTTCAGAAAACACAGTAATAAAAACCAACCCAATTTCAGAAATACACTTGCTGCCAGACATCAGTCTTCAGCTCGTATTATAAGTATTTCCAGTAAGTCTTAAATACACATTAACATGAGAAATAGCTTACTGTTTAAGATCAAAAAAGTTGAAAAATCCTTCACTGCCTCTCAAAATTGTTCAAGGGTTCTGTCCAATAAAATGTATTTCCCTTTTTGATAAACTACATTTATAATGGCTCAAGCACTTCAATTCAATTAAACATTTTTTTCATAAAAACCTGCTTAGATTCAGTTTATTATCATCCTTATATCTATATATTCTATAAAAGCTTTATATATATAAAATATTTTGGATATTAATATTTCAGCTACACCTATCTTGAACCCTTATCCAATTCTAAACCTTTATAGGAATTATAAGCTTTGTTCAAGAACTCCAAGGAAATTCTATTTCAAATGTGCACAACTTAGCTATTGTCACTAAGCTACATTTAATACCAAAAAATATTATTCCTCAACTGCAGTATAAGAAGGAGGAACTATTAACTAAGTATTTTTTAAAATTGATTTCAGAGAGGAAGGAAGAGGGAGAGAGAGATAGAAACATCAATGATGAGAACCATTGATTAGCTGCCTCCTGCATGCCCCCCACCAGGGATCAAGCCCTCAACTGGGGCATGTGCCTTAACCAAGAATCAAACCGTGACCTCCCGGATCATAGGTCGATGTTGTTCAACCACTGAGCCATGCTGGCCACCAACTAAGTATTTTAAAGAACCTTCACTTGAATGCCTCGTAGTTGGCAGGTGAAGTGTCTGGGAGAAGTGAAATGAATCTGCACAGTTCTTTTCAGGGCACTGTCACAGTCATCTTATGTATCTGCTGGGATGAGCTTTTCATCTTCATAGCAAGCCTTTGAGGTGGATATTATTATCTCCATTGACAGAAGGAAAATAAGGCTCAAAAAAGGTGAGAAAGTTGCTCTAGGTCACCTATTATTCATTTCAGAATCAGAATTCAGTATCTAGGTCTGCCAGGACTGTCTTTAGCAGCTCATTGCCTCCTTCACATGTCTGTGCTACAGTGAGGAGGCTGTTTGCCTGGAGCAATTCAATTTGATGCTTAGATGAGGCCAGATTAAAGAAGATTGAAGAAGCCAGGATGATTAGCTTGAGACTGCAGTGGTCATTGATAGTCTGTGAGCTGGGAGTGAGCATGGTGTGAGAAGTGTTTAGGAAAAATAAGTTGCTCATTGGTTTCATACACAGGAACAGATGTTTCTATAGTGAGTATAGCTACAGGATTCATGTAAAACATCAGGAATCAAAAAATGAAGGCGTGGGGTGGAATGGGGCATGGGAACAGAGAACAGATTGCAGTGAGAAACGATAAAGGAAAAATCAAGAGGACTTAGAGGCAGACTGAATGATTCATAGATGACCTCTGACTCATAGATAAGCTTTAGTGACTGTGAGAATTATAGTGCCACATCTGGAGACTTGAAAGACAGAGGTGGTCTAAGATTTTTATGAGCCAGGTTTTGGCAGGCATGACCAGAAAATGCAGCATACCTCCAGGTAGCAGAAGAAGTCACATTTCTGAACTATTTTTAGAGATAGGAAAATAATTTTTTCCTAATCAAGACACTCACATTTTTATTTGTCCTGCTTAAATGATCTCAGAAAGAAGCCAAAAAGTTGAAATAAAAAGAAAATGCTATAGCCTGTCTCTCTTCTAAATGTTGTTTGTGAGAGACAGAGGATGACAAACAGATGGATAAAGTCTAGTTTCAGGTAAAATCAGTACACTTTCCATATTTATTTACTGGTTTTAAGCAACACTTTGATCTCAAATTTAAGTACTAATCAAGTAACTTTTCATTATACATTTCCTAAATAACTTGTTCTATTCTAATAATACCTACCTCATAACACTATTTTGGGGATTTACATAAGATCAAATATGTAAAATTTTCTTTGATTGCAAGGCTTATATAAAATGCTATAATTGCATATCATAACTTAATCTTCTGTTAAGGAGGAAGGAAGGACTAGTGAGAAAATCTATCTGGTCCCTCATGTGCTAAATCACTACATCTTTGCACTAGACCTTGAAATACTTGGATCTTCAGTTTTATAAAAGGAACAGGTTAGCTAGATGCCCTGGGAATCTCCACTACTGAGTATTGTGAAGAAAAGCCCTACTATGTATAGTATCAGCTTGTGTCTTAGATGTAAATATTACTACCTTTATGAAAAGAGGAAACACATTGATAATAAAAATAAAGAAATTGGGGAAAGACCTCATGAATCTCAGTAAGGACACATCAATATATTGTAATAGATTTTTCAAATATTTAAAAACATGTAGAGATTTATGTTAAAGAAGAATTGAAGGCTTAAATCAAGAAGTAGAGTGTCTAGTTCCTTAAATTGGGGATTAGGGGCCTGGCATTATCATTGTAAAATGAAATTAGTGCATTGGAACAGTGAGACTGGTAAGTGAAGGGGTGTGGATTGTCACACGCTTTCCCCCCGCCCCTCCCCCTGTTACTTTTTAATGTTTCCTGTGATGGGTCACAGTAAAGAAGTATAATTGCTATGCCAATGGTGGGTCTCGCAAGTTATGGCTGCCTTTTTGGTATACATGAAAATAAGACTTCAAACTCAGAAACATGAAAAGAAATAACCATCCTCCGCTAATCTGAAAATATGCAAGTATTTAACAATTAAAATTAGCAAAATTCCAAACCAAACTCAATCTGTGTTATATCTAAATCAACCCAAACAAACTTTTGGGAAACCCTGGAATTCTGAAGAAGACATTGGGGGACAAAAGTCAATAATAAATTTTTAAAAAAGGATTTGTAGTTGGCTTCTGAATACTCTCATACTCTCTATGTTGGTATCATGCTACCACTTAACATTGTGAGGTTCCTTTTCCCTATGATGACACTTAAGTTCGGACCATAACACAAAATTCCAATTGAAACATATAGTTCAGCTATTTTTATTTATTTTTAATCCTCACCTGAGAATATGTTTTTATTTATTTTAGAGAGAGTGGAAGGGAAAGAAAGAGAAACATCCTAAAACTTTATAGGAACTTTGAAAGCAGTCAACTACCTAAAGCAATCAAGCAAATGCCTAGTCAAGAAGAAACCACATTTGATAAGATAGAAAAATTTGTGATACTTCTTTAAAGTCTAGTGTAACTCAATATGAACATGAGATCAAAATTACTATTGATTTGAATTATTCAATCAGTAAATTCTAAAATCTGGCTTATGGAAGACTTGGAGATAGGACCTCCTTCTTCCACCTCCCAACACACACAAACACACACACCACATACTGGAGTAGCAACTATATGAAGAGAAAATCTCTGAGAACTGAAGCAATAACATTTTTTGAGCACTAACTATGTGTGAAGCACTTGCTAAGCCCCAGTGGGTAAGGAATTCACACATCCACAGTCATCTTTAAACCAAATTCAGAGTCTATTACATTGGTGGTTAGGGCATGCCTCTGGGCATTGGCCTGCTGGGTTAATCTGGGAATTTTCCTCTTGGCTCAGACATGAAACCAAGATGAGAAAAAAATATGAGCTGAGGTGGAGCGCTGTTGTCATCCTCCTGCAATAAAAAAAACATGTATTCCAACAAATTGAAGGAGTTCACTCTTTGTAGTTGAAACTGCATATTACTTTGAGTTCAAATTCTTTCTATTAATATATAAGATTTATTGAAATTATATTGTTTGAGCAGGAGCAAGAAGGCAGAATATTATTTCAGGTTTTCAAGCCATAAGGAAAAATAGTGCCTTTAGGTTTTCCATTCAACTAGGAAAATTATAGCTTCTTATTTGCAACACTGAAGCTAATGCAGTGTCAGCACCTCCATCACACTCCGTTGTTCGGCAGTTTATAACTCAAGCAGAAATGTTCCCTCCAGCCCAAACTTGGCCTATACAATTGCAAAGAAAAATGGGGAAAATTATGTTGGCTAGTGTTGACTTAGAAAAGCAAAAGAGAGGGTGCTTTTACAGGGTATTTTGGAAAATATCTTTGAGAACTTGAGACTATAAAGGGGAATTACTGAGTTGACACCCTTTATTCCTAAAGTTACAGAAATCACCAAAAATTACATGATGCCATGTCAGCATCAGCAGTATCTTTACTTTCATGAAAGTCTTCATCAGGTAGAATTACTGTTTATAGAGAAAAAACACACAATTATAGTGGAAAATAAGGACAGATAGGTAGAAATTTCTCATAAGAGGCATCATTAAGTCTTTAGGTATATTTTTCCTTCAAGTGCTACCTCTCTACTGAACTGTACACACACATGAAAAAATAAAAGAAACATTTTTTTCCAATTGGAAAAAATATGTTAGAATGGCAGGCTAGCATTTCCCAAATCAATCTTCCTCCTTCCAAATGTTATCTTGGACTTGGAATAAAGTTAGTGGTGAAGTGTATTTCCAGTGGCAGGTGACAAGAACTATTGGGCTGTCCAACTCACTGGAGGAGGGTGGGAGCTAGTTCTGGGATGCAGTGCAATTTGAACTCATGTGGCAGGTGGGTTAGAGATTGCCTGGTGCCTCTGCAGCATCATATGAGTCTAGCAACCAATCTCTCATCACTCTGAGCTCCTGCAGTACCTTCAAACTACATCCAATCTCTGATATCCTGGTACCTGGGCATCACATAAGAAAGGCATTGCTTCCTATGAGTAGAAGGCTGACTTGTACTGAGTAAGTTATGTTATCTTAGGCACGGCACGAGTGAGTTTTCACCCAGCATTTATTAAAACCTTACAGTAGGCCAGGCTACAGTGACTTGACAGGATGATGTTCTCCAGGAGATGTCAGGAGGAAGTGACAGTTCATAAAGACAACTCCAGGACACCGTGGAGAGCCATCAGGGTGAAGGATCCCGGAGTGTCAGCGACACTTCTTCCCCACCAGGCCCTGTTTGAACTCACACTGACTCCCCTCTTTTTTCCTTAACACCCACTCTGTCAAACACTCCCTGCGGATCGGACCCTGGGTTTTGCGATCAGGAAGGACCAGGCCTGGGGAGAGGTACTAGGTCAGGTTTTCCCAGGGGCGGCCCTGGCGTCTGGAAGGGAGGGCGAGCCGGCTGTGTGGCCTGGAGGGTCAGATGGGCCAGGAGGACTCAGGGACTCCGCTCACCTGATTGAAGTGCGCAGCGATGAGCGATGGTTCCCAAGCCTTAGAATTGGTGCTGGCCTGCCCACCTTTCTCTTTCTTGGGTGCCATGCAAAGGGCGGTGGAGCACTGGCCTCTAAACTAGGATCAGGCCCAGAGCCAGCGTCCCTGCTGCCCTAGTAACCGAAGCCACAACGGCCAGTTTCTTAACCCCTGCAACTCCTGTCCCCAAACCGGTTCCGTGTTCCCCAAACCGGTTCAACCGCTTCCGTCGCCATAGCAACCGAGTTTCCGGCTGGGGCAGCTCGGAGGTGGGACTCCCAGCGCCTCTAGTGAAATCTTAGAGTTTTGCAGCAGGAGACCTGGGCCAGGGGAAGAGAGGATGAGGGCTGCTCAGGCTGCTTTCCTTACTCACTAGGATCCTCTGCTGCTTCTTGGAGCCTTCTCTAGTACGAGGCATAGAAACTCAAAACCCCTGGAACCCTGTCCTTGTCTTCTCCACCAAGATTTCTTCCATCCTGGATAACCTGGAATGGAGAACTGACCCCTCCCTCAGGAGGGGACCCATGCCGGTTTTCGTCTGCTCCCACCTGCCCACAATGCTTCCTTTTATGAGGCCACATTTTTCCCTTCAATCTCCTGTTTTGGTTCCACCCCCCAGGGCTTTCCTACACAGGGGTTCAGGGCCTTCCTACACAAGGGCAATCACTCCTGTACAAAATCCTTCATATAACTGAACAGATCAGTCTCTTTCTAAATCTTCTCTGCCTAATCAGACCCAGTTCTTTTAAATTGGCCCGTGCTGGTCAGCAGAATCTTTCTTTACCCCTTTCCCTCCAGGCACTTCCAAATATCTAAAATATCCTGGTCAGACAGAGTCCCCAAAATAATAATCCTATATATTAAAAGCGTAATATGCTAAGTGTCCAACCCATTGGTCGACCATTCATTTGACGGCTCAAACAGTTGCTATGACGTGCACTGACCACCAGGGGGCAGATGCTTCAACCAGTAGGTTAGCTTGCTGCTGTGGTCCATCCGATGGGGACTGGGCAAGAGGGTCAGACATGCTCTGGAGCCCTACCGTCGTCCCTCCCCGGCTGGCTGGCCCCCATCGACCCCGATAGGGACTGGGTGAGATGGCCCTGATCGGCCCCAATCACCAGCCAGGCCAAGGGACCCCACCCGTGCATGAATTCATGCACCGGGCCTTTAGTGATAATAATAATGCTAATAACAACAGCTCTTGTTTCTTGAGCACTGGTTACATCCTATATAACACAGTCCTATCATTCAATTCTTACAACAACCTGACTTCAAGCCCCACAGGTATGACTGATGGCACCAGGATTAGAACTCAGTTATTATCTGAGTCCCAAATCCAGTGCAGTTAACCTCAACACTACCACCTACCACTGTGTCAGGTCCTCCAAAATAACAGCTGCCCCCTTTTATTTTTTATTGCAATGAGACAAATTGGAGAATAAAATTTCTGATGCATGAGGATGCCAGAGGGTGCCAGAAAGAGGTTTTCCTAAGCATCTCCACAGCCACCACCTGGACTGCCACTGAGTCATTATCATGGAATTTTCTCCAAAATTCTGTTCTTCACTAAACTTTCCTTTATAAGATGAAAATTGTCTTTGGATTATGGCTTGACCATAAAGATTAATCTTTTACAGACAAATATAGGCAATCATTAATTACATCATTCTGAATTTGGATCATAATTACTCTCATAGGTTTAAACTGTTGGGGAAAGAAGTTCTGCATTTTTATTAGAAAAGCAGTAAAAAATTTGTTGGCCTTCCAGTTATGTTTTATAAAAAATTTAACCAGATGTTTATGTATGTCATACTATGTTACTAATTTTCTTCTTGAATGTGAATGCATATTTCAAAATAAACATATTATGTATAGTCAGTTCAGCCAAATCACTAGCAGATGATTAATAAAATAGGTTGCAGATAAGAAAGAGAAACAAAGAAGAAAAAGTAAAATAAGGAGAAAAAAGTAAAATTAAGTGTTATTTTAAGTGGTAGAAAAAGTGCCAGTAGTTATGTTTTACACGTGACAGTTGTCCAACCCAATTTTGGTAGCAATAAAATGTTTGTGGCCCTTACCGGTTTGGCTCAGTGGATAGAGCGTCAGTCTGCGGACTGAAGGGTCCCAGGTTCGATTCCGGTCAAGGACATGTATCTTGGTTGCGGGCACATCCCCAGTTGGGGGTGTGCAGGAGGCAGCTGATCAATGTTTCTCTCTCATTGATGTTTCTAACTCTCTATCCCTCTCCCTTCCTCTCTGTAAAAAAAACAATAAAATATATTTTAAAAATGTTTGTGACATTTATTGTGGCAAAAACTTAGTAGCTGTTCAATAAACATTTAATTTTCTTTCCTCCTACTATGACAGTCGGACCACATTTTTCAACCTTGCTTATCCTTAGATACAAACATGTGACTGAGTTCTAGTCAGTGGGACATGAGCAGAATGCTGCATCGCCATAACCAAGCTTGGCCTATAAAAACATCTCCCAAGCATTGTTCATGCTCTTCCCCATCTGCACAGATATTGGGGTGACCCCGAAAGCCTCAAATTTCTGAATGATTGTTGTAGCACAGAGAACCCTTTCCCCTGAGCATCATCCTGCTTTCTTCACCAAAAGCATTTACGTGGGACTGTTAATTGGATGTTAAACTTTTATTTTCTTAAGCTGCTGAAATACTGGGATTTGATCTAGCAGTCTGTTACCCTAAATGATTTAACATTTTTGATCATTTTCATTTGAGAATCAGCTCAATAAATCTCAGAAAACAACCTTGTCACTTTCAAGTAGGCAGGACTCAATGCTGACTCCTAGTGTGAGAAGCACACAGATCTAATCTATGTCTTTTGGGAGATGGCATCCAGTATTACCCACCTGACTGCACCCTTTACCTGGTCTTCCACCTGCTTATACAGTACACTCTTTTTTATCAAGAAATAACTTTCTTACATGAAGAAGTAGTTTTCATATTAAAGTAATACAATAAACTAGTCTGCTTATGTCACAAACACATAAAAATTTTTCCCAACAAGATCCATTGCCTAGACATCTATATTTTACACATAAATTATAATTTAGCAAGTGATTTAAAGGGATAGAATTTTTAAAAGCCAAAAATAAAGATTTCCGGATGGAAGAGTGTATTTCCAGTATAATCTTTTATACTTTCCTTTGTAAGTTCCTATAAGAATAAATTAAAAAATAGGTTTTCAAAAATTGATTTAGATAGTCTTTTTAATCTTCACCTGATATGTTTTCATTGATTTCAGATAAAGAGGAAGGGAGAGAGAGAAAGAGAGAGAAACATCAATGTGAGAGAGAAACACTGATTGGTTGCCTCCTATATGCTCCCTGAACCCACCACCACAGTATGTGTTCTGACCGGGAATTGAACCCATGACCCTTCAGTGGATGGGACAACACTCCAACCAAATGAGCTACAAGGGCCAGGGCTGATTTAGATAATTTAAAGTAAGGGTTTTATTACAGAATGCTTTTTCTCTAGTTTTGGCATTTCTCATTATTCTAGGGAGAGTGGTACTCTTGATAATTTATGATACAAAATGGGAAGACATTATACAGTAACCAAATTTATAGGGGGTTTCATCATAGAACTGGTCTGTTTAATTTCAGAAAATAGGTGTGAATGACAATATTCATAGTTTTAAGAAGCGAGAGCCATTCAGCTAAAAAGGGACCCTGCCAAGAATAGGAAAAAAAAGCATTACCATCTGTCAGACATTTATGCTTTCTTGGTATAATAAATTGTTTCCCCCACTAAATATAAGTTGAAACTTTATAAGCATATACTTTACTACATAAATTTTCCCATATGTCAGTGGCTAAAACAAAACTATACTATTTGGAGAATTTTCTTTCACATTGGCAGGATTATTCCTGGTTTGTTCAATTTCGATTTTCCAGTACGATTTTGCATGGAGTATTGTTTAGCTCACCAAGGATTGTCTACGTTTAGAGATGTGCTGTTTCTTTAGGATACTATGATTATTGATTTTTTTCAAGTTTAGACTTTAATCTTATAATGTTCTGTGAACCCTTTTTCAGGTGTGATGTCTGAGGCATTATTTTTCATACCTGAAAAGGTCTAGCCAGTTATTGATGCATCCAGATTTCTGCTGTTATCAGGTAAATCAGGAACTATGGACCAACTCATGTCTAGGCCAAGATTTCAGGTACTCAAAATACACTTAGTTGCAGCAATCTGCTTGCCTTTGGCTAAGAAGGCCTCATAGGTGTTCACTGATTTCTTAGACTGGCATCCTACATCTAAGAACACCTTTCACTGAATGTTTGTGTTATTTATCATCATGATCGTTGTCTTTCTAACCTTCAAAATAGAATGTTATAATGCACTGTCCTTCAGTTTTTATTGTGTGTGATGCAGAAGGCTTGATCTCTTTCAGCTACAGGTCCAAAACATATGGAGAATATTACACCTGCATTTTATGGTCAGCATTAGCTTCCTATTCAGTTGTGAGTGCAATTTAAAGTGTTGACTTTAATCTTTAAAGCCCCTCATTGTTTAGAAGTCAGTTACCCCAGATATCACATCTCTCCCTATGCATCATCGCGGCAATTAAAATCAGCTGCAGTGCTTGCAGTTCAGAATCCCCCAGTGAATTGTGGGGAGCCTGAGAATATATCACTTTCTAAAGAAGAAGTTCCCCAAGATCACTCTTTTCCTATCAATGATAAAAGCAATATTTGGAGTTTATAGTTTTGGCCTTGAATGTCCTGTCATATGTCTATAGGTCTCTGGAACCATTAAGTACTGTTGATTTAATTTTTATGTCATTTTATATTATTTGGCCAAGAGCTTAGAATACCAAATATACCTTTTAATGAATCATAAAAATAAGTTGTGTATATTAAAAATAGAAAAAGCTAAAATTCATCTGTTTCATATTTGTTAGTGTGGGAGTTTTCACTCCAGCATTCTCTCACTCAAATTTTTCTTTGAATCTAATTTTAAATATCTTCAGTAAAGGGATTTGCCATAAATACTTTGGGGACTATTTCAAAATCCATGACTCATGGTAAGTCATTTCTCTAAATGCTTAGCTAAATGTTTGATTTCTTAATGTTTTATCAGATGTCTGTTACTTTAAAATTGTGCTATGTCAAATAACTTTCGTTTTACTGTGTACAAAGTTCAAAGCTATTGTTAAGGTGAACTTCACCAACACATATTATGCCAGACCATGGAGTTATCTTTTGGAAAGAAAAGATGATTGGTAATGGGGCTTTGAGGAACTGGTAGCCTTATATCTAATGGTTTAAACAAAGAATGGTGTCGGTTACTTTTCTTACTCCTCCCTCAACTTATCTCTTTCTCTTTCCCAGCCTGACCCTCTCCAACCATCAAAATTTCTTTAAAAATGCATGGTACCACTAGGAAAATGTCTGAATGACTTCCAATGTACTCTGTCTCTGACTATGATCTTGTAAGTATTAAATGCAATTATAAATAGTTACCTTTTTCTATCATAAAACATAGTTACAGTAAATTTCAATAAGACGGTTTGTATTCTATTATGTTCTTACTAGAAAAAATCTTTAGGTTTCAATTAAATTCTTTCTTAAACTTTTTAAAAATATAAAAGATGCTAGTGTTGTAAATATTTTTATACTTCACATAGAAGCCAATGCTTATTGATATCTAAAAAAGATGTCAAATAAAATGCATACAGTAAAACTGTTGTAATAGGTATGATTTTTCTAAGAATTTACTGCATATCACACTATTAGATAATTTAATTTAAAGAGAATTTACTCTTAAAGATTAGATTATTTGAGTTCTCCAGGGAAACAGAACTGGAAGAATATGTAGATATTTAGAAAGATTTATTATTAGAGATTGGCTCATGAGATTCTAGAGGCTGAGAAGCCCCACACTCCGCTGTCTGGAAGCTGGGAGCATAGGAAAGCCGGTATAATAGTCGAGTCCAACCCCAAGGCCTGAGAACCTGGGAGCCAAATGTGTAAGTCCCAGTCTGACTCCCCAGAACAGAGACACAGGAGCTCTGATGTAGAAGATGGATGTCTTAGATCAATCAGAGGACAATTGCAGGGCAGAAGAAACCTAAGAAAATACATTTAAAAGGAGGAGGGATTCTGTAATATTAAGAAATAGGTCTCATACTCCATTTCTGTCCCCGTCTGAATACACATTCTCAGAAAACTTCCAATGAAAGTTCCACCTTATGGCTGATACAAATGGATATAAGCAACGCATATGGGGTGGGGGGCATTTAGAGTCAGACATTAGGAAGAAAAGGAAGAGTATAAGAAAATATTCAAAATTGAAGTAATTTCGGCTAATAAGCAAGTCAATCAGCTGAACAAATACTGCTTTTAAAGGTCATGCATGAGGCTGCTTTCTCTGCCTTGTTCCATTTCTGAATGAATCTATTCAGGTCTTCCACCATATCCTTTACAGGAGCCAACCGTTTCTAAGTTCACCTACCAAAATAATGGCTTCATTGACTCTTTCTTATATTTCAACTCTCTACTATATTAAACTAAACAAAACCTCATTCTTTGTCTATGATTTGATTGTTGTACTTCGCTTTTTCTTTTGTGCATAGCAGTGACTTCATATTCTCCCCCAGTTTTTTGTATTCCCCTTAGACTGGCTACAATCTCTAGGCTTCTATTTTTGTTCACAGTCAAGTTATACAATTCATCAATCATTCACGTTTTAAAACTTTTATGATTATTTTTGCATAACAGTATGCACTTCACCTGAGCCAACTGTCTTAATTCTTTAGAGTGTGGCCATTTTTCTCTACTATACTTTTGGGTAATAACCATTGCCAATTTTTCCCACTATGTAAATTCCTCATTTTATTAAAATTGTTTTTATAAAGCTTAAGTTATTCACATTTATACTCATAATCTCGTCTCCCCCCCCTCCCTTGACTCAGGTAGAAGTTTGAAATCCTATTAATCTATTTGTTATCACAGTTTCCCAAACTCCACAATAATAGCTTTTAACTTGCCATATACTCATTCCTCAATACAACAGAGACTTATTAAAAAGCAGAGAATCAAACTGAGAGACATTTCCAGAGACCATCTTATACTAAGAAGACAAAATTCTTTCTCCTGGGTTCAATTCCTTGCTCCATTATTGCTGGCTGTGTGACAACCTTGAGCAAATTACTTAACCCCTTTGCTTCAGTCTCTTTATGAAATGGGGATAATCATGTTTGCACTGTAGGGTTGTTGTTACAATTAAAGTAGTTAGTAGATATAACTGCTCAGAACAGTTCATACATATATTATGCCCTTGATAAAAGTTGGAAAAAAATTTTAAGTAAACTTTTTCATTTTAGAGTAGTTTTAGATGTACTGAAAAGTTATAAAGATGGTGAAGATTGTTCCCATAAACCTTATACCCAGTTTCCCCTATTATTAACATCTTTATTTTGTATGGTAAATTTGTCACAACTGATGAATCAATATTCACTCTTCACTTATTCAATAAAGTTTATTGAGTGTCTATTGTATACCATGGCCTATGCTTAGAACATAGTGGATGCTACTTCTACTCTCATGTGGCTTAGAATTCAGCTAACAATTTAAATTTTTACTTTAGTTCTTTAGTACTACCAAGGATCGACACCACTCAAAACAATCTACGTATTTTCACATTTCTCTCCCCTCACCCCCAACATACTTCATTTCCTAACTTTCACATTGTAAAAAACACTAATGTCATTTATTTATTTATTTAAATCCTCACCCAAGGACATGCTTATTAATTTTAGATAGAGAGGAAGGGGAGAGAGAGAGAGAGGAGAGAGGAGAGAGGGGAGAGGGGAGAGGGGAGAGGGGAGAGGGGAGAGGAGAATACTGATCAGTTGCACCATCCCCACCATGGATTGAACTCACAATCTAGGTATGTACCCTGACCAGGAATTAAACCCGCAAACTTTTGATGTAGGAGGCAATGCTCCAACCAACTGAGTCAGTCTGGGCAGGGCTCTTTCATATTTTTTATTATAGAATTCCTTGAAGAATGATAACATTATCACTAAGGTGCTTTGTCTATAGTAGCACCTTATGATGTCTGCTAACATACGAATTTGTACAGATGCATCACAGAGGAGGTCCTACATGGTCTATTCACCTATTTTGTCAGGAATGGGAGGCTATGGGTTACTCTCCCATACAGACAGAGAATCTCTCCTGATGCAAAACTCTATAGAGCCTCAGCCTTTAGTGCCTTTCTTTGCTGCTAACTGAAAAGTCCTTGGCATTTTCATATATTGTTACATTTAGTAAATATTTCACTTTTGTTAGTTAAATTCACTGCTTGAGGAAAGTTTAAATTACCTCTGTCCATGAAGAAAACTCAGTTGTAATTTTGTCTTTCCTACTGTCCTAGTTTTGTTTTGACAACACAGTTATACTAGCCTACAAAAGGAATTGGGTAGTATCCTCTTTTTCTCTTTGCTGATGGAGTTTGCCTAAGATTGTAATGATCAGTTCCTAGATTATTAGGAAGAGATCACCTACAAAACTATATAGGCTAGGTGGTTTGTTTGTGGTAAAAAGTATTTAACTAGTTAGTGTTATTCCCTTAATGGTTTTAACATTATTTACATTATTATTATTATTATTATTTTTTAGTTTTAAGAATGTATTTTCCTTAAATTCATGTTTAGTCTTCATTTGTATATACTAGAAATAGACTAAGCCTGTCCAATGATAGAAACACGTGAATATAACAGAACCTGTGTAAGATGGCAAATTTCAGGAAGGGCCAAAGGTAATATCCTTTACCCTAATCCCCATGCCCCAAAGATTTTGAAAAATAGTATAAGTCAAAAATGCAACAGAAGGATCTTCGAAGAGTGAGACTAAATAAATCTTCCAAGCATAGAATAAATTTCATTGCCATCAAAGACATTATCTACCACATGAGAAGGATACTGAGCACATATGCCAAACATAGGAAATCTTCTAATCAAAGCTCATACATTAATAGGCAACAAACTGTACAAAATCACTTACTGAGAGAATAGCATAGATATAAAATGCAGATTTGAATGGAACCACATCCTGGATTTATTCTCTTTTCCTGCCTAATGGGGCCTTACATTGCCTTTGGGAAAGGAATGGCGCACTGATAAAAATTTAGGAGGGGTTTGGTGGATGGTAACAGATGCAGTGGGCTGCTGGCAGTATATGACTCTGTGCATTGCATTTCTTGAGCATTTTGAAATGGGGGAGAGCAAAAGTGGAAAGCATGAGGAGTGAGAGGAGGAAGGTACCAAGGCTTAGATTTTCAGAACACAAGGCTAGTTGTGGCAACCACATGGAAAGTCTGGGAGCTTCTTTAGATTCTCTTTGGTTTAATAAGGGAAGTCAATTTTGGCTTGATTCAGAGCCCCTTTATAATTGCAACCTCCCTCCACTCCCCATATTTATATCCAATGACAATATGGAATAATGGAAGATCTTTAAATTCAACTTCCTATCAAACTTCCTCAACCAAAAAATATCTGACTTTTCTCAATGGGTTGCATTTCCAATGCCCAGTGTGCTGATGTAAAAAGACCTGTTCTGAAAATAACCACAAATGGTGTAAGTCCCAGTATGAGGACAGGAGAACAATATCTCAGCTCAGTCAGGCAGAGAAAGCAAATTCATCCTTCTTCCTTTTTGTTCTTTTCAAGCCCTCAACAGATAGGATAATGCCTACCCACTGAAGAGGGCAATCTGCTTTACTCAGTCTACCAACTCAAATGCTAATTCCTCCCCAAAACACCCTCACAGAACCATCCAGAAATAATGTTTAATCAAATATGTGGGCACACGGTGACCCAGTCAAACTGACACACACATAAAATTAACCATCATACTATATGATCTTGGGTGAGCTACTTAACTTTTGTTAGCTTCAGCTAACTCACAAATAGTAAGAAATAAAAATTGCCCCAGGGTTGTTGGAAGGATAAAATGTGATAATATGTATGAACAGACTTTTATAAACTATAAAGTGCTTGGTGAATATTAGTTAGTTTTAAGGACTCAGGAAGACATGCTTGAGTGAATATGTCAGAGAATTACTCATCATTCCACGGGTGGTATCCAGATGAGCAGGCTCTACCATTCATGATGGAATGGTTTGACAGAAAATCAACAGGATACCAGCCACCTCATCTGCATTTGCTGTGCTCTTTTTAAAGGTCCTTTGTAATGCGTTGTTCCCTAAATTTATTTTTTCTTCACTTTAACTAGCTTATAAAGGGTTCTCCAGCTATCCTCACCATCTTAATAAACATGTAAGCCATACTTTGCTGTTTATTTCTATTTTTTTCTAACTTGAGTCATTTTATATGGTTTCTCTATCACAAGCAAGGTTTACCACCATCTAAGGAGTGGCTTTACCCTCTTCTGAACCCTTCACTGAGATGCAATGTAGTTTAATGGGGCAGGTATAGGGGTCCCCTCACACCTCTCCTCCAGGGACTTTCCATACCTCCTCCTCCCTGTTGCTATTCCTATGGTAGGAATCCCAAATGGGAAAGGCCCCTATGTTGGTAAGACCAACTGCTGAACTGCAAATGATAATTCATTCTGATGTGGCATTGACTGAGGAGTAGAGCTGAGGGAGGTATGTTCCTGAACAGCAGGTGGTGGCGCTGGTCCAAGGAGAAATATCTGGACAATCTTAGACAACAACACATGCCTTACTTAGGAGGTTTTTTCTTCATTTATTATGACCAGTTCCAAGAATAGGGAATACTTGGCAGAAAAGCCTCAGAGGGCAAGTGTTCTACTCAGCATCTCTAACAATCAACAACCAAGTTACATTCCATTTGTGTTTGAGCCACACTGGAGAGTGTGGATGATAGATATGTGTAAATTTGTAAACTTTTGGCCCAGTGATTTCAGTTCTAAGTTGTAAACAAACAAACAAATAAATCAGCTATCATGTTGTTCTTCACAGTGTGTTTTAGTAAGTTGGAAAAATCTGTAATCTAAATTCCTACCCATAGGAAATGGGTTACTTAATAATGGTATGATGAAATATTATGCACCTATTAAAATGATATTTCAGAAGAGTTTTAAATTACATGAAAACTGTTCAAGGTATATTTACTACAAAAAAGCAAGTTACTAACCTAGTAGTTCATCCAGTCGGATCTTCAGTTAACCCTCCGCTTCAAGAAGAGGAACATCCTGGGTAGGATATCGCATTCTGAAAAACACATTTCCTGGAACCTTGAATAGACAACCAGCCTATCTGCTGGAGTCACATCTGGAAGACCCTGCGTGGCTGGGGAGGGAGGGAGGAGAGGGCTGGCCTGCCCGCCAGGGAGTGCCAGCAAGTGTGCACACAGAGCACTCCTGAGCGACCTCTCCGAGACGCCTGCTGAGCCGTTACTTAAAGGCCTACCCAGGTGTAGACCAAACTCAAGGCCTAAATCAAGGAAAAGTATTACCACATGTTCCCACACAGAGACTAAGGGAGGGAGGGCGGCTCACAGCAAGGCAGGGTGGGGGGTAGAGGTGGAAATGAGGAACCGGCGGAGGAAGGGAAAAAAAACAGAAGAGCTGCCAATATAAAGAATTCATTAGAGGCAAGCCATGTTGTGACCTCCACGATGAAGATGAGTGGAAATTCTTGTACGATTTAATATGCCGTGGAATTACTCCAAACCACATGCTCTTGGTGCAGACTGGGATCCTCTACCGTAGCTTCAGGGAAGTCCCATTACTCTGCATGCTGCTCACTTGTCTGAGTGTCTTTGTAACACGCTGGCAGGGCTGGATGAAGAGGCTTGACGTGGGCTGCAAGTATAGGAGCCTGGGCAGTGCCAAAGAACTGGCAGCCTGGCTAAATCTCTGTGAGAAAGGACAGCGTCCTCAGGTGCCACAGGGGCCACAAGGCAGCCTATTTGCTGGGACAGAGGTGCCACCAGTCCACATTACTTTCTCCACCTCTCTCAGGTAGTCAGATCAGTCCAGTGGTTTTTAAACTTTTAAAAAAAAGTATTAGAAACCTTTCCTTAAGAACATCTCCTATGAGGCAAAGGTGCCCCTCTGGAAAACAAAACTAAAAATCTGCTTTAAAATCTCGCACATTAAAAATAGATCTGCTCTGGTTGGAAGTTAGAATGGGGTTCTGGGGCCTTGCCCACTAGCTTCTCTCCTCTTAGGCAAATAGATCCCTAAAGGCTTCACAAAGAAAGTGTGGAAACTCTAGTCTACTCCTTCAGTTTGTAAATGAGGAAATGGAGATGCTAGATGTTGAGAGAGTTGTCCACGTGCCTGGAATTAGTTAGGGGCTGAGTTAGGATTGCAGTTATCTTCTTCTGCTACTCAGCGCATTTCCCCAGCCCTATGCTCAGAGGTGTTTGCTTTCAGAATAGAGGAGTTCAAAGTGATGCTGTGTCTCATCAGCTGAGAGATACAGGAAGCAGTGGGAGAACTGGAGGAAGCTGATGCCCTCTCCTCTGTGGAAGCCCCACAGGAAGCCTCCACACCTGGTCCTCGCTGGGCACCAAGTACACATCTGTTGAACTGAACTGAAATCCTGTGGTTTTAGGCCAGAGTCCCTGGGAACCCACAGTCCCTCCAGCCTTGGACATTCCCTGTCTCAGACACTGGGACTCAGAGGGGCCCTGCCTCCCAGGAATGTGCTATTGATGGGCATTGGGCTTTAAACTCACATTGCTTGTTTATTGTTTAGACAAGCGAGTTTATAACAACTCGCCACATCACCCAAGTGTGGCAAAGAGGAACAGAGCAAAGCCCTCCTGGAAATTTTGTTGAGCAATAAGTCTCCTTCCAAGTCAAAGAAGAACAATTGGTTTGGCACACTAATATTTATTATGAGTTTTTTAAAAATGTCGTTTGAAGATTCTTGCTGAGCTACTGATTTTCCTAAGGCATCCAGAGTCAGGTCCTTTATGTCTCCCTAACCATACTTAGTCCCTTGAAGATGCTTTGCCCAGACCATAAGAAATGTGGATTCCTGCTGAAGTCATCATGGTTTGATGAGACTCCTCAGCAAACATTCTACTGTTCCCTCACACTTGCCAAATCCCTTGCTTTTAGGTGGGACTGTGGGACTAGTCCTGACTGATGAAATGTGAGCTGTGATGGTGAAAAAAACACGTGCAAATCTCCAGGCTCCCCCTCACTGCCACCAGCATTTTCCAGGCTGGGACCAGGGTCACTGTGATAGGCAGAGTGCCCTCTTCCATGGACCCAGGCTGGACATATGTCACGAATGAAATATAAACCTTGGCTGTTCTCAAGCCACTGACATCTCAGGGCTAATTTGTTATATAGAATAACCTAGCTAATCAGGACTAATGCAAAAGAATTTGGGTTAGAAGCAAGGACAGTCTGAAGACCTGCTGTGGCAGGAGCTACACTGAAGAATTCTGTTCAAGGCAAGGAGTCTCAGGGTGTCAAGCAGCAGTGTGCTGGAGCTGGCTCACATTGGCTTTGAACAGGTGACTGTGCACATCTTTCCTAACTCGGCTTTCCGTGACATCACCTTGGTAACTTGCAATTGGCCATGAGGGGAGTATTTACACCACAGAAATCGGTAATTGCTATAAATCATGGTATTTTTCTCCCCCTGGAAAACTGGTTGTTAAATATTTAGCAGCACATCACTGGTAAATATTCAAGTCTCTACAAACAGATGCAAGGTCAAGTGGGAAATGGGACAGGAGGCTCTTCAGTAAATAAAAATTCCCTAAGGTCCCTAATTGTCACATACTTTCTGAAAGGAGGAAATTTGGGAGAGAGATACCTTGTTAGATATGGTTTCCTTCAATCCATATAGTTGACAGTCAAAATAACGTTTTTGACAGCATTTCCTAAACATCAGAATTCTGAGCTCATTTTATTTCAGTGGTTACCTTTGCACAAGATAGAATGCCAGCCATCTTTTACTTCCTGTTGACAACACCTAGAAGGCTTCTGTGCCTTTCCGATTTTCAGGTGAAGCAGCTGATAAGTAAGTTTTTATCCTGGCTTTGCTACTTGCTGGCATAGCACCTGGAGAAGGAACTCAATTCAGCATTCTTTTTCTCCCCTCAGCATCTCTTTTATTTCTTAAAGCATTTTCCAAGTATTTCTTTACTTATTCTTACTGCTATCCCTTTTTCAGAAATATAAAATAAATAGATTTAAATTTGATTTTGTTGGGGGTTTGGTAAATTTCAAAGCCTACTGAACTATCATTTTATTAAATGATATTTAGTATATTTGCTTGAAGGCCCCAAACATGAAAGATTTAATTCTTAATACAATATCTATATTTTCACATATATAAATAAGTACTACTGGTAAGAAGCTCCTCTTTGACTACTCACTCATGGCAACTCCACTCCTTACAGTATTCCTGGCTCTAAGAACTGTACAGAGGAGAAGTGACCAAGAGACCGGCAATGCCATCTGTCGCCTACTCTGCCAAAGCCGAGGGAAAGGTCTTGCTTAGCTATGTAATATCACAAATTAGTAAACACTCTTCTCTCTAGTTGCATTTCTACTAATTCTTTCTGGCCCTTTCCCAGTGTTTTCAACTGTGAAATGTGGGTGGTCTGGTGGTGGTGGCGGTGGGTGCTTACATACCAACTTAAGAAAAACATCTCATAAAAACTTGATTTCTTTTATTTTATAAGGAGTTATAAAATCATTTTGATTGACGTATCACATTATTTGGCTTGAATATTAAATATCATTGGTGAATAGCTTATGTTTCATTGCACTGCCAACTGACATCTGCTAAAAATAAGGTACTAGGATACTTTCCCAGCTTAGGCTAGTCTGAGAAACTGTCTTGCCCTAACCTTCTTGACTTCATTTTCTTCCTTTTTAAAATGAGGGGTTTGACCTGATGATTTATGGAGTCCCTCCCAAGTCAAACTTTCTCTGATCTACTTGGGCACACGCAGAGGTGAAAGTGTATTCATTTCTGCAAGACACATTAATTGCCTATTAGATATCAAGCACTATGACAAGGACAGTTAATAAAAGATTCCTGCCCTGAAAGAAATTCTAATTTAATGAGGAAGAAAACCAAGTAAAAAGCCAATCACAATACAGCAGAATAAATGCTAGAGGGAAATAATGGCTACAATTGGAGGACATGGGATAGGCACCTAACCCATTTTGAGGGAGGAAAATAATAGAGATCAGGATGAAAGTGATATTAAGTATATGGAGGCCTGGAACTAAGGTGAGGCAAGAGAGGTACCTACAGTGAAAAATGTGAGCAGGTGTCTGCTCTCAGGGTCATGCACGGACACTCACCCCAGTCCAGGGCCCTGGGTATATAACTGTATGCTCCAGTTTAGCCACGAGGAAGATGACAGAAACTGTTCCAGGAAAAGGGAGCAGCATGTGCAAAGGCTTCAGGACAAGAGACAGAACTTTAGGAAATTGTAAATTCCTTAGTATTTTGCATTTGGGAGTAGAGTTAAGGTTCTGGATGTGAAAGATGAGAGGTAAAAGGTCTGCTCATGAAGTGTCTTGTAAAATATGGTGTTTGAACTTTCCCCTTTTGGAGAAACATCAAGGACTTTTTTTTTAAAGAGAGTAATATGACTAGATATGATTTTTAGAATATTCCCTCTAGCAGCAGTGTGGTGACAGGGATAGGGAATTAGATAGGGAAAAGGGCTTGGGCAGACAGACCAGTAGAGTGATATTGGAGGTGGAAATGAAGAGAAGTATACCAAACAGCTTCTAGCAGTGTTTAAGAGTTTGAATCTCCTGGAACTGATGACTAATTGAATAAATTGAGTGTTAAGAGAAAGAGAGAAATAAGATGCTCAGTGTTTCTGGTTTGAGAAAGTGAGTGGAAAATGGTGCTGGTCACTGAAATATGGAACACACTAGAATGAACAGGGTCGAGAGGAAAGAAGATGAGCTCAGGCTTTGACTTGTGGAGTTTGAAATCTGAAGTGTTCCAGGTGGTTGCTGCTCAGCAGAGAGATATGGGCATGGATATGGACTGGTCAGTCATCTGCCAGTTAATAATGAGAGCAATAGGATAGGTGAAATTCCCAGGGAAGGAAGGTAGACTGAGAAAAGAAATCTTAGGGTTACTAAGAGCTCCTGGCCCTCTTCGGTAAACCATCTACATTATATATATAAAAACCTAAGCAACCTTTACCACCAAGCAACCAGAATGAGCAGAGTGACTGGTCAAACAGTCGCTATGATGCGCTCTGACCACCAGGGGGCAGACGCTCAATGCAGGAGCTGTGCCCTGGTAGTCAGTGCGCTCCCACAGCCAACCTCCCATGGCCAGCCAACCTCCCCCAGTCCCTCCCCCTGGCTGGAAAACCTCCCACAGTCCCTCCCCCTGTCCCTCCCCCTGTCCCTCCAGCTCGGACTGGCAGCTGGCAGGCCCCCAAGCCCCGGTCAGCAACTGGCAACTGGCAGGCCACAGCCGGTAGCCAACAGGCCCTGATCAGGACTGGGCAAAACAGCCTTTATAGGCCCTGATTACCGGCCAGGCCTAGGGACCCCACCTGTGCACAAATTTCATGCACGTGCCTCTAGTTACAAAATAAAAGTACATCTTTGGAGCTGTGATGTGATGGAGGGTAGGATATGTAGCATTGTCATTGTGCCTTTGCTGCAATGGATTTCCAGTCACTAAAGAATTTGTATTAGTTTGTCGATAGAGAGACAGTTGTTGAAGCTGGTGGCTTTGTACTCTTGTTGCATAGAAGAGCACAAGGCCCCTCTCTGCCTTGTGGTTTTGGAGAGCACATCACTGCTCATTCCTGGGCAGAGGGGGAAACTGGGCAGATGGTAATTTCTCTTCCCCTCTAAATTACAAAAGCCAAAAATTGCTGACATTTTTGGATGCCCCTGTCTAAATGTTCACACATGAGAGAAAATTGCTTTCTCCAGGAAGTGAGTAATAAATCTCTCTCACCAATGGAAGTCACTACATCCTGAAATGACAATCATCAGCTGAAAAGGAGGGAATAAAAACAATATTCCTTCTCTCCATGAAACCCTATTTCTCTATCAGACAATAGAGGACACCACTAGGCAGACGTCTCAGGCTTCTCCAGGAATTGCCCAGAAACATAACTGGCTCTGACCAAAAGACCATGGCAAACTGCCCAGGTTGTGAAATGTTTAGTCAGGGTCATTGTTGGAGGGGCTCTGCCATGAGAGGCAAGTGGAATGAGCAAAGCAGGCCAAGCACATGCACATGTGGCCCATGTTTAATGGAGGGGGGGGGAAGTAGAGGAAATATTTGAACATGTGCCCTTTCAATCTTTTACATTTTTATCTTGCAGGGTGTGTGTGTGTGTGTGTGTGTGTGTGTGTGTGTGCGCGCGCTCGCGCCTATGTGTGAAACAGCCAAGTGTGCTGCTTTTTATCCTTTACCTGTGTTTTGCCCTTATTATCAGCCTTTCTTGCTTCTTTCGCATCCATTTTTCAAACTGTAGGCAGAATGAAATGCCTCCCGGCCTTCCTGACCCTAACAACCAAATCTGCCTAAGACTTTTCAAGGGCTCCTCTGATCCTACACCTGTGGGTCAATGCACCATGGATACAAAAGGGAGGGTATGCCCAACTCCCAGAAAGGGGAAGCTTCTGGAAATCTTACTTTTAATTTAAAAATTCAAGGTTTTAAAAATTCATTCCATAATATGTCCATGTTTCATTTAATAAAAAGTATTGTTTTTAACTGCTTATCATTGAAGAAGTTTACTACTCCAGGAAGATGCACCACTTTGCCCCAAAGTGTGTGTGTGTCCCCGCTTAAGAAACTGGATCCTTGGGGAACAGCTCCTACCTAGACCTCCACCAAATTGCCTCCCTCTACCTGAAATTCTACAAATTAATCCAAAGCAAGTTCCTACATGGGGGTGTGGCAGGTATTTATTTCCTGGTGTTTAAGATGTATTAACAAGTATCTGATTTATAGATAAAATCATTCTATTTGATATTGAAGAGGTAGGTGTAGCACAGAAGTTAGGAGATGCTAGGCAATTCTAGGCATGATTCCTTGCTCTGTTATTTATCAGATATGCAACCTCATGGAGCCTTAATTTCCTCATCTGTGAGATGGGGATTAAAATGGCATTGCCTCACGGGGTTGTTGTGAGGACCCAATGAGATGTTTGTAAAGTATACAGCAAGAGCCTGTCACATAGTGAGTGCTCAATACATATGAACAATTGGAATTATTGGAATTATTTGTTATGGAAATAATTTTAGAGGTGATTCAGATATATATTATAGGCACCAAATGATCACAGATAGATGCAAGAGGGTTGATGAGACAATTTACAGGAATGAAACAGCTTTTAAAAGGCTACTTTACATTGTGCCAAAGGATACTTTAATAGTAATAAGACCTAGAATATGAATTAAGAAAAGAATTAAGAGTTCTTGTAAGCATGCATTTAAGAAAATTCTAGAATTATCTCAGTTTTTGTTGATTGAGGTGGTTATGTTTAATTCTCATGAACACACTAATTATACTGACATGTTCTATAATATAGTTTATTGTACTAATATGTCTTTCCCCAGAGCAGAAGTATCTCAAACTGAAGCAAGGAATATAAATAAATATGAACATCTGGTAGAGGAGCAGAAGCAGATGTGCAGATTGAGGTACATCAAAGAAAGGCCCATTATTATCTTGGTGACTGGCTAATGCTGCATAATAAAAACAACTCATAGAAATGGAAATTAATTGTCCAGAGGTGTAAGTTCATATAAAAAGATATCCTAAAAATAAGGAATATTATTTAAACAATAAATAACTACAATGGATATACTTAGTGCTTGTACTGATCAAGGGCATCAATAGAAGATGTCTTTAGGACAGAAATGCCAAGTGTTTGGTTCTGTTCATTCAAGAATGGTTTCTTTAGATGTGGAGATAGGAGCATCTCTCTAAGATTTTTTCACATAGCATTGCACATACTGGATAAATTACTGTTCCGGAGATATAGGTTACATGTGGTGATTAGTTGACACGTTTAATGCTGTTGTATACACTCAACTATGTGTCCATAGGACTGCAGATTTAGAATGATCATGGGACATACCACTGATTAATGCAGGGAACAGTGGAATGGCCTTATTCCCAGAATGAATCTGTCTGATGTCATGTAAGATGAAGTTATAGACCTTCAAGTCTGAGGTCAGAGAATTGGACAGAATAATAACAGGACTTTAGATTTATTGATCATAAATCCCAATGTATTCGTTTCCTTTGACATACTGCAAGACAGGAAAGGGTGCTATGTGTGCTTCTGCAAGAAATTTCTCTAGTATCTTGCTGATGACTTTTATAGTTTCTTTCTGAAACCCTTATAGGCAAGCTCTGCAACAAGTGCACAGGTGTGATGTCTTTCTTCTAATGGTTTTAAAGGTGACAAAAGGTTCAAACCCTGAACTTTGGGTAGCTTGAGAATTACCTTCAAATGCACTGCGTCTTCATTGTACAAGGAAAAAATGCTGCTCAGTGTGAATCCTGCAAGCTGAGTGCCATGGGTTAGTAAAAAGACTCTGAAACCCCTTAATCAAAAGTCACAACCTGATTGGGAATGCTGTCCTAGCAAGTATTTAATCATATAGCTGTAATCCAAGTAAGTCTGTACCTAGAGGCACAGGGCAGTATCCCCACCCCACAAATAACTCCATAAAGCACTGAAATCTAACAGAAGACTTACTGAAGGTCTCTTGAGCAGTAGCAAAGGAGAGATTTTTTTAAAAAAAAGATTTGGAAAACTTCTTAAACTCTCCTTTTCTTATATCTCTTTACCAAACTCTAGACCAACTGGCTCTCCTATTTAAACCCTTCTTTCCCACCCTCTTTTCCCATTTTCTGGATGTTCTCTTATATTCGCAGGATGTAATAACGCATTTTCTTACATAGCATAACCTATAGCATTCTCTCTGCTTTTTAAGTTCTGCATCTTGGCTTGTGTCTGTCCTCAGCATGTTAAGAGATCAACAATATAGCAATGCAACAAATGATCTTCCTTGGCAGGTAAAGGCAGGAAAATACTGTCAATACTTAGGATTTTTTGTGCTCATCAACAGCATTAAAATGCCACTTATTAGAAGAACAGAAGAAATGCCACAAATCCATATATAGCAACTGCTAAATGGGTCACTAGGGCAGGCGAGAAGAAATTCCTCACTTTCAGTCAGGGTGATAAAAAAAAAAATTGATGGGGAAGGTGAATAAGAAGTGGATAGAGCTTGAACTGGTTAAGACAAATGAACTAAAGGATATTATAGTTTAATCAAATTTCTTAAGATTATATCCTAAACATTACAAATGTAAGCTCCTTGAAGGCAGAAGAATTTGAAAAGTTCTTGGCACATCAGTAGTAGAAAGTACATATTTCTGGAATGAATTTAATCTGCACCTGTGGAATATAATTTGATGGATAAATTAATGTTTGTGACATATAATTTGAATGTAATCTTAGTGAAGATAGTAATCTCTTCTGAGATACTCTCTACAGCAGTGTTTTCCAGACTTTTTGGACTACCATCATAGTAAGAAATGCATTTTTAATTTGCACTTAAGTCTATGTGTGCACATGTATGCACACGAGGTGGACACTTTATAAAGTAGGCTTATCTTTATACTTATGATGCACTGCTAATTTCTACTATATTCTAGTTTATTGGAAAACAATGCTGATCCCTGACCCACTCAATAGATTTCACAGCCACTAATGGAGACCACCAGTTGAAGAAATTGACTGCTCTGGAGTAGAGTACAAAACAAAAACAAAATAAAACAAATAAATAAAAATGCACAGAGAAGCCAAACAGTTACTATAAGTGTGTGAATTTGCCTGGATATGACAATAACTATCCCATGGATAATTGGATGTAGTGTATGAGTCCTGGAGGGCATTTAAATTAGCCTTAAAAATAGGAGGGTGGAAAGTGGCCACAGCAAAACAAATACGAAATAAAACAAAATGCATAGTGTAGGCTAAATAAAGCTGGTTTGGACCTAATTTGACCCTTGGTCAGTTGCTTTGTCACTTCTGCTCTAGAGGGTAGAATGAAATTGACATTTTAAACAAATTGCAATTATCTGAAATGTGAGGGTTTAATTTCACTCCAAGTCAATGAGTTTCCTCATCTACTTTGTTTCTTCTCTCTTTAGTCATATTAACAGTGATAGAAAGAATGGGACCTTTTAATAAAATAGAAATGACTATATTAAGTTTAAAATGAGATGCACCGATCGATTTATCCAACTCTCCTGTTCGATGGTGTGTATAACTGTTGTCATTAGGGTCATTAATATTTTGTATATAGCCCATGCTTGAAAATATTTAAAATGCCAATGTTTAAGTTTTTCCTTTTGATATGAAAATACCTTTTCTTTCTTTTAAAGTTCAATTAGGACTACACGTGATCTTAAATTCTGCTTTCTTGTCACACTTATACACCCTGAGACTGGTTTTTATTTTGCACAGATATAAATTTTAACTTAAAATAATTTCCACACCTACTTTGTTTGGTTAAAAAAAGCTATGAAACATTAAATTTAATTTATGAAGCCCTCTATTTGTGTTCCAGTCCTCTGCACATACACACTGTGGTAACGCTGTGTCTCTATATGCCAATGACATTAAAGTTTCTGGCAAAACTCAATATGCAATCAATTATCACCTGTCACGAATGACTTTTAAGATCCAGCCAGATATTTTGGAAATACCGTTTAGCTCCACTGAGAAGAAAAACCTCCCACCGAAAGTAGTATGGCCCTCCTCCTTAAATCTCTTAATCAAAGGAGTTGGACAACTTTCAGCTTAGTCAACATGAAATTGAGTCCAGGAACTTACATCTTAAAAAACAAATAAAATTTTAGTTATTTCAAAACTGTTTCAAGAATATGCCTGTTGCTTAGAGAAGAAATGATAAAAAATTTTCATCATCATTTTTTTTCTCTGCAGGGGAGCAAGAATCTTACACGCACCAGTCAGAGGTCAGTGCCTCTTTCCCCCTTTGCTTTAATGCTTGTTTTGATTTCAAATTTACCAATTGAGAAGAACTGGGATCTGTCTCCTAGGATTCTAATCGTGTTGTAATTTCTTTTTATTTTCTTACTCTTAATTGCTTTTCTCAGAGAAAATAAAAATCAATCATTATCATACAAGCCAGAGAAAAATCACTACTATTCCAATATAATTACTTTTCTAGGCGTGGACAGATATTTTTACTTGTCAAAATGTTATCAGACGGCTTTGTAATCTTCCTTCCCCCCAATTAATAACATTGTGATTATTTCTTTATAACATGTTTAACTGACTCCTATCTCTATCAACAGGAGGAGGCTGTAATGAGGAGAGTTTCCACGTCCCCCCAAAATTGCAGATTGCCAAATGTAATGAGATATAACTCATGCTGGTCCACACTTATCAACATTTGCTCTCTCTGCTTACACACTCATTCCTAAATACTCAGCAGGTGCCCTGCCAGGATCACACACCACTTGACCTCACTGTGTGTAGTCTGGGGGAACCAGTGATAATGAATTGAAATTGATTATGTATAGACATAAGAAGCATAGTCTGTTACTTGGTGACAACAGCATTTGCCTCATAACAGAGAGGTCAGAGGATTGCTGTTTTTAAACATAATTATTGCTACAGCACCAGAAAGTTGAGAAGCTACTTTAGATAATTTATTTCCTGAATTCAGGTATATTGGGATTAACAAGTAGCTACTGGGGGCAGAAAGCGAACAACTAATGGATAATGCTAAGTTCACTGTCGCATATGCAGTAGATGTTCAGTAAGTGCCATCAAGAAATGAATGATCTTCCTGAACAATTTGGATATGAATAGATAAAGCCAACTTTTCTCAGTTTCAAAAGCTGCAGTAAGTTCCCTGAGGAGGAATTTATTATGGATCATACTGTCTCACATTGCTGCATGGAATCTTTGAAAATGATTGTGTCTTTGCAAATTGATTCCCTGGGTTCAAGTCTCAATATACTCACTGGTGAGGGGTCTGGCCTAGATGGCCAGATGATATATTCCAGCTTCAACATCTCAAATGCCTCTAGTCTAATTCGATCCTCTGGCTTGCATTTAAGGAACAGGCTTTTTGAGACCTCCAGGGGGCAGCCCCATACCAGTTGTGATGAGGGATAGGGTCAGACTGTTCAGAGAATTTCTCTTCCTTGCTCAGACAGACAAAGGTGTCCCACAAAGAGCTGCTGACATGGACATTTACATGAAGTACATATCACCTTCCAGGGACACAGCTTGGGGTGGGGTGACGGTGGGCAGAGGTGAGCTGTCTTTATTGGTGGCTAAACAGTAAAGGCTCCTAACCATGAGTCTCAGCCGAGGCTTTCAGATATTCTCAGTGAGTTTTAGAGAAGTGCAGGAGTTTGTGTCCATGAAATGACCGCAGGAGGGTGATCACGTCACACCAGGCTGTTTCCCAGGGTTGGAGGGCACACAAAGCACGCACATTCACTGTGTATTTGTATGTTTGTATACTATTAAACGTGCACACTCAGAACAATATGCCAACATCATTCAAATACCTGCATTTTGAATACACACCTATAATTCTCTTAACTGTCCATGGCATGAATATCCATTCAAGGCTACATCCTGCAAAACTCTCCAGTACACATCACCTCATCCCCCCAAAAGGAGGGAAATGCAAGTATTTAGATGCTTACTTTGTGTTCTTGGATATCCTAAAATATAAACTCACTGAAAGCAAAAGCGATTCATTAGTGTTTTTTAACCCCCCGCAGGGTATGCTGAATAGCTATAGCTGCTCAATAACAGATTCTAGAATCTATGGGAGCCAGGAGTTCGGGAGGAATTAACACTTGACTCGGGCCATTTTGGACTCTATACATTTGCACTTTTTCCTTAGGGAGATTATCAGAAAGGATTCTCTATTGATAGAATAATAGTTGAAAGTGGATTAAATTCCAGAAGTATTTATCAAGCATTCCCCCACCTTCCACCCCAAACACAGCCACACCCCACTTCGGAGTCAGAGACTGCAGGATTTATCCCTCTGTCCCCACCCCCTATACCTCAGTCAGGAAGTTCAGGACTCCCAGGCCATTTCTAGTCACCAGACTCTCTTCCCTAAACTCACCCATTTGCTCAGCTCTCTTCAACACCAGGCACATTCGCTGTACCCTCCGGAACTCACTGTCCATATTCAGCAAAAATCCTCTTATCCTCAATCCCTTCACTCTCTTATCTTAACCAAACCTGGCTCTTCCCAGAGGAGGCTTTCTCTATAGCCTTCAAAGGCAGTGTCTGTTTTTGTTTTTCCCTACATCCAGGGTGCCTGAGGTGTTCCCCTTACTCTTCATTCATTAGCTTCACTGGCTCTTCCAGAACCTTCTCCTTTTCCCCACTCTCCCCCCCCCCACCCCCCTTACCGAGCTCACTGTAAGTTCCTGCTTTTAGGCTGAACTGTCTAAGGTCCTTTTTTGTTACAGTAGCTACAAACTTCTAGGTCATTCCCCTTCATCCCTAGGCTATTTTAGCACCTTGCTGATGCCCCTCCACTCCTTAAAACTACTTCTGTAATAATTCATAACATTTTCAAATTCTTAGGGGCAATTAATGCCCTAAAAAATCTGTTCTTTAACCCCTACTCTTACTAAACTACTTTTAATTTTATTTTATTGATCTTAGAGAGAGGAATGGAAGGAGAGAGAGAAACATGGTTGTGAGAGAGAAACATTGACCTGTTGCTTTCCACATGTGCTCTGACTGGGGATAGAACTCAAAACCTGGGTATGTGCCCTGATCGGGAATTGAATCTGCCACCTTTTGGTGTACAGGATGACACTCCAACCGACTGAGCCACCTGGGCTTGGCTAAACCTCTCATTCTTACAGTGCTATTCCAGCTTAGTCATTACCAGTAACTGCAACTACTTCAGATCCCAATTCCAAAGTTCCTTCCATGACCAGCACTCCCTGTCTTTTTAGTGCACGCTATCTAGTCTCCTGTCTCCAGCTGTTTCTCAACTCCACAAGAAGTTACAATCTATTGATCCTACTCCATTTTCACTATCAGGCATCCTTCCTTATCTCCTTTTTCCACCTACTGCCTTCAATTCTATGGTTCATCATTATAATAAGACCTTGAACACATACTCAATTCTCTCATCCCTCTCTCCCTCCACCATATACATCTAGCAAAACCACAACTCTAATGAAATCCAAATCTCTGTTCTACTCCATATCAAGTAGCTGAACATCTGAACATAACTGAATAGAAAAACCATGTAACCTTATGGATTGTTCTCACATTAAAGCCATAGACACTCACTCTAGATGGGCCCTTGTGCTGCCCTGGAAGTCTACTCTACTTCTCTTTAAAACAGTCACTCTCCCACTCCCCCAGGTGCCTCTTCATCTCTTTTCCTTTCTTCTCAAACCTGTAACATCTCCTCCAAATTCCCCGTTGGCCACTAATCTGGCTTATTTTATGAAGAAAACACTAACCCTAGAAAACCATGTACTCTGTTTCCACATTTACTTCCTTCCATCCTCTTGTTATGAATGTGCTAACCTTTTACACAGGCACTTGAGTTCATCCCCTCTTCCCTACCCAAGAGCATCTGCCATAGGTTGAATTGTGTCCCTCAAAAATGCATATGTTGAAGTACTAACCCCCAGCACCTCTGCATAATAAACAATTATAATAAACAGATATAATAATAATAACTTACACTCATACAATACTTTATAATTTACAAGGGTCATCACTAAGTTTTTTCAATTGATCTTTATAATAATTATATGATGTATACTTTAGATATATTTTATAGATGACAAAATTTAAGTTCAGTAACTTTAACCTACTTGTTTGAGATACACAAGTAAGCAGAATAAAGTTAAAGTTCATACTTATTCTGTTTATCTGTAGAGGTTATACTTCTCTAATTTCCCCACCTCCAATAAAAAACCAAGTTTATGTTACCATCAGTGTGTTCAAGGTAGGCAGGAAGTGAAAGGAAAAGGAAGCTAGTATTCCTGAGACAGTAGCTCAGGTGGGAACTCCAAATCCTATGGTAGCAGCGTGAGGGGAAAGACAATGGAGCTGGGCAGGAAAGATATTTAAATACAGGGATTTGCTCCCTGAAATCTTTGAGGGATTTGCTCCCTCAAAAGCCATGGAAAACCATTGCTCAAAGCCCTTCTTTCATCAAGTTTCAAGTCTCTGAGATCAACAACTGCAGGCTTTTGCCTTTCTACTTCTGGTTTGGGGTATTGTGTAAATACTCGTTTAGAGCTGCCACCTCCCTCTGACAAAGTCTCACAGATGAAGTGTAAAACTGAGACTCGGCCATTCATGCTTATTAAAGGCCCCGAGGTACCTTTTACAAGAATTGGGTGATTAACATTCACAATCTTGGCCTATTTCCAACAAGGAAAAAGAAATTGTGCTTCCACATTGCCTGCTTAACTCTGCAGTTCCACTGGGTGGATTGTGCAGAAACACACCACAGAGTTTAAGGCCATAGATTGGTCAGGGCAGAGCTATGAAAAGCCCATTCTCACGACGTTGTAATTTAGAACATCTGAGGGCCACCTGGATGCAGAAACCAAACTTACTCCTACCTTCAAAGGAGGGGAGAATCAAGGCTTTAGGAGTAATTTACTTCAGTCAATTTCACCCTCACTTCCCTGGACTGTTTTGTGGACCCAGCACTTTCCTCCTCACTGTGACAGACACTGGCCCCAGGCAATGAGCAGATGGAGTTTTTAGAACACCTGGTAGATACCCACCTGGTCTTCACTCTAGGTTCTACATGGTAGGTTTAAGACTGAAATATCACACTCTTATTTTAACTTGGGGAAGATAGGACAAAATAAACAGTATGATGATTCTAAGTTACTGCTGCAAGTGTGGAGAAAGCATAGGAGGAGCAAGAGAGAAATTTTGCAGAAATCCACTCAGATGTCATGCATTTTGAATTTCAAACCTGGTATTCTGGTTTGCATATCCTTGGCAAAAAGGCAAATTGCACTTAATAAGATATATTAAATGGGATATTGGACATCAACTGGTACTTACTAAGTGACCTATGAGTTAACTATCAATGAGTCTAGAAACACTGTAAGTTTCTAACAATCCAAGGTTCACAATCAAAGGAGAAACAATATGTAGAATGTGGAAAGAACTTAAACATATTCTTAGGAATAAAATACCCCTCGACTGTAGTAAGTAAAGTGTTAACAGAAAAACATGTGCAACCTATGGTTTTTACTCTGAAAATTAAGTGGTCACTAGAAGAAATTCTAATTTGGGAGACATAAGAAGGACTCATGATGGTTAGTCATGGGGTTAACTCGCTGGGCTTTTCCATCACTAATATTTATGAAATTCATACAGAATGCTCATTTATTCTCTAAGATAAAGAAGAAAGTGAACAAATCCACATTGCTTAAAGTCTTAAAACGTGTTTGGGTCTAAGGTTACAGCTAGAAGGTAGAAATAAATGTTTGGAAACCTAAGTGAAATCAAAGGGGAGAACAGGTTTGAGGAATAAGCCATTGCCACCCATGCTTGTTTGGCCTGTTTATTTTAGGGTGAGGCCTAGCTATACTTGATTCTCTGAGGGGATTTTATTTCCTTTCATTTTCCACTCTTAGGCTCTGCTTAACACCACTTAAGCCAATAACCCTCTAGTTCTTACCCCAAGGACCCAACTTCTGGCAAAGTCCATTGGTGCCACTCTTCCCCCAGACCTTAGGTCATTTTAGCTATTTCAAAGGCCAGAGGAGGATGCAGATGCGTAGCAAGTTATTAATTATTCAGGAATGGGTTGTCATTATAGTAACAAAAACAAAACAAAATGAAACAGGCCCCTTCCCACCAAAAATTGATTTGGTCATGGAATAGGAATGGGAAAATATGAGTAGATATGGTCATAGGGTAGACAAAATTAAACTGCTTTTCACACTGCTTCTCCTTTCTTCACCTTCCTGTATTCCAGTCACAGGGTCAAGAGAAATCTAGTTGAAAAAGTGAAGGGGCATCTCTCTTGTGTACCAGAAAACTATCATTTTCTATCTACTTTGGTGGCTTAATTCATCAGTTAATCAAACAGATATTGAGCACATACAATATTTTAGACACTGCCTTAATGCTGAGGTTACAATGAAAAGCAAAGACAAGACCTGGGACACTGAAGGAAAACCATTTGGGATGGGCATGGGTACCAGGCAGCTCAGAAACAAGGTCAGCAGAAAGTGAAAAGTAAGAAGACAGGATTTTACCCTCCTCTTCCAGCAGCAACAGCTGTGACCTCTTTCAAAGCAATTAAGCCTGTGGCTAGGATTCCAGTCCCATCTCATCTAAGCAGCCTCCCAGCCTTGGAACTTTCTGGAAGGGAGACTCTTAATCGATTGCATTCTTTTTGCCTTGGCATCTCAGATGGTGGCATTCCCAAGGCTGATTAGCTCAAAGTTCCTTCCCTGTGAAGCCAAAGCCACCATGTAATTTCCATTAGACCTGAAAATGATCCTCATTTAAAGCATAGATGAAGCCCATAAGCCATCGTCTAATCATACTTAAGAATTATCTGGCCTGGGCTGTATGTTCTTCATTTCTTTAGTAGTAAAATCATCCTTAGAAATATGTTTTACTCTCTGTGGACAACGAAATAGGCATGATGACAGCCTAGTTTAGAACTGAGTGCTGCACTGAACATCAGAACTCTGGGTAAACCCTTAACTTTCCTCCTTTTTTTCCCTGTTCTTTCAGTATCTCTGATGTGCCAGTCTATAAAACTAGACTTGGGATGGGGTAGATAGTAAATGATAGGGGAAGAGAAGGATCTACAAAGAAAAAATAAAACCACCTCTGCCCTCTGCTCTGGAGAGGAGCACAGTCTACTGAAGAAACATGCTTTAAATAGTTAGAACCCCACAGGAGAGGACTGTCACTAAGGGGCGTGCAGGATGCTACAGGAGCACAAAGAAGGCTACTTATCGTTTTGGGGGAATTTGACAAGTCATCCTAGTGGTACTTATCAATGATCTGAATGCTGAGGAATGAAGAATGCCCTGCATGAAGGGGAAAAGACATTCAGAGTTGTTTTACAATCTTTGATTCTACTTACCTCTCAGAAATACATTGGGAACAGACACATAAAACAGCAGACCTGGGAGTGCAGCACCTCCATGAATGCCAAAGCACTCAAGCCCCACCAGAAAAACGATGCCACATTAGTCTTAGAACTTTGGATGGCTTCTCTGCTCTGTGCCAGGGAATGCTTGTTAATCTTTTGTCTCTTGGCGAATGGGAGGAGGAGACCCACTCACAGCTGGCTTCTTTATCCTCTCCTGGCTTATGCTGATGCTGGGACTTACACAGCTTGTGGCCACAGTGGCTCTCAGAGCTACGGTGGGAGCATCAAAGGAGAGCACATCACCCCCAGGAGTGAGGCTGGGGTCCTCCTTCTCCCACCGTTACCGTGGGGGGCCTTTCCTGTGCAGCTTTCTAGAAGGGAGCTCAGCTGCTCAGGTAGCTCTAAACACTGTTCCCAGTTAGGGTTCCCTATAGTCTTCATGAACCTGTAGCTGCCATGACACTTGTTGTCCCTGTATGGGCACAGCTTCCCTGAGGATCGAGGACACGTAGGTGTAGTGGCAAAATGCAGACATTTCTAAGGCAGACCTAAGCCTCAGGGTTATAGAAATTTAGTGTCAAATCAGTCAACAATGAAAAGGACAAAGATCATGTAACCCCAGGTAGGCCCTGCCATAGTGCTCAAGGTTATGACAAACTCCAGGGTTCCCATGAAGAAAGCACCTTGTAAGCAAGAGATGGAATGCTGGCCATACTGTGTCCCATGCCATGTGAAATCCCTGGGCCTCTGTGTCCTTATTTATGACATGGTAAGGAGGAGGAAACTTAGATTACATGATTCTGCAGAGCAAGATCTGATAGCTGTGATTCTCTACCTTCACAATGTATGCAAGACTCTCAAACCAGGACAACACTTCACATATGAGAGTGGGGATTTTAAAGACTGAGTTAATGGAATGTGGTTCTAAGAAATCATTTTATATAAGAAAGGAATTCCATTGAATACACAGTCATCTTCACAGACAGCATTATCAATATTAAAAACACACCCCACTCCACTCCCACCACTCACAGAGGAGAAAAGCAGAAAAAAAGAGTCACAGGTAGATTAAAGAAATATGAAAATGTGCATTACTTAGAATAGTGTAATGCTGATGTCTCCCCTCCTTTTTGAAAAGCATGGTGGCTTCAAGAATAAGCATCAAATGGGAGACATCTGCAATACTACCAACAATAAACAATATATATTAAAAATACATGTAAAAAAAGGATAAGCATCAAAGAATATGCAGGAAGCAGTTGAGTTGGAAGACATTACTGGCTCATGAGGCAGGAGGGCCAGGTTTTAGCCCTTTCCCACCCTTTGTGACCTAGTGCATGCTGTCATTACTTTTAGAACCTTAATTTTTGCGCTCCTCAAAATAGGGGCAAGAGTGCTGGCCTCATATTGATGTCCTAGGAACAATTTAAGAATAATGACAGGTGTGCATTAAAGGCTTTTCTGAGTTAAAAGGTACAAAGGGGTGATCCATGTCCTCTGCCTGGGTGCTGGTGGGCCTACAGGTTTGGCTGTGGCGAGATGCTTCCATGGACAGGACTGGTGTGTGAGTGCATTAAGGGCTCATTGCTTGTAGAACATCCTCAATCTTTCATTGTTGTTGTTCAAAGCCCAGTAGGGAGCAACCTCCCTCTCTCTTGGCTGTACTCTGATTCATACAGCCTGTGAGTCCCAGAGCATTGGTACTGGGCTCAGCTTGGCTTAGTTATTCACCAGGGTGGGCATTTTGCATCTCCTTTCTTTCTTCTTATTTCTGTCCAATTTTCCTACTCTTTTATCCAACAAATACTTAATAAGCCCCTTCTATGTGTAAGGCACTGTTCTGAGCAATCAGTTCCTACTACATTGGAACATATATTAGCATGGGTAAGACAGAAAACAAATAGATAATGTAATTTCAGGTATAGGTTTACATGTGAAGAAGAAAATAAACAGGGTGATGTGAGAGAAAGTGATTGGGGAGGTGGACTACCCCACTGAGAGATTCAGAGGCCCGGGGTGGGGTCCAGGAATCTGCACGGCTAACTGGAAGGTCAGTGGGTAATGCTGCAGCTGGTCCCTGACAACCCTTTTAGCACCACAGCTCTGGCGAATGTTCTGAGTGCATGACCCTCAGGGTTGTGGTCTCCTCTGTGAGTGGTGGGAGTGGAGTGGGGTGTGTTTCAGGGTGAAGGTTAATTGCTCTGAGCAGATTTCCACCTGAAGCTCCCTCTTCCTGGCACCCTTTCCCACTTCTAGCAGCTGCCTCCTATGCAGGGAGAGGCCTTGCCACCTGTTGACTCTAGCCCCAAACTCAGAGGATTAATATGTTCTTATCTGAAATGAAAGGAAGAGGAGGAGGGAGAAGCAAAATTGTTAACATGGTTTCCCTTATCTCTCTTCTCCCAAACCCTTTTCTGACCCCCCACTTTCCTGGGTCCTCCCCCCACCCTCTTGAATCCACTGTGAGCAGCTGCTGGCCTTCTGGGCTGATGGGCCTCTTTGCCAGCTGTCTGACGTCACACATCAATCTTCCATCTTTACTGCAAATCTCTACTGATCAAATTTCACATTTCCAGGACTCTGGCCATAAAGCCCCTTTCTCTGGTATAATTAGTAATTAGAGAAAAAATGTTAGCTAACAGACACTCGGTCCCCATCTGTCCAGTGAGGAAATTCCCACTCAAGCAGAGTCCTGACTGCTCTGTCCAGGTGATGAGCCACTCATGGTCTGCTCTTCTGAACCAAGTGGTTCTAAGAGAGCTATGCTTCCAAGTGTCCATTTGGCTGTGCGCAGGCCTTTCTGTATCTGTATAATTTTTAAAAAAAATACTTCTTCCCTCTCTCATCTCCTTTCCCATACTGCTTCTAACCCTAAGTCGATGAGAACATCATTAAGAGAAGTTGCTCTTACTGAAGCATCCCTACTAGGCTATCCCTATGCCCTCCCTGAAAGGGCTCTGCAGCTGCCAGTTGATCACAGAAGGGTCATAACTGTGAAAATGGGAGGTGGGCATGTGTGAGGCCTATGCCATCCTGGCAGGTCTGCCAAATTGGGGCATTTTTAGGGAAGTCTTTGCTTATTAATCGTTCTTGTCACTTATAAAAGGATCTCATGAAATATTCCTCAAACCCATGCTTTGCAGAGCTTGGATTTTAATTATCATTATCATTACCCAAACATGGGTCAAGAGCTTAGTCTGGATACCTCAAACAAACACAGCACTGAACCTCCCAAAATCTAATGTGTTTCTAGAGAGAGGTGAGAGTTTGCTATTCTTAGTGTTGGTTGAACTACATCAGGGGAACTGGATAACTTCTGGGACCTGATTACCGAGGACATAAAATCACGATGGTGGTACAGAGGCCAACCATCAAGCAGGTAAACGGGTCTGGGACGTGCTCAGTGCCCTATCCCTGGGAGATTCAGAGAAGAGAGGCCTCATAGGAAGGTTACCACCCAGGGTGTCCCTTCTCTGGGGGAGAGTGAGTACACACTCCCACAGAACCCGCTTCCCGAGGAAGCCCTGGGGGAGGGGTGGTGGGTGGGGAGGGCGGAGGTTGAGGGAGGTGAGAGCCAGGAAGGAGGGAGACACACCCGTCTGAGGTATTTCTTCTTCAGTCAGAAACCTGCCTTTGGAGGTGTCCTGAAGCTGCTGAGAAAAATGAAAGTTATAAAGATTTCAAAGATAAAGTGATACATCGTTAATGAACCATAAATTTGCTTCCCCCTAGGAGGGTCTCCTTATTTATTTATAACAAGTCTCACAAGCAAACGGAGAAAGGATGGTTTTGTTTTTGTGTTCACCGGGCACCCCATAACCCCGGGGGAAACATCAAAAGTGCGATTTTCAAAGTAATGTCCATCGCTCGGTACACATTTCCCCCCTCTTTCAGGCAATTTGTGGATACCGTCCCAATAGAACTTTTCTGGTTTTGAGGCAGACCATTCAGAGACCCAATTTTCTACTTCTTCACATGTTTTGAAGTGCTGCTCAGAAAGTGTGTGTGCCATCGATCA